>NC_045443.1:92034776-92124335 GCF_002776525.5 Piliocolobus tephrosceles | reverse complement strand
TTCCTTCCTTCCTTCCTTCCTTCCTTCCTTCCTTCCTTCCTTCCTTCCTTTCTTCCTTCTTTCCTTTTTTTTTTTTTTTTTTTCAGAGTTTCACTCTTGTTGCCCAGGCTGGAGTGCAGTGGCACAATCTCAGCTCACTGCAACCTCTGCCTCTCAGGTTCAAGTGATTCTTCTGTCTCAGCCTCCCAAGTAGCTGGGAATACAGGGGCCTACTATGTAAGCTAATTTTTGTATTTTTAGTAGAGACGGGGTTCACCATGTTGGTCAGGCTGATCTCGAACTCCTGACCTCAGGCAATCCACCCGCCTCGGCCTCCCAAAGTGCTGGGATTATAGGCATGAGCCACCGTACCTGGCATATCTTCTCATTCTTTGTGTTCGGAATTGTTGATCTCTATATTCATTGCTAGCTCTGTAGAGCAGAAAAGAGCACTAACCAGTGAATTTTATTTAAGAATTTTTCAGATGGAAAATGTACTCTCATAAGCTATAAACTGACTAACCAACAATAATAATTAGCATTAGTGAGAAAAGCAATTGTTAAATAATAAGAGCTAACCATTTTTGAGTGGACTGTAGTAAGCACTTTACATGCATTATCTCACTCTGTCCTCGTCACCTTATGAATGAATGGATGGTGATATTATCTCTATTATCAGATGAGGACACTGAAGTACAGACATTAAATATTGTGTCCTAGGTCACAAATATTGGGGCAAAGTTGGACTCAGTCAGACTGAGTCTGTTTAACATTAGAGCCCATTTGCTTTTAACCTTTGAGCCATGCTCTCTTGTCCTCTCAACAAGAATTTATTATTCTCCGGGAGACTGAAAACAGAGTCTGAAGAATCATTGACTGCAACAAGTGAGCATTTATTATAAAGTGGAAAAGAAAGCTACCCTGCCCTTGGCTCCGGGACTCACCATTCTAAGAGATCTAGCTGATGTGCACAGAGGCAGGCTTTTATGTCTCAGGTACCTGTTACCCAAATTAGGACAAAATGGTGCCCATATCCTGTGGGGCCCCTCAGTGCTTCCAGAGCATTCCAAGGGTCAGATTTCTCCTGCTTCCTGAGTCTTGGATCCTTGACTTTGTGAGGCCATTTTAGTTGCTGCTCTTGACCCATCCTAAAGGTCAGAGCTGGGTTAAAGATAGAATAGTTAGCATGCCTGGAAGAATCCGCCATAGCACCCTCTCTAAGTGCACTTTTACTCCAATTCCAACGACCACTCTAGGCCAAGCCATGAGTTCATGTAATGGGATATCTGAAGATATATGACCTCAGAAATTCACAGAGCAGATGGGACCCTTGCACAAATCATTACAGTATAAGGCAACATGTAGTCAAGTGTGGGAGCTCTGGTGTCCAACTGCCTGACCCAGGTCCAGTGTCGCCACTGCCCTTTTAGAGATAGCACTTAACCTTTCTCAATCACGGCTTTCTCAGCTGTAACAAGGAATAGTAGTAATAGCACTTGCACATGGAGCGTATCATGAGGATTCAATGAAATAAAATGTATCAAGTGCTTCTTAGGATTCCCATCCCATAGTGTATGTTCAATAAGTAGCTCTTATTATTGCTGTAAACAAAATATTATTTGTGGCAAGAAGGAGATACTTCTTTGAGATCTTCTTTGAGGAGGAGCATTTGATCTAGGCCCAGATGGGAGGAATTTCTGTGAGAGAGTAGGGATTATTCTATGCAGCAGCAGAACCATAACCTGCAAAAACACACAGGGAGAGGCAAGGCACGTGCAGGGCGTGGTGAGTGAGGCAGAATGGCTGCGGGGCAGAGGGTGCGGGAGTGTAGGAGGGAAGGAGGGAAAGACTGGTCAGAGGGCGTTTGTGGAAAGTCTCAGAGAATGGTGAGCATCATGTTAATCATGTTAATCTCCTAGTCCATGCCTCAGGTTTGAGAGCTGAATACCCACTAAATTAAGAATTGCACTTTTTTTTTTTTTTTTTTTTTGCATTTATAATACTTACGATCCTAGCCAGGGTTGACTTGGAGGCAAGAATAATTCCTTGGCAGTTTTAGGAGGCTACATGAATTATGCATTCCTGGTTACGTGGACTCTCAACTTTTTGTAAACCATGAGTGTATTACCGAAGGTGTACGGTCCCTTGTGCAGCCACCCCCACAGCCCCCATCCCATCCCACCCAACCCCTGCCCTGCTGGCCAGCTACAACCTAGCTACAACCACAGGAGCCACAGCAGCCCAGAAGACAGTGCTGATTGGGGTGTCCCTGTCATTGGACAGCCCTAGACTCCAGGCCTGGGGTGGGGGCAGGAGGGAGGGTAAGAAGAGGAAGGAAAGCCAGTCTCTTTTTGCAGATAGAGAAGAGGGTGCCCAGAAGAATTGTGCTGAGCTGGTGATTTTAGCTGTTATCTGCTTGGATGTAGGATTGATTCACTCCTACTTCGAGGTTCTCAGAGCCCAGAATGTTCCATAACTGAAACGCTTGATGCATTTGGTCTCTGTGGCACTTAATTCACCACCCCAACCCCATTTTAGTATTTGTAATAGCGATCCGCAAAGGGCAGGACTTGAATGTTTTAAAACTAAAAGAGGATAAAAAGTGAAGTCCTAATAATGGTTCTCTTCTGTCTTTGTCCCTCTAATTAGAGAAGGCCATATGCATGTCTCCATAGGAAATGGATGGTTAGGGAATTGGTACCGTGCTGGAGTTGTGTGTAATCTTGCCCTGCCTGAGGGAGGCCTGATGTTGGAAGTATATAAGGGAATCTGAAAGCTTGGCTGCTCTAATAATTGGACTGGCTGTACCGGTTTTTCTTTGCTTATTAAATCACAGGCCAGCAACACTTCTGTGGCAGGAGTTATATACCGAATTGGTACACTGTGAGATCCAGAGCAAACTGAAAGTATGTCACACTGAGCATTTTCACAGACCAGTCATGGCCACAAGTTTAGGCCTGGCTTAACCTGATTCACTGGAAATCAACTTCAACAGCACCAGCTGTAATGAAAAGTAAATATGCAGGTGTTTGTTGTTATATATTTGGCATTGTTAAGCTATCACTGAATTTTTTAAAACTCTTGAATCAGTTGGTGAATGTACATGTATCCAAACAGCTTGCTTCCAGACTGTGTACAATATCTTCTTTTTTTTTTTTTGAGACAGAGTCTCCCCTGTTGCCCAGGCTGGAGTGCAGTGGTGCCATCATGGCTCACTGCACCCTCAACCTCCCAGGCTCAGGTGATCCTCCCACCTCAGCCTCCTGAGCAGCTGGGACTACAGGCGCACACCACCAAGCCCCTGGCTAGTTTTTGTATATTTTGTAGAGATGGGGTTTTACCATGTTGCCTAAGCTGGTATTGAACTCCTGGGCTCAGGCAATCTGCCTCGGCCCCCCAAAGTGCTGGGATTACAGGTGTGAGCCATTGTACCTAGCCCATAAGTATCTTTTAATGCTTACCTTCAATTACGATATTGAAGATATGGGAAATACCTTGCATTTGTATAAAGCATTTTTACTGGTTGTTTCAGTTATTTGAAATCACGCATCCTCTGTCAGTCTTCTGGCTGATTCAATTGTTTGATTCTGCCCAGAACCAAGTGCGGTATAATAAATATTAGCTCCTTGATCCACAGAGGATGCTGACCCTGAGTTGAGTGACTTATGCAAGATGATAAAGCTAGATAGTGGCTGGCCGGAAGGAGCAGCCCACTAGGTCATCTGCTTGTGGGTTCAGTGTTGGGGTTTCTCCACCACATTGTGACAGAATAGTCTGGCTTGACTGGTTTTTCTAAAGCACTGATTTTTCAGCTTCCCAAGAAAACCAGAGTAGATCCTCTTTTTGTTTGTTTTGTTGACCCATTTATACACCTTCTCTTCTATAGATTTTCCCATCTTCTAAGATGTGAGAAGCACATTTTATGCATAGCCAATGATTTTTTAAACCAAACTCATAAGCAAAATCTGAATTTCTTTGGAGCAGGAAGCAGAGAAAACAAATACCTTTTCTGTGCTGATTGCTCACATAGACATAAACGCACACTCTGCAAAGGGGTTGGGTTTTAGAAATTTCAATTACTTTGTTGTCACCTAAAATAAAACCCTCCCTAGACACGCCCCCAGCACTCTCGTTTTTCTTTTTTATTTTTGAGACAAGCTTTCACCATGTGGGCCAGGCTGGTCTGGAACTCCTGGCCTCCAGTAACCCACCCACCTCAGCCTCCTAAAGTTCTGGGTTTACAGACGTGAGCCACCGGGCCCATCCTCCTCTGCCCTCCCTTCACCTATAGCCTTATCTTCCTCCTTGTCTGCTTCGCAGGCCAACCCTGGAGAGAGTTGGCTAACTTCCTGTCCTCATTTTCTCATCTCCCTCTTGTTTCTCACTCTTCTTCTGGCTGGACACTGGCCAGGTTTTTGTTAAAGTCACCAGTGGTCTCCACGTGACTCCGTTCAGTGGACTTGAGATTTTCAGACTCAATTTATTTCCTCTCTTAGGGGATTTAGTACACACTGTGACCTTGGGGAAGTTACTTCTCTAAATTATATGCAAAATGGGCACAGCACCTTCCTCCTCGGATTGTAGCGAGGTCTAAATGACATAGTTTGTGGGAAGTGGTGAGCATAGTGTCTGCTACAGTGAGAGGTACATGGTAACCCCTGGTTCCTGTGACACTGTATTTTCCCTATGCCTTTGGCTCCTTCTACTCTGTGCTATCATGAAAAGAAATGAAATGTGTCTGCAGCCAGAGGACTCTGGATGTGAGGTGTTAAAGGAGAGACAGTCCTAAGAGAAATCTTAAGCAACTGAGTGGTGGTGCCATTTGCTGAAAGGTGGGATCCTAGAGGAGCCAGAGTGGCATGGAGGAGGGCGGGCACATTTGGACATAGTGAACCACCCATGTGTAGATGAACTGGATGTATGGGTGAGTAAGGCTGGAGGTCAGAAGAGACATAGGAGCAAGAGGCTCCATGGCCGGGCATGGTGGCTCATGCCTGTAATCCCAGCACTTTGGGAGGCTGAGGTGGGCGGATCACCTGAGGTCAGGAGTTCAAGACCAGTCTGGCCAACATAGTGAAACCTTGTCTCTGCTAAAAATACAAAACTTAGCCAGGTGTGGTGGCACACGCCTGTAGTCCCAACTACCTGGGAGGCTGAGGCAGGAGAATCAGTCGCTTGAACCTGGGAGGCAGAGGTTGCAGTGAGGCAAGATTATTCTGCTACACTCCAGCCTGGGCAACAGAGTGGGATTCCATCGAAAGAAAGAGAGAGAGAGAAAGAGAGAAAAGGAGGGAGGGAGGGAGAAAGGAAGGAAGGAAGGAAGGAAGGAAGGAAGGAAGGAAGGAAGGAAGGAAGGAAGGAAGGAAGGAGGGAGGGAGGGAGGGAGGGAGGGAGGGAAGGAGGGAAGGAAGGAGGGAAGGAGGGAAGGAAGGAGGGAAGGAAGGAAGGGAAGGAAGGAAAGGCAGGCCAGCCGTGGTCTGGGAGAGAGAGCAAGATGAGAAGGGAAGGGTCTGGGACAGATGCAGAAAAACGTTGGACTATTTCAATAGCCTCCTGATTGGCCTCCCAGCTTCCACCCTGGCCCCCCATAAAAAGTCCTTACTCTGCCAGAAAATGCCACAGGATCTGCCCTGCTGTTCTCCTAACCCCAGGCTGCTTCTGTGACCTCATCTCCACCCTCCCCGCTCTCCTGCTGGGCTCACTCTGCTCCACCCATGCTGGCTTTCTTGCTGTAGTTCCTCAAATAGATCAAGTATTCCCCTTCCTCAGAGCTTTTGCACTTGCTGGTCCTTTTGCCTAGAATGGTGTTTTTCTAGATATTCTATGTGTATCACCCCCTCACTTCCTTCAGTTCTCTAGTTAGATATCCCAGCGTATCCATGAGAACTTCCCAGAACATATTATTCAAAAGTGCAACACTCATCTATCCCCTTTTCTCTGCTTTCTAAAACTCACTAGCATCTGATATGATCTATATCCACCTGACATATTTTGTTACATTGTATAGAATTATATGCTATATGTTTCTATATGTGACACATATGATTATAATAATTGTAAATATATATACTAATATACCATGATATATATTATACCATCTCTATTTATTATAATCTGCTATATTATACAGTAATTTTTAAAATTTCCCATCTCCTAATATAACTCCATGAAGCCAGCAACCTGATTGTGTTCACTGCTATATCCTTGGAGCCAAGAAACTTTCCTGGCATGAAATATACACTTGCTAATATTTGTGGAATTAAGAAATTCCAAGATTTCATGATAGCAAAAAAAAAAAAAAAAATCAACTTTTATCCCCCACAGGGTTGCCATTTGAAGCTGCAAGTACATTATGTGGAGTTGGTTGCTGTGGTACCAATGTGTTTTACATTTTGTATAGTAATGTCCATGAAATGAAGGATGGGTTTCCAATTTCCATTAGCGTAGGATGCAGTCGAGTCCTGCCAAAAGTTTCTTCCCTTTTGAAACGCCTTATCTCAAGCTTAAAGACTTCAACTTCCTTTTTTAAGACACAGCTCCCTTTCTCAGGAAATGTGTGTTTCTACTAGGATACAAATGGGGTTTATGATGCTGAGGGAAGTCCATTTGATTTGCTGAATATACCCTTGGCAATTGAGAGAAGGTTATCTGAAATTTAAAAAATTAATAATAATCCAGTTTGCCAGTATGCCACTCTGGATTACAGAACAGCACCAAGGTTATTGTGCTTGGAACATTTTTGTTTTTCTCTTTTAAAAATATTGCCTAATTATGGACACGAGGATATAAAAACAAAAGAAGCTCATTCTCTTCCCCATTTCCAGTCTACTGAGGATGACCCCAAGGCAGACTTAGATTTTCTCAGTGATTCAGAAGAAAATTGAGTAGTGTTAAGGAAAAACAGCCTTAACCTGAGACTCTAAAATTGTGCTTTAAGTGTGAGCAGAGGGACACGAAAAGCCTGCTGGTGAATGTCACCTGCTGTCTTTTGCAAACCAATGTATGCCACGGGACTCCTATGAATAGTAAATAGTACATGGCCTTTGAGCTGTTTTTATGTCAGTGGTAATAGGTCACACTCTTACCTAATTGCTCGTGCAGTTCAGAATTACCATATGGGGGTTAAGGATGCCCTTTGTATCCACTGCATTTTGGGTCAATAGGTGTGAAGCATAGGCCTCATCAGCCCTGTGGTCCACCTGTGTTTGGCAGTGAGTTTAGCTGTGGAGGAGTAATTAATTACCAAACTATATCAAATAACTATAATTTTTTTCTGTCCGCTAAGTAAAACTATTTCTAATGAACAGCTTCACGGAAATTGAACACCAGTGCACAAGGTCCTAAGAAGCTTTTACATCTGAATATGCTTGATATGTTTCAAACGTGCATTCTTTACATCCTTGTATGTATTTCTTCCATTACCCGGGAAACGTTAGATAATAAAAAGGATTGGTTTTGGGTGTCAGGTGGTCTTGAGTTTGAATCACTTACTAGCTAACTGATTCTTGTACCTTTTCATGTCTGTCACCATGAACACTGGGAATGGCCGTGTGAGATACACTCTGAATTTCCTATTCGGGTAAGACATGCTAAAGAGGACTGCCCTACATTTTCATTTAAATAATTGCATTCAAAATAGAAAGGCTCAAAGGATGAGGGAATTTTTTCCATTAATGATTAATTAAGGTCAAACAGCCAGGCTTTCACTTGATTTACACTTAAGTGTGTATTAATTCATACTTTCTTAAGTAAATGTCAGTTATGCTGCTAAAACAGAAACCAATAACAATTCAGAGATTGAATAGTAGGAAATAAACCTAGGGTTTGGAGAGGCTATCGAATCTCACTTTATGTAATGCCATTATAAATATCGGTTTTAAACTCAATAATGTACTTGGTTCTGTTTAGGGAACAGTGTAGGGAAATGGAAGAGGGTTGGTGTGGGGTATCAGACAGACTTGGGTTTAAATTGCTTACTGCGAATGACCGTAGGCCAGTATCCTAACCTCTCTCCGTCTCAGCCTTGCTATCTTGAGTTTGTGACAAGGATGCTTGCTGCAAGGTGTGTGTTTGTGAAGCCACAAAGATGAGGACCTGGCCACCCAGCAGGTGCCCACACTAACTTCAGAGTCTTTTCTCCCTCTTCTCCTGCCTCTTCCTCCAGCTCTGCTACCAAGTAGCAAGCCATTTTACATATCCATGCCTCAAGTTTCCTCATCTGAAAAAGAAGGCTGGACCACACACCTTGTCCTGAAAAGTTCTACAATCTAGGTTTTAAAAGTATAAACGCTTAACAAAGAAAAGGTTCCTACTTAAAAATTGATACCATACTTGGATGTGTGTAAATGAAAATATCTACAGACCAGGAACCATGTCTGTTATTTATACTAAAGAAAAATTCTTCTGAGAGCAAGTTAATTGGAAAATCCAGAAACCATTAACAATTTCTTGCACTCACCTTAAAAGAGCAATGAAATTCCATATCCTGAAGTCTTGAAATGAGTAAATGGAAGGATGTAAATATTTATCAGAGTGAGAGTGGAGCAGAGAGAAGCTCGGCTTTGTCTATTGGTGGGTGGTAACACATCTATGGATCATTGTTTGCACTAAGCATTTAATAATCCCATCTGTTGAAAATGTATAATTGGAGGTACTTTGAAATTGCTATAAGCTACCTAGAAATTGGCAAGAAAGTAATGCTGGAAAGATTCCAAACTCTGCAGCCGACCAAGAAATCCAATATAAATCAATATGTAATTATAAAACCACATCTTTGGCCACAGCTCTTTAAATATATTTATTTAGGCATGATACAGACTTTTAACACCAGAATCTGGAATTCGAGAGTCCTTTACAAGCCTCAGGTTTGAATCTTTGGGGATACTGTTTATTTGACCTGCAAAACCCGCAGACAAAGGTAGAACTTTCTCCTGCCCCCAGCTGCTGCGGTACTGTCTCCACTGATAACTCCACATTCTCCCTTGTCTCCCAAGTCCTTTAAAGTTGATTATATCTCATTTCAAAACTGAATCAGTTGGTCTTATTAAAAACTTTATACTTCTTTTTCCTTCCTAGTACCTCTTTTTCATACCAAAAATTCACTTGGTCAGGCCTGCCCTGGCTTCTCATTCAGAGAAGCATCTTTGCAGTACATTCCCACCTCTCAGGAGTTTGTGTGTATTTTTCACACTGAACTTCTTTCTTTAAAAATCTCCATTCACTGGCTTCCTTTGTCCCCCGCCCATCTCCTCTGTTCCTCACCCCACACTCTCCCTTTCTATTCATATATCACAGGCTGTGCACATATACTTTATGCAGAGAAATGGCATATTGAGAATTGTAGCTGTTCTTAAGGAAAGAAGACTGCATACTAGGAAGAGCTGTTAAAGACATTTTATGGGTCATTACCTCTTTAGTTATCTCTTTGGATGAAAATTTTTATGTAACTCTATCGCTATGTAAAATTAAAGTAGGGGTTTGAGAAAGTACCTAATCAAAATGGGCAGATTTCAACAAAGGAAATCAGGGCTTTATTTTCCCAGGAATGTGGAGTTTCTTTGTAGGTTTCAAGATCCCTACTCTCTCACTCCCCAGCTGCTATTCCCCCTTATCTCTGGGCACAGCTGCTTCCATACATTTGCCAAGTTCATCATCGCATGAGTGGTGTCAGGGACTGAGCTGTGTCCCTGTAACATTGGTATGTTGCCGCCCTAGACCCTAGTACCTCAGAAGGTGACTGCATTTGGAGACAGGACCCCTAAAGAGGTAATGTAGTTACAGCGATGCCATTAGGCTGGGATCTGGTCTATCTGATGTCCCTATTAAGAGGAGGAAACCAGCCAGGCGTGGTGGCTCACGCCTCTGTAATCCACCTGGGCGGATCACCTGAGGTCAGGAGTTCCAGACCACCTGGGAAACATGGTGAAACCCCATCTCTACTAAAAATACAAAAATTAACAAGCCTGTAATCCCAGCTACTCAGGAGGCCGAGGCACGAGAATTGCTTGAACCCGGGAGGCAGAGGTTGCAGTGAGCCTAGATTGTGCCACTGCACTCCAGCCTGGGTCACAGAGTGAGACTCCATCTCAAAAAAAAAAAAAAAAGAAGTGGAAACCTGGACACACTGAGAGATACCAGGGATTACCATGTGAGGACACAGCAAGAAGGCAGCTGTCTGCAAACCAAAGAGAGAGGCCTCAGAGAAACCAATCCCGCTGGCACCTTGGTCTTAGACTTCTAGCATCTGGAACTGTGAGAAAATAAACTTCTGTTGTTTAAGCCCCCGAGTCTGTGGTATTTTGTTACGGCAGCCTGAGCAAAGTAATACAAGTAGTTATAGCAATATCACATTCCTATTATGAGATCGCCGCAGGATCAAACAGGAGAATCCAAGAAGGAGACCTAGAAAAAACGGGTGAAACCACTTTCAAGCAGAAAATAAACTCTCCGGAGAGATGATCTAGCACATGTGTGATACATGTTCTAGGTGTGTAACATCTTTGGAACATTTTTTCCCCCATCAAAGCCCAGTTTTGGAATTTTGACCTCCTTTGAAGTCAGGGAAAAATTTGGACCACAGGCTCAGGCATACAGAAGTGTAAGCAAACCGTGTGGCATTCGGAGAGCTGTGTCTATGCTGATGTTGAATGCTAGGAATGTCTGATGCATGGGGTTACGCTGAGAATTAACCCACTTTGATCTGGATGAATTAAGATAAAACCACGCTGCGCTCAGTTAACAGCCCAGATGGAGATGAGTGGAGAGGTGCTGTTAACAGCACCGGAGCAGGCATTGTTTAGCTGGATTTTGGTTTCAGCTGTATAGAGTTAGCTTCAAAGAAGTCTTTGGAAGTACTTTGCACAGTCATGGAGTCTCTCTGTATATTTGATGGCCTCCAGCTCCATTCTAAAAGTGTGACCTTTATAAAGCTGTAAGGGACTTCTGCTTGATTCAGTACTTTAAAGAAGGAAAAAAATGTGTTTTCGTACCCTGTGGTGTAGGCCTCTTCAAGATAGGTTCTTAAAAATCATTTGTTCCTTTTATTGCTCTTAATTTATTCCTATTTATTTCTATTGATCAGATAGGAACAGTGGATATCAATGTAGAATTTATGTATTATACAGTCCATTTAGAATTCCCAATGAATTATCAATAATAGAAAATGTGGGCTGGGCACAGTGGCTCACACCTGTAATCCCAGCACTTTGGGAGGCTGAGGTGGGCAGATCGGTTGAGATCAGGAGTTCTAGACCAGCTTGGGCAACATGGTGAAACCCCTGTCTCTACAAAAATATATAAGAATTAGCTGGGGGTGGCAGTGTGCACCTGTATTACAAAAGTTAGCTGGGCGTGGTGGTGGGGGTAGGCACCTGTAATCCCAGCTACTCAGGAGGCTGAGGCAGGAGAATCCCTTGAACCTCGGAGGTGGAGGTTGCAATGAGCAGCTATCACTCTACTGCCCTCCAGCCTGGGCAACAGAGTGAGACTCTGTCTCAAAAAAAGCAAAACAAATAAAAACAGCAACAACAACAAAACCAAGAATGTTCCAAGATGAAACGATTGCACCTGAGTTTTAAATTTTGGTTTGGTATTCAGGGATCTACTGCAGTTTCACTCTTTTCCATATGAACTACCAATTATTTCCTTTCCACATTGATTTCTGAGGCCACCTCCATCCTAGATTGTGCTTTCATATATGCATGAGCCTGTTTCTGAGCTCTCTCTTCTTGGGTCTCTATGCCAATTCCTAATCACCTGAACCATTGGCAGTAAATTGTCTGGCTACCTGGTAGGGAGAACTCACTCTATCTGCCCCTACTCACCAAATTTTTCTCCCAAGTTGCCTTTTTTCATCCATTGAATTTTGTTTTTCACTTTGTCTGTTTATTATTTTTGAGACAAGGTCTCAGTCTGTCACCCAGGCTGGAGTGCAGTGGCCTGACTTTGGCTCACTGCAACTTCTGCTTCCCGGGTTCAAGCCATCCTCCCACATCAGCCTCCCCAGTAGCTGGTACTACAGGCGTGCAGTGCCACCATGCCCATATGCCCAGCTTTTTTTTTTTTTTTCTTTTTCATGGAGATGGGTTTTGCCATGTTGCCAAGGATGGGTCTGTAACTCCTGGTCTCAAGCAATCCATTCATCTTGGCCTCCCAAAGGGCTGAGATTACAGGCCTGAGCCACCACTCCTGGCCCCTCTTACAATGACTTTTTTTTTTTTTTTTTAAATGAGGCAAGGTCTTGCTCTGCTGCCCAGGCTAGAGTGCAGTGGCATGATCTTGGCTCACTGAAAAGTAGCTGGGACTACAGGCATGCTCCACCACGCCCGGTTAATTTTTTTGTATTTTTGGTAGAGACAGGGTTTCACCATGTTGGCCAGACTGGTCTCCAACTCCTGGCCTCAAGTGATCCACCTGCCTTGGCCTCCCAAAGTACTGGGATTACAGGCGTGAGCCACTGTGCCTGGCCTCTTCCATCAAATTTTAAAATAAGCTTGTCAAGTTTTAGGAAAAATCCTTTTTTACTGGGTTCTGTTTCATTTATTGATTGACTTAGGGAAAACTGACATTTGTTTGGTACTTCATCTTTTCCTCCATGAGTATGACCTTAATATTAGTTTTAGGCTTGCTTTTGTAGAAAAATGAATGTTTAAAAAATATTAGTATACACTATATGTAAATCCTCAAACATTTATGGAAGGATTTCCAACATAACAACCGTGCTGGGGACTGATGGATTTTTAGAATGAGCAAGTGAGTCCTCTATTTCAAAAAGATTACAGTCTACTAAAGGGAGCGTGGTAGACATACGTACAATTTACTTCACATAAATTAGACTGTGATAAGTATGATGCTAAAGCTATACATAAGATGCTACCAGGGAAGGAGGATTAATTTAGACCTGAGAGATCCCTTGGGATCCCTCTCAGAGCCATGTGTAGTACTAGTATTTGTATGTTTAGCTCATGTTTGGCTCATTTGATATAATGAGATGTCAAGAATAGTTGTCAGTCTCTGTGTTTTCACATTTTGATAATGTGGGCTTTGTGATTCATATTGACATGTAGTCAGTATAGAATATGTATGAGATATTTTACATTCATTTGTTTATACTATCTTTAAGGTGTAAATTAATTAAAATTAAGTAAGATTTAAAACTCAGTTCCTCAGTCACAATAGGTACATTTCAAGTGCTCGGTGCGCTCATGTGACCAGCATCTACTGTATTCAGTGTGCAGATTCTGACAATCATTTATTATACACGCTTAATCTTGATATCTAAATGCGGGAAAATATTTAAAGCATAGTAGTTTACATAGGTCCTGGGCTGGGGTTTTATGAATAATCTATATTCTAATCATCTGTCTTCTAATTGGTTATATGTAAAACATTCTGACATTTTTGGATTGTGGAAAGTATGATTGCATTTGTAAAAGGATTAGAGGGAAACAATGGACAATGGGAAAAGCCCCATTTCAGTGGAACCTTATCTAGAGAATGGTTTTGCAATCATGAGTGTCAGGAAGCACCAATGAAATTTATGGATTTTCTGTCTCTTTCATTGAAGCAGAAATTCAAAATAGATTGGTCAGCATCTTCTTGGATCTTTTCTTTGTTTTTTTCCATTACCTCAGTTGCTTTTAGCAGTTGAAAAGGAATCTTGTTGTTGTTGTAAACTCCAAATTACCAAATCCTGCTAATGTTCTGAAAAACCTACATGTTGTATTCTTGATTTCCTGATAACTTCTTTTTTTTTTTTTTTTGATACGGGGTCTTGTTCTGTCATCTAGGCTGGAGTGTAGTGGTGCCATTTCAGCTCACTGCAGCTTTGACCTCCAGGGCTCAAGCCATCCTCCCAACCCAGCCTCCTGAGTAACTGGGACTACAGGCGTGAGCCACCATGTCCAGCTGACTTTTTGTATTTTTTTGTAGAGATGGGGTTTCGCCATGTTGCCCAGGCTGGTTTTGAACTCCTGGGCTGAAGCGATCCACCTGCTTTGGCCGAAGTGATCCACCTGCCTTGGCCTCCCAGAGGGCTAGGATTACAGGTGTGAGCCACCGTACCTGGTCCCTGATAACTTCTACTGATTCCTTTGTATGTGTATGTACATGCATGTTAGTGGGTATACTTGCTTGCTGGGTATGCTATACTCCATGGTATTATATTAGATACTTTAAATCTTGTGCCTTGTATAGCATTCTTCTCCTTTTGTGAAAGACATTCCTTCTAATGGAAGGAAAATCAATGGAATGTCAGAAATATTAACTGCGAGTGCATCAGCCACAGCTGATGTAGGAAGAAGCAGTGAGAAATAATAGAACTAGAGAATACCTTTCAAAACTGTCAGCTAGGACAGTGAGGACTTCTCAATACTTGCAGGAAATTGAACCTTCACTTCCAAAGTGATAGGAGAATTGACTTCTAATTTTGTGAAACTTGAAATGCAAAACTGAAAATCTAAAAGGGCTTAGAAATGATGGAAAAGATTTACAAGGAAGTCTTCAGATAAGAATAAAGTCATGATATAATTTTGAATTTCAGAAGTTTCGTTTTCATTCTTTGTGGGAAGAATAGGAAACAAGAGGCTTAGAATGTAGAAATCATCTTCATGGAAATATTAGCAATAGTGGATGTGTGTTAAACTGGGAGAAGCAGGGAAAGGCTGGACAGGGAGTAGGGACAAGTCAGGTTCATTTGAGTTAAATGTTTTGAGAGGGAACCTGCAACATTGGACTCTGCAGATGCACTGAGATTCTTCCCTGTTCATATTCTCAGCAGTGCCAGCCTTGACTTTTAGTCAAGAGATAGTTATCCTTTAATGGGTATAATTTTTAGAATTCCATCTGCAATTCCATTCTACAGTTGCAATTCTACAATTAAAAATTCCATTCTACAATTGAGGAAACTGAGGCTTATAAAGATTAAAAAGCTCATCCAAGGGTATGCACCTAGTAAATAAGCTTAGACCTGAAATTTGGACAAAATTTTGCCATTTATTAGCTGAGTACCTTTGGTCAAATCACTTGATCTATTCAGATATCCTAGTTGCTACTCCGGATATTGGGAAAATCATAGCACCTACCATCATAGAGATGGGAGGGCAGGAGTTTGGCAGTAACTCAGTTGATATATAGAGAGTGCCTGGTGCAGAAGACGTAGGCAAAATAAATAACTATTGCCATTTACTGGCTCTGTGCAAAGTCCTTAGAGATGCTATAGGAAGACACAGAAGAAATGGAGAAAGATGTTTCTCCTACTCTTCAGTAGCAAAATATTTTGGACTTCTGTTGACCAATTTGCCCTGAATATTTTCCGGGGATGGGGTGGGACAGAAGATATCAACATTTGTGATACTTTGCATGGAGCATTTTGTTAGACTCTGTAGCACTCAGTATATTAGGTTTGATACATATAACAGAAAAACCCTACTTTGCAAAATGAGTTAAGATAATAGGCTCCCAGTTAGCATTTTCACATGGAACATTTGATTTTTGGCAACAAATGACTGACCTTAATTGGGAAATAACTGTACAACAATGTCTTTATCCATTCTGCTGTGGATGACAATTGGGTTGTTTCTAGATAGGGACTGCTACCACTGTGAACGTTCTTGTATGTGTGTGCTGGTTGATGTGTGGCCTCCGGGATATATATACATACATATACTGAGGAGTGGAGTGGCTGGGCATGAGGGTTCCTGCTACTCCAGATCATTACCAGCACTAAATATCATAATACTTTTCAATTTTTGTCAATCTGGTAGAGTTGGTAGAGTGAATTTTTATTGTTATAATTTTTCTCATATCATTACAGAAACATTTCTCCATATGATTACATATTCTTCCTAAGTATAATTTTCAGTAGCTGCACTGCATTTTTTTTGTATGAATATCATTTATATAATCAGTCCATGATTTTTCATAAACAACAAATAATCCTTTGAATTGTTTTCATTTTATCAGAATGATAAAATGTGTGATGTTTGTGTGTAAAACTTTTTCTGTATTATATTTTCCTGTATTATATTATTTCTTTAGCATAGATTCCTAGAAGTAGAGTAATTGGTCAAAGAGTACCAGCAAAAAGACGCTCTGTATTCTACGTGGGAGCTATAGGGCCTTGGGAATGAAAGGAGTTGGAGGTTAGTGTAAAAGGAGGAAGTGTGCCCTTGTCTCTCGTGCAAGTTTGCAGACTCTGCAGTGGTAGGAACAGCACAGGCACAGGCAGAGGGGGAGGGATGGCCAGGGTCCAGAGCTTTTCCACAGGCTCCTACTTTCATCCTAATTCTGTTCACAAAATTTGTGATGATGACATACGGCATTGAAAGTGTCCACCTTACTAGGACACTTTCCAGGATAACAGCATACATCCTTACTGAAGTCTTCCTGGTAAGGACGACAGATTTTAGGTTTTGTTTTGTTTGTGCAGCCATTTATTGAGCTCTTATTTTATAAGTGCTTTACATATATTGCGTCATTTAATCTTCAACAACAGTATGAGGTGGGTTCCTTAGCTTATGACTGTGAGAACCAAGGCTTTAGAGCTCGTAAGGAGCAGCGCCAAGATGTGAATCCAAGCAGTCTGTCTCCAGTACACCGTACCGCCTCCCTGTAACAGCACAAGATCATTTATAATTGAATGTTTATGTGAGTGACTTAAGCAACAGATACTGTCAGAATTCAGAGAAGGGAGAGAGATAACAGTGTGGACTGGAGTGGACAAGGAAGGCTTCAGCAAGCAGCATCCTCTTTTGAAAGGACTGTGACTTGGACTGTTTATAAACAACATCACATCAGATTTTTCTGGCAGTTTCATTTCCCACCTTCCTTTTCTTGCAAAGTGAGTTGATAAAATGCAAAGTGAATTCACGGATGAGATGTTCCTGCAGTGTAGCTAGCTCATCTTCAGATTCAGTATGTGCTTAATGAAAGACAGTTCTCCTGGGCTGGTCGTGCATAGAATGGAGGCAACTAGAGATCCCCAGGAACTGCTTTCTCTGTGGTTGTGTGAAGTAGGAACCCACGGCATCACAACTGCAGTTACAGGTTTAACTGAATGGAGTGTTCTGTGCCTTTTATCTACGTTTGTTTTCTAACACTGTTGTAGACTTCTGAAAAACTGCAGTAGCAAATAGCCAATAGTCATACATGGTAATCAGAGAGTGAAACTCTTTCCAAGTGGTAGAGTCAAGAGGTTAGAAATAGCAAACTACTTATATTATAATCTGTGTGTGCATTATATAAAGTAAGGACTCAAACCAATATGGGAATCATAAAACATGGAGCAAAGCAAAGTACATGAATTTGCAAAATTCTCTCTCTCTCTCTCTTTTTTTTTTTTTTTTTTTTTGAGACAGGGTCTCGCTCTGTTGCCCAGGCTGGAGCACAGTGGTACGATCTTGGCTCACTGCAACCTCTGCCTCCTGGGTTCAAGCAATTCTAGTGCCTGAGCTACCCAAGTAGCTGGGGTTACAGGTGTGCATCACCACACTCAGCTAATTTTTATATTTTTTGTAGAGATAGGGTTTCGCCATGTTGGCCAGGCTGGTCTTGAACTCCTGACCCTATGTAATCCACATGCCCCAGCCTCCCAAAATGCTGAGACTACAGGTGCATGCCACCATGCCTGGCTAATTTTTGTGTTTTTTGTGGAGACAAGGTTTCACCATATCAGCTGGGCTGATCTCAAACTCCTGGCCTCAAGTGATCCGCCCACCTCCACCTCCCAAAGGAATTTGCAAAATTCTCTACTCAACCTTGCTATGTAACTTTTTACTAAGCAACTCATATAATGAGTCGTTTTGAACCTGAACCAAATCTATGAACATTAATATGTTCTTCCAACCAAATCAGGACTTAATTATCCATTATTTATTCCAGAAAAACCTTGTAGAATCACTGCTTTGTGCCAGGTGCTATGCTCAGCGCTGATAGGCCAAGGATAATGGACGCTGCCCTTGGCCCTGAACTTGTGAGGTTGAGACACAGCATACACTGTGGCCAGGTACTGACATCTGTGGTCATATTAATGACACCACCCACAGTCTTTCTTTGCCCTCAGTTTCCACAGCTGGTCAACTCCTCTGGTGCAGCAAAGGGCCATAACCTACTAGAATATTCTGTGAACAACTTCTTCAGAGAAAAAGTTCCTATATTAACCACTCCTGCTTGTGTTGTTCCCATCCTCCTAAAACTCAGTTTTTACTGTGAAAATGACTACAATTGCACCTAAATTTTTTTTTTTTTTTTTTTTTTTTTTGAGGTAGAGTCTCACCCTGTCACCCAGACTGGAGTGCAGTGGCATGATCTCAGCTCACTGCTACCTCCACCTCCAGGGTTCAAGCAAGTCTCCTGCCTCACACTCCTGAGTAGCTGGGATTATAGGCACCCACCATCACGCCTGGCTAGTTTTTGTATTTTTAGTAGAGACAAAGTTTTGCCATGTTGGCCAGGCTCTGGTCTCGAACTCCAGGTCTCAACTATCTGCCCGCCTTGGCTTCCCAAAGTGGTGGGATTACAGGCGTGCGCCACCGTGCCTGGCCTTAAAACACATTTTTAATTAAACTTTTAATTTTGAGATTGTTGTAGATTCACATGCACTTGTAAGGAATACTCCCGAGGAACTCTGTACACTTTACCTGTCCCCCAGTGGTAATCTCTGTGTCCTCCATGGTAGTATCTTGTCAAACTTTAGTACAAATATCACATTAATATTGGTGCAATCCATCAATCTCATTCAGATTTCCCCAGTACTTGTTTGTGTGTGTGCGCATGTGTGTATTTAGTCCTCTGCAATTGTATCCACCACTACTCTCAAGATACAGAACAGTTCCATCCCCACAGGATCCCTCCTGCTGACCTTTTATAACCACACCCACCTCCCTCCTGCCACTACCCCCTCCCATTCCTAGAGCCTGGCACCCACTCATCTCTTCTCCTTTTCTATAGTTTTATCATTTCAAGAATGCTATGTCAGTGGGGCCAGGTGCGATGGCTCATGCCTGTAATTCCAGCACTTTGGGAGGGCAAGGTAGGCAGATCACTTGAGGTCAGGAGTTTGAGACCATCCTGGCTAACATGGTGAAACCCTGTCTCTACTAAAAATACAACAATTAGCCGGGTGTGGTGGTGGTGGACTCCTGTAGTCCCAGCTACTTGGGAGGCTGAGGCAGGAGAATGGCGTGAACCCAAGAGGCGGAGCTTGCAGTGAACCAAGATCGTGCCACTGCACTCCAGCCTGGGTGACAGAGTGAGACTCCCTCTCAAAAAAAAAAAAAAAAAGAAAAAAGAATGCTACGTAAGTGGAATCATACTGTATGTGACCTTTTGGGATTGGCTTTTTAGATACAGCATAATTCCCTAGAGACTTATCCAAGTTGTTGCATATCAAATAGTTCCTTTTAATTGTTGAGTCACATTCCATGGTATGGATGTACCACAGCTGTTTAACCATTCACATGTTGAAGGATATGGTGCTGCTACCAGGTTTTGGCAATTATGAATAAAGCTGCTGTGAATATTTGTGTATAGGTTTCTGCTTGAACGTGTTTTCTTTCTGGGATAAGTGCCTGAGTGCAGTTGCTGGGTCAGATGGGATTTGCATGTTTTAGTTTTATAAAAAACGGTCAAATTGCTTTCCGGAGAGGCTGAACCATTTTACATTCCTTCCAGCAATCTATGATTTATCTAGTTTCTCCACATCCTTGCCAGCAATATGTGTTATAACTCGTTTTTATTATAGACATTCTGATAAGTGAACAGTAACATCTTATTGTGGTTTTAATTTGCATTTCCCTAATGGCTAATGACATTTAACATCTTTTCGTGTGTTTATTTGCCATTAGTATAGTCTCTTCAGTGAAATGTCTGTCCCTATATTTTGCTCATTTTTAAATTGGATTGTTTATTGTTTATATTTATTTTTATTTGAGTTGGAGTCTTGCTTTGTCTCCCAGGCTGGAGTGCAGAGCCGCGATCTTGGCTCACTGCAATCTCCGCCTCCTGGGTTCAAGTGATTCTCCTGCCTCAGCCTCCCAAGCAGCTGAGATTACAGGCACCCATCACCACGCCCAGCTAATTTTTCTGTGTTTTTAGTAGAGACAGGGCTTCACCATATTGGCCAGGCTGATTTTGAACTCCTGACCTCAAGTGATCTGCCGCCTTGGCCTCCCAAAGGGCTGGGATTGCAGATGCGAGCCACCGTGCCCGGCCAAGGATTATTTTTTTACTATAGAGTTTTGAGAATTCTTTATACATTCTAGGTACTCATCACTTGTTATATGTTTGGTTTTGTAAATATCTTCCCATCTGTATCTTGTCTTTTTATTCTCATCAGAGTTTTTGAGAAGCAAAAGCGTTCACTTTTGATGAGGTAAAATACATTTTTGTACTTCTTAATGTAGCCTCAAGTCTGCAGGCAAGGCACATGTTGAAGACCATCTCCCAGGATACTTGAAGGCTACTTGGAGAATTTTCTCATTGCTCTTAAGAAATCAATAGCATGGAATTGTTGCATTTGCTAAAAAAAAGGAATATTCAAAGGCAAGTTCCCTAGCCTGCAGAGTTTCAATTGAGTCTGTCTACTTTCCTGTTTTTAATCAAAATCTTGCCAAGTGGAAGTTTCGGACTTCTGTGCCAGATAATTGCTAACACTAAATAAACAGCAGTGATTGTTTCTTTGCAGTCACATAGAACATGCTATGTTAGAAATTAAATGTAAATATTAAGGGTGTGGTCATTTTTAGTTGGGTATAAACCAGGTAGTTAGAATTAGAGATTCATGTTTGCATCAGGCCAGAAAGCTGCTAACCTGCAACATAAGCATTTCTATCTGTCAGTCTGTAATATGATGTGTAGAGCTGATCAGCATGTGTTCTCCTCAAGCTAGTAGAATACATTTTAAAACCCTGAGTTATTCTTCCTTTTGCTCTGTTCTTATATCCTTGTGGTGGGGGAGCTTGTTGTACTTTTTGTCTTGTGAATCTTTCCCCCAAAGGGAACACTTCCCTGCACTATTAAATCAAACTGGCATATGAAAAGAAATGCATTTTCCTTTCCTTTACAAGAGACTTGCACTTTTGTCTTCAACATCTGGCTTTCCTTGTGTCTCCTTCTCCCTGCTGCGATGACCGCAGGACTGAAGCATCTAAGGAAGTGAGCTGCATGAGGAGACCACCTCCTTCCTTTGTCCTACTACCATGTTGAGCACATAACTATCTTGGGAACGTTTTGGGGGTTGTCTGCCTCACTGTCTAGATGGGCTGTCCCTTCTGGATGTCTCACTCATTTCTATATTCTCAGCACCAAGAGCAGAGGCTGTCACACCAAAGGTGCTCAATAAATGACTGGAGAACTCACAAACGCCATTAACTACTTAGTAGGTGAAAATTGGTAACATCCATCATTCAGTGAATTTTCATCCTTTCCTCTTACCCATTCCAACCCCTTAGGAACAGACACTAGTTTTTGCTTATGTCAGAGTCATTTTTTAAAACCCTAATGCCTAGAAAATAAGTAGACATTTAATAATGTTGATCTCAAGCATTTATTGAATACTATGTTAAGACCTGTCGGGAATGCCTACACGTACCTAGAAAGTACAGTCCTTTCCTTCAGGTAACCTACACTCTAGTGTGTCTGGGGGGAAGCATAGAAATTATCACATGAAATATTTAAAAAAAAAATATATTGTAACCTTTGTATTGAAAACATTAGTCCAGAATATAATGAGTTGAGCAGTTCACACGTCATCTGGTGTGGACTGATCACGGAAGGCTCAAGCTAGTGGCCTGAGAAAACTCTACAGTCCTCGGTGCCCCCACCAGAATCCTCTGTTGATTCTCCCTTTATTTGTGCTGTTCAAAGTTCTTGACTTCTCTTGAAATTCTGCCCTTTTCCTTGTCTTCTTTCTGCCCATACCCTGCATTGAATGTTGCATTAGACAGGATTCTTTGGGTTGCAGGAATCAGAAACCCATCTCTAATGGGCCTGAGCAAAAAGAGGAATCCATTGCTTCATGTCACTGAAAAGGGGATCTAGGCAAGGCTGGTGTGGTGGATCGGCTGCCAAAATGGCAGTCAGCAATTTCTCCCATCTGTGTGCACATCACGCCTTCCATCAACAGGTGGACCCCATTTCTCCTCCCCTGGAGTCTGAGCTGGCCTTTTGACTTGCCTTGACCAATAGAATGTGATGGGAGTGATAATCTGCCAATTCTAGGCTAGGCCTTAGGAGATTTGGCAGCTTTTGTTTTTGCTGTGTTAGAAGGCATCCACCGTGTAAAAAAATCCAACTACCCTGATGGAGAGAGGGGATTCCTGCAAGATGAGGACTATAAAAAAGTGTATTTAAAAAAGTATAAACAGGCCGGCTACAGTGGCTCATGCCTATAACCCCAGCTTTGGGAGGCTGAGGTGGGAGACGCCAAGAGTTCAGATCAGCCTAGGCACACACCAAGACCCTGTCACTACAAAAAATAAATTAGCCAGGCGTGCTGATGCACCTGTAGTCCCAGCTACTCAGGAGAATGAGGTGGCAGGATCGCTTGAATCTGGGAGTTGGAGGCTGCCAGGAGCTATGATCATGCCATCACACTCTAGCCCAGGTGACAGAGTAAGATCCTGTCTCTAAAAGGGGAAAAAAAAGTTTTTAAAAAGCTATAAACATATGAAAATAAAGTCAGAGGCCCGGCCAGCTCCCACCATTCTAGCCGCCCTAAGTCTTATAGGTGCTGACACATTGTTTGTAGAAAAATCAACTCAAACTATGTTTTTCCTCTGTTCTCACACCACAAAAACAATCAACACAGAAGACTTCTGTGACCAAATGTGGGAGAGGGGTTTCCCCACACACCAAGTAAGAATCAATGCTGGACACCTGCTGGTGTCCTCCAGGTCTACCTGGAGATAGCGTCAGACCCCACAGATGGAAGGCTGAGTCCCCTAGACTGCCCTTCAGATGCCAGTCACAAGCCCAGGCCTTCAGAACTTCTGGCGGACCGGCTTCATGTTGGGGTTCCCATGACCCCCATTTTGGGTTTGACAAATTTGCTAGAGCAGCTCACAGAACTCAGGGAAACTTGTGTTTTACATTTACCGGTTTAGTATAAAGGATATCAGAAAGGACACAGATGAAGAAATGCATGGGGCGAGGTAGGGGAAGGAACTCAGGGCTTCTGTGTCCTCCCTGAGTACACCACCCTCCATAGATGTCCAGCTATCCAGAAGCCCCCTGAACCCTGTCTTCTTGGGCCTTTTAAGGAGATGTCACTGGATAGGCACGACTGACAACCATGTAGAAATGTGACTGGACAAAAGGGTATATGATCTATTTTTTTTTTGGGGGGGGTGTATATGATCTAATACTGAGAGACTGAGTGAGTGGCAAGATCCAGCAAGGCCTGTCTGTTCAGATTCTTCTTGGCTTCTCTGCGCAGCATTCTTTCCTCCAGGGTATGAGGCAGGACCCCTTCTGAAATGAGCCTTATGTCCTACAATCAGACAAGGTAGGTCAGAGAATTTCTTCATGGCCAGCTGCATGACAGAAAGGCGGAGGAAGGTTCCTTCCTTTGGGAGAGAAAAGAGCAGGTGGAACGAGGGCAGGATAAGGCTTCTGAGGCTGGCTTCTGGGATCTAAAGTGCCCCAAAATCATGACAACAGACTATTACAGAGGCATTGGTAATTATGAGCCAGGAATCATGGATGAAAACCAATATGTATATATATATGTATCATAATGTCACACATGTGAATGAAGCCATCTTGGATACACTAGCCTCACCCAGTGCCACATGGAACAGAGAAAAGACACCTCATCTCCTTTGGAGACCTGCCCAGATTGCAGAATCATGAGCTAATGAGCGGTAGTTATTGTCGTAAGCCAATACAATTTTTTTTTTTTTTTTTTTTTTTGAGATGGAGTCTTGCTCTCACCCAGGCTAGAGTGCAGTGGCATGATCTTGGCTCACTGCAACCTCCACCTCCCGGGATCAAGCAATTCTCCTGCCTTGGCCTGGGATTACAGGTGCCCACCACCTGTACAGATGCCCACCAGCTAATTTTTGTATTTTTAGTAGAGATGGGGTTTCACCATGTTGGTCAGGCTGGTCTCGAACTCCTGACCTCAGGTGATCCACCTGCCTCGGCCTCTCAAAGTGCTGGGATTGCTGGCGTGAGCCACTGCACCCGGCCAAGCCAAAGCATTTTAAGGTGATTTGTCATGTAGCTATAGCAAATGGAAAATGCTGAATCTAGTGCTCTAAAGATTTAGTAAGAAGTCTTTCTCCGTTTCATGGCTCTGCTTTCCCAGGGAGGCTGTCTTTAGATGGTGGAAGGATGTCCACTACAGCATCAGGCTTGCATTGCACTAGCTTAGCAATGCCCACTGGAAAGGCATAGGCTTTCCCAGCAGTTCTGGCAAAAGTCTAGGGATGACTCTCATCGGCTCTGATTAGCTCACATGCCTATCCCTGCACAAGCCACAGTGACTCTGACTGGCCAAGGCTGGATGACATGCCTCTCTCTGGATCCAAGGATGGAAATGGTCTGCCTCATCTAAACCATTTGGATTAAAAGTAGGAGTAGGATAGGTCCCGAAAGAAAACCTAGGTGCTGTCTTCAGAATAACGGGTGGGATGCTGGGCAGGCTGAAACAACAAACACGCACTACAAAAGTCAAGTGTAATCCCATCTCTTTTCATAGGCCTTTCACCATCACTCCAAACTTTAAACTATTACAGCTCAAATGACCTGGTCTCTTCTTTGGTGCTTTTAGCATCGGCTGCCTTGTTGTGCTCCTTCCTTACACTTTGCAAGTAAATTCTTATTTCACACCTTAGGTAAGAACCTTTGTATTTCTTATTGTTCTGACTGCATTTGTTATTTTAACAGTGTTATATTTTCCATTATTTTCTGCAAAGAGAGGCTCTTGGAGGTATGAAAGGCACCGAATTCTTACATTGACAGGAGGAATTTGCACCTGCGCTCTCCCTCTCTCTCCAGGGCTGAAAAACCCTAGGCATTGGCATTGCGTCCAAAGGAGGGGATGTGGTCTGTTTTCCCCTTGGGTAAACAAAAGGAGATATGGTCTGTTTTCCCGCCTCCCAAAAGGAGAACCAGATGGCGATCAGCACTGATTGTTTTCTTTCTGTTCTGAGGAGCTTGCTCTTGTGCTATTTAATTTGTATATTTAAAAAAAATAATTTTGTATGAGTGCCCAGCAGAGCAGCTTTTGGGCAACTAGCTTATGAAATAAATTTAAATGATCTAAAAAAGAACATCCTTTGTTAATTGAAATTTAAATGAGCCTAATAAAGTTTTAGTTTATCCTTCTCATTGAGGGTCAGCATTCCAGGATGGAATTCTAAGAAACATCAAGACAGTAATAGAAATGGAAAGTAGATGCCCGTCGGTACCCCCAAGCAAAGCCCAACCCTGGTTTGTCAGGGCCTCTCTGAGTTTATTCACACATAAAGTGCTATTATGTTTATTTATTTGAGAAGGTACCCCTAACTGGTGATTTGAATTCCAGAATTAAGGATATCACCATATCTGTTCCTTTGAGTCTTTGTTACCTTTAAAATTTTAAATTATTCTGAACTATTGTATATATGTATGAATGAATGTACATCCAGTGTACCAACAGTCATTTGTTAAAGAGCATTATATATTCATAATTGTGTACCCCTCTTCTATTGAAGCCTTCTTCATCTCCCCACCAGAGATACTGTCCTGAAATTTGTGTTTAGTATGCTCTTGCTTTTCTTAAACTTTACAGGAAGACTGGGCATGGTGGCTCACACCTGCAATTCAGCACTTTGGGAGGCTGAGGCAGGTGGATCACTTGAGGCCAGGAGTTCAAGACCAGCCTGGCCAACATGGTGAAACCCCGTGTCTACTAAAAATACAAAAATTAGCCGGGCGTGGTGGCGCACACCTGTAATCCAGATACTCAGGAGGCCGAGGCATGAGAATCACTTTAACTCGGGAGCCAGAGGTTGCAGTGAACTGTGATCGTGCCACTGCACTCCAGCCTAGGCAACAGAGTGAGACTCTGTCTCAAAACCAAAAACAAATAAACAAACAAAAACAACCAAAGAAAAACTTTACATGAATCTTTCTTTTTTTTTTTTTTTTTTTTTTTTTTTTGTGGAGACAAGGTCTCACTATATTGCCCAGGCTGGTCTCAAACTCCTGGGCTCAAGTGATCCTCCCATCTCAGCCTCCTGAAGTGCTGGGATTATAGACGTGAGCTATCACACAGCCTACATGAATCTCACTGCAAGTAATTTTTTATGGCTTGCTTTTTATGTTTCTCAGTATTGTTTGTGAAATTTGTCCATATTGATTTTTTTAGCTGGAGTTCAGTCTGTGGCTTATTTTTACACTTTATTGTTTATTTTCATAAGCAGAAGTTTAAATTTTTAAATGTCAAACCTTTGTGGTTTATGCTTGTTGTGTCCTGTTTATTTTTTACTTGAATGATAATAATGATATGCTTTCATTTTCTTCTGACAATTTTAAGTTGTGTTTTTTCTCCTTTAAGTCTTTAATCTGGTTTTTTATTTTTATTTTTATTTTATTTTATTTTGAGACAGAGTTTTGTTCTTGTTGCCTAGGCTGGAGTACAATGGCATGATCTCAGCTCACCGCAACCTCCACCCCCTGAGTTCAACGGATTCTCCTGCCATAGCCTCCCAAGTAGCTGTGATTACAGGCATGTGCCACCACACCCTGCTAATTTTGTATTTTTAGTAGAGATGGGGTTTCTCCATGTTGGCCAGACTGGTCTCGAACTTCTGACCTCAGGTGATCTGCTGGCCTCGGCCTCCCAAAGTGTTGGGATTACAGGCGTGAGCCACCACTCCTGGCCAGATTTTTTGTTTGTTTGTTTTTTAATTTTTAATTTTTTTTAGACAGGTCTCACTCTGTTGCCCAGGCTGAATTCCTGGGCTCAAGTGATCCTCTTGCTTCAGCCTCCTGAACAGCTGGGATTACAGGTGCAAGCCACCATGTCCAGCTAATTTTTTCTTTCTTTCTTTTTCCTCTATCTGGTGTTGGTTTTTGTTTATGCTGTGAGGTACGGATCAATTTTTTTTTTTTTTAATCCAAGTGAAAAGGTAGATCATGCCACTCCTTTGCTCAAAAATTTCCAAATCTTCCCATATTCCTCAAAATTAAAGTTCTTAAAATGAACTGAAAGTCCCTAACTGAAATATCTCTGACCTCATCTCCTTCCAGTGAACACTGGCCTCCTTGCTCTTTCTTGAACACTCCCAAAATGTTCAGGGCCCTTGACTTTCCATTTGTCGGAAATTTTCAGATGTCTATACTTCTGGCTTCCTCATTTCCCAAGTCTCTGCTCAAAGATCACCGTATCACGGAGGACTTCTCTAGCCACCCTAGCTAAAATCTCGCTCCAACACACACACAGACACAGACACAGACACACACACACACACACACACACACACACCCCCTCAACGTTTGATATTTCTCTTTTCTTCTTTCAAAGAACTTACCCGAAAAACTCTCTGGGCTTGGTATAGTTGTGTGTTGGGGTAGCAGTAGGTGGGTATTTTAAAAGTGTTGATTTAATTTTTTGAATGGCTTAAGGACTACATGGGATTTTCAATTTCTTCTTCTTCTTTTTTTTTTTTTTTGAAACGGAGTCTTGCTCTGTTGCCCAGGCTGGAGTGCAGTGGCCGGATCTCAGCTCATTGCAAGCTCTGCCTCCCGGGTTTATGCCATTCTCCTGCCTCAGCCTCCCAAGTAGCTGGGACTACAGGCACCCGCCACCTCGCCCGGCTAGTTTTTTGTATTTTTTAGTAGAGACGGGGTTTCACCATGTTAGCCAGGATGGTCTCGATCTCCTGACCTCGTGATCCGCCCGTCTCGGCCTCCCAAAGTGCTGGGATTACAGGTTTGAGCCACCGCGCCCGGCCTCAATTTCTTCTTAAGTTAGTTTTAACCCTGCCTGTACAAAAATATATTTTAAAAATTAGCCAGAAATGGTGGCACACACCTGTAGTTCTAGCTACTTGGGAAACTGAAGTGGGAGGCTCCCTAGAGCCCAAGAATTTGAGGCTGCAGTGAGCTATGATTGTGCCACTGCACCCCAGCCTGGGCAACAGATACCCTATCTCTAAAAAACATTTTTTACAATATTTTACTTTTTGAATAGTTAATGTATGCCCACAGTGTAAACATTCAAGTTTCAAAAGTATACACAGTGAAAATTAGATCTCTCTCCTATCTCTGCCTTCTAGCTACCTGGTTCCCTTCTCTTGGCATCAATTTCCTGTCTATTTCCCTAGTTTCTTGTTTATCCTCCCAGATATATGTCATGCATGTAGAAGCATATAACATATATTGTTTTTACATAAATAGTGGAATGCCATATATATTATCCTGCACATTGCTTTTTTTCCACTTAACCATGTACGTTAGATATGCTTCCAAAGCTGTTCATAGAGGGCTGCCTCATTTCTATTCCAGTTACCGAATATTCTATTGGATGATGTACCATCATTTATTTACCTAGTATCCTTCTGAAGGATAATTAGGCTGTTCTGTCTTTACAGTGGCCTTCTAGCCAGTGTGTTTTGCCCATCTTTAATCGCTGCTTCACCCTGATGTCAGATACACCTTCTCCTTAAACTTCCATTCTCATGCTATCATTTCCCTGTTCAGGAATCTCCAGCAGCTGCCTAGTTCCCACAGAATAAGGTTGAACTTCTTACCCTTGAACGAAGATCCTGCATGGTCTCCGCCTTCTTTTCCATCATGTCTTCCTGTTCCTGAGGACACTCCCCAAAACTGATGGCTTGAGGTTTTCCCAAATGTACCTCTGATTTTGGGCACTCCAAAGTTTTCTTCAGCCTGCTCTACCCTCCCCCTTGAACCCTGTGAAGGGCGGGGCAAATCCTTCCCTTCCCCTGGGCTGGCCACATTGGGCTCTAGGTCCTCTCTGGAACAGCTGCACTTTAAATATTTCAGCCCAGTCTCCCACTGTACACCCTACAGAGCCAGCGCAGGTGTTCTGAATTTTGTTTGGGGTTACTGATACTTAAATTGTTCACCAGTGGTCCTTCCTCTACGAGACTCCAAATTCCTTGTGGGCAGGGACTGATCACTGGGAATGGGGAATACTAAAATGAAAAGATATCCTGATTTCCAAGTAGCTTAAAACATAAAGGTGAGCCAGACATGCAACATTAAAATACACAACACAGTAGGATCTTAGTTTAAGTGAAAGTATGCTCTATGCTCAGGGCAATTGTGGTGCGGGGGGAGTCTTTTATTTTATTTCATTTCTTATTTTAAATCTCTGGTCTCTAGTCCAGGGTCTGGTACATGGCAGCTGCCCAATAAGTGCCTGTTGAATGAAGAATAACATAAAAAGAGGCATTTAAGGCAAGTGTCAACTTCTTGCGGTAACAGCCACCTTTTATATACAAAATAAGTCAACAGATAGTGTAATGTGGATGTCGCTCATCTTTTGGGGAAAAAGAGGGCTGTGTGGGAGGGGGTGGAATCAAGTTTCAGCCAGGGAGGGAGGCGAGGATAGGCGAAGACATTGCCCGCCGGGTCGCGGGTGGGTGGGGGGTCCCGGCGGCTGCGGGGCGCGGGGGAGGCGGGGAGAAGGGAAGGGGGAGGAGACTCTCGCCTCCTGCTCCGCCTCCCCCACCCCGCGGCGGCGGCGCAGGGCGGCCGCCGCGGGTGTCGGCACCAGAGGCAACAGCTGCAGCAGCCGCGCCGCCCCCTCGCCCGCGGCTCCCGGGGTGAGCCCGAGCACGGCCGGCAGCTCGCGGCGCGGCAGCCCCAGGAGACAGGAAAGTTCCCGGCCGGAGCGCAGAGATGCCGGGCAGCGACACGGCGCTCACTGTGGACCGGACCTACTCGGACCCCGGCCGGCACCACCGCTGCAAGAGTCGGGTGAGCGCCGCGGACTGGGGGGCGGCGGGTGCGCGCGGGCCCGGGGGCGAGGCGGGCTGGGGCGGCGGCTCCGCGCTAACCCACGCGCCCCCTGCGTTTCGCCGCCGGCCTCCGTTGCCGCCGGAGGTCCGTACCTCCCAGATCCTCCGAACTGAAAAGGTGGGCGGAGGGGAGGCGTCGGAGCCCGGGCTGCGGTTCCTGGACCCCAGGTCCACCTGCCCCTCGCGGCGCCCAGGTCCCCGCGCTCTGTGCGGGACGCCCGGTTCCCCGACGGCCCGCGCTCCGCCTCCCTCCCCGCCAGGGAGCGCCCGCCGCGCCGCAAGGGAATCCCGCCACCCGCGGCCACGCGTGTCCGGGTCTCCAGGGTCTCGCCCCGGGTGTGACGGTGCCCTCCCCGCCGAATGTCCTGGCAGCCGCCCCCTCTGCCAATCCTTGGGGCGTGTGGCCGGAGCCCGAGCGCGGTGCGCAGCCGGATCGCGGGGAGGCGGCGGACGGGCTCTGCCCAAGTGAAAAGTCAGAATCTTTGCGCTGCCTTGCCGGAGTTTCGAGCCAAGCCGAGCAGGCGCCCTCGCCATTGTTTGCAGTGTAATTTGCTGTTGCTGATTTTGGCTGTGGGTGAAAATAGCTCATTCTGAGCCTGCTGCAGAGACGAGCCCTGTAGGGCTTCAAAATAAAGACGGAGGCCGCAGCCCGAGCGCGGGTCTCTCCTGGGAGAGGAATCCTTCGCCCTCCCCGGTGAATACCTTTGCCCTCCCGGGCTGTTGAATCGTCGAGGCTGGATGTGAGGCTCTGTAACCCGTTCTCCCCACGGCTGATTGAAGTGCCATTTAACAAAGCACCTCCTCCACTCTGGCATCTGTTCTGGCAGAAGGCACCTGGAGTTGTTCTTTGCTCCGCCAACTACTTACTCGCTTGTCCGAGAACTGGGGATTTGGGTGTCAGCCTCTGTGTAAAGTTCACGGAGGTAGAGCCGGGCTCAGATTCTGGCCTACCACCTCCGAGATCGAGAGACCAGCTGGATGGAAATAGTAGCAACAGTGACGGGGTTATGTCGCTGCCCTTTGTGCAGGATTTGGGTCTTCACTCATAATTTGAAGTAGTAATCGATTGCCTCAGAAGTGAAGCAATGAGTCCCTGGTTTATTGCCCACTTTCCCTTTTTCCTTTAACGTCTGTTAATCATTTTGAAAGAATGATTTGAGTTTTTACAGATTGAATATATTCGGTGGAATAATACCTCGTGCTCTCATTTCAGTCCCCCAATTCTCTTATGTTTGCACTTTCTTTAAAAGTTTCCTAACAGTTTGCTATGAAAATAACCAGAAACTCCATTTGGAATAAACATTGAAGATCTGTGCTTACCCACAGGTAGACGTTTCTTCTTGGGTAACTGTAATACTAGTTAACAGAACTATGAAGAAAAGGAGATCATTTTCAAATGCATTTGTAATTGAGAGGATTCTGTAAAGTTAATGTTGCGGACTTGAAAAAAAATGTGAAAGCTTGTTTTTTCTTGTCACAACTGTGATCTTCTTTGTGTAAACAAGATTAGTAATCTTAGCGGGATGGATGGCTCATTGTCAACTCATTTAAGTGGTTTGGCAAAACTCATGCAACTTTACAAAACTCACTCTTCATAACCTGTAAAATGGTGGTGATAAAGTTTGTGCCTCAACTGCTTAGGTGCAATGTGGTAAAGGAAATGTGTAACGTAACTGCAGACTGTGTTTCTGCAACATCTGCCACTGTTCCCTGTCTACACCAGTCTTTTCTGTTAAAAAGTCAAAACCTTATATGAGGGAGATTTCTTGATTTTCTTTAAAATTCTGCTGACCGGCGGGGGACAGTGGCCCACGCCTGTAATCCCAGAACTTTGGGAGACCGAGATGGGTGGATCACCAAGTCAGGAGTTCAAGACCAGCCTGGCCAAGATGGTGAAACCCCATCTCTACTGAAAATACAAATATTAGCCGGGCGTGGTGGTGGGCGCCTGTAATCCCAGCTACTCGGGAGGGTGAGGCAGAGCCTTGCTTGAACCTGGGAGGCAGAGGTTGCGGTGAACTGAGATCGCGTCAGCCTGGGCGACAGAGCTAGACTCCGTCTCTAAATAAATAAAACAATTCTATTGACAATGTTACTGTACTTGCTGCCTTGTATTGCTAGCATGGAGATACCCAATTTTTAATTAAGCTGTGTATTCAAACTGAATTAGACATTATGTGTGCTGATTATCCAAAATTAGCACATTGGGCCAGTCAGATCTAGTAAAGAGAAGAAATCAGAGAAGGGCTAGAACTTTAGCAGACCATAATCACAATTTCTGCTCCAGTGATGCTGGACTTCTTGAGGTCCCAGTTTAAACTTCTCAACTATCTGCTTTTAGGTTTTTTATTGCTGAGACAGTGAGGAATATGTAGAACTGGCGAAATTTTTGTAAACTCATAAGAACTTTTCCAAGCAGGGTTGATGTAATTTCAAGTCTGTCCTGAGGCTACGATAAGTCTGTTGTAATGAATGGAAAACAGCAATTTTACTCTGCAGAAAGTATTCATCCCCTTAAATGATCATAGCTCCTGTATTGTGGAACTCACTTAGATGCAGCTGTAAAAATATGTTTCCCTGACACTCTGAAAGTATGTGATGCAAGAGGAAAACATCAAGTGGTAATTTCTTGAATTTCTTGATGTCACCATCTCCTTGGGAGGAAACTAGTATAGGATTTAAAAAGAACCCTTTTATGAACTCATTTGGTAAATTAGCTCCCCTAAAAATGCTAATGAGAACTGGGGGTTCATGGGAAGAATTGATTAATCTTTCAGGGATATGGAGTTTCTGCCTAGGAGTGGGCTAAGACTCCATGAGATGAAGTTCTTCCTAACTGAATAGTCATTTTTTAAATTCAAAATCGATACCTGTTGAGATGACAGGGAAACTACATGGTCTCTCTTGCTGGGCTTATTTCAGCCTTTGAGACTGGAATAATAATGAGGCGGTGTACTCTTTCCTCATTGCAGAAATCTATTTTTATAGCCAGGTGGACTAACCTAGATAACCCCTCCCCACTTAGTGAAATGTAAGTAATGAATTCTGTGATTGTTGCTAAGCTGACAAGTCAGGATCATTCACATTTTAAAACTTCATCTTGTAAAACTCAGAAATGGTGCTTGTTAACTTCATGCACATATCTGTCTACTTTAAAAGAAAGAGCATCCATAATTAGACTCCTACTTTTTTTTTCATGCCCTAGATAGTTAAAGCCTATCATCTTTTTAAGAATACAGGCCGTCTGCTTTCTATACAGTACTGGCTTTCTATACAGTAACTGGCTTTTATTAATGACGTGTGAATTAGGTTTTCTTTTAGTTGGTTTTCATTTTAAATGCTCTAAAATGCCCTCTCCAGCCACTTGGGTATAGTGGTGGACAGCTGAGGCTCTGGACCTATGTGGGTTGTATTCTGGCTCTTCGAGCTTCTTGACTGGGTGATCACTAGGGCAAGGTCCTAAATGGCCTTTCTGAGCCTCCAGTTTCCCATTTGTGAAAGAGCTAATACTCCACTCTTCTGGGAGTGATCGTGTCTTAAATAAGAAAGTATTTGTTAAAAAACAAAACAAAACAAAACAAAAAATGGCGTGTGCACTCAAATATTAGCTATTTAAAAAATTCTTTTTTAAATTTATGTTCTCTCATTTGGTGAAAAAGCCATATTTGTCTGTATGTCAGGTTAATAATGTTTTTCTATTTTGTTGGTGCCACTACTAATCAGAACTGCTAGTCATCTTGCGTGCCTGCCCTCCCCCATCTCTCTAACCTATTACCAGTACCACTGCACCTTTCTCAGACATTTCTCCGGAACTGGTTTCTTCCATATCTCCCAATCATCCCCCACCTTAGTCACTTATGACCTTCACCAACTTCTGTTCCATCCTGCATGCGAGGACCACATTATTTTCCCTACAGAGCCATTTGCATCAGGGTAGTCCCCAGAATACAGATCTTGTACCAGTGCTGTTTGCTACCAGTGCAGTCTTGGATCCTGTAATCACTCTAAGCCTTAGTTTCCACTTCTACATAATAGGGGTGTTCTGAGGAATATATTCAGTAATGCCTATAAAATGTTTAACTCCATGCCAGGTGCACAGTAAGAAATCAATAGATGGTTACCACTTTTACTACAGGCTGAGCATCTCAGTCCAAAAACCAACATCCAAAATGCTCCAAAATCCAAAACTTTTTGAGCGTCAACATGAAGCTCAAAGGAAATGCTTACAGGAGCATTTCTGGTTTCAGATATTTCTATTTGGAATGCTCAACCAGTAAGTATAATACAAGGATTCCAAGGCCGGGCGTAGTGACTCATGCCTGTAATCCCAACACTTTGGGAGGCCGAGGTGGGTAGATCACTTGAGTTCAGGAGTTTGAGACCAGCCTGGCCAGCATGGTAAAATCCGGTCTCTCCTAAAAATACAAAAAAATTAGCTGGGCATGGTGGCGGGTGCCTGTAATCCCAGCTACTAGGGAGGCTGAGGCAGGAGAATCACTTGAACCTGGGAGGCAGAGGTTACAGTGAGCCGAGATTGTGCCATTGCACTCCAGCCTGGGCAACAGAGCGAGACTCCATCTCCAAAACAAAACAAAACAAATTCCAGAATCTGAAATCTGAAACACTTCTGGTTCCAAGCATTTTGAATCGGGGACCTGTACTATATGAAAGAGGCGTTTGTGAGCTTGGGAATGCAAAGGCTGCTAAGTTTATGAAAAGTATAGACTCTTCTAGCATTGCTAGCATTTTGTGCCTCCTTGCGTCATGTTTCTCATCACATTGACTGTTTATATGTTTAATGCTTACATGTATTTATAAGCTATAGACATTGGCACTTTGAGAACAAGATGCTTCACTTATTCAAAAAAATACATACTGAGCACCTTCTGTGTGCTGGTTGCTGATCTAGGCATCAGGAGTACAATGGTAAATGAAACAGTCTGGTTTCTGTGGAAGCTTAGTATCTGGTGGGTGTATCTCATTTATACTTGTGGCTCCAGACAATACCCCTGTCTTGTACAGGAGGACATGATGATAATACATGCAGAAATCTCTAACATCTGAAGTAAAACTTGTGTCGAGCATGAGTGCCACCTGTTGTATATCTTCAAGTATTCTGTGGTTTGGAAATCCATCTACAATTACATGATGAGTAGTGACCAAAGGCAGTGAAGAAGAGGATGCTGTAGCCCTTCTAGCAGTGGAACTGGTTGGGCAGTGATGTAATAAGTTGATGATCACATGCTTACTCCCTGGGCAGGAAATAGGGGGAGTGGAAACTGACCTCTGTCCTAGAGGACACTGACCCAGTGAAGTGGTAAGCTGAATAGTACACGGATATCGTTTTCACCAGTGCTTTGTTTTATTCTAAAGAGCTTGTTAGAGAGACTGAATAATGATCACTGTCTCAAGCCAGGTTTTTCTTACGTTTAGGATGAGCAAAGTGATGCGGTGTGTGTTTTTTGAGTTGTACTTTGTTGCAGGCTCTCTCTTTAAAGGAGAGGGAATTGCCAGCCACCACCAGCTCACCCACCTGTCACATCCACTATAGAGAGCACCAAGACAGCTGCTACCAAGTTGGATCGCAGGGTGTGTTTTGCCTCAGACCCTCTGCCTGAATTTCCAGGGCTGCTGCTAAGGTCAGAAATCAACTAGTCCTACTTGGAAAATGCCCACAGTTTGACTTAGAAGAGTTTGCAGCTTTCAGCCCTGCGGTTTCTTAATTGTGTTTTCGTGTTTTCAGTGGAGGGGAGGAGGGTGGCAAGAGAAAAGGAAGAGAACCATGAATCACCGTACTGTGAATCAGAATGAGGACTTTTCATTCCTTCGAAAGGGAACATCAGGATATATGATTTGTGCATAGGCCACCTGCTTCTGTCGACTTGGGAGGGGTGCTGCCTGAAAGAAACCATAGTGTATTTGTGGATTATTCCTCTGTAAGGAGATAAAAAGAACATAAGTGAAAGGAAGAATGCAGTCACAATAATAGTTAATGTGTACTGCGTGCTTACTGTACACCAGGTAACATGAAGCACTTCAAATACACCATCTCCTTGATCTTCTACAATATCCTGCTTTTCCATTTTACAGATGGGGAGACTGAGGCCCAGACAGATTAATAATTTCTCTAAGATATTGTGTCTATTAGGAAACTATGGTAGAGCTAGGGTTTGAACGTGTATCTGTCTCACCTCCAGAGCTTGATTCTTCACCACTTCCCTGTCTGCCTCCATGGAGAACACTGGAGAGCAGCCCAGTCTTTCTAAACTAGCTGGGTGCCTGGAGATGGATGTGTACAGCATCTGCTGGGCACTTACCCTAATTGTGTGCTCTAATTCTTATGACACACACCTTGCCAGTCTTTTGTACATAGTCATATGTTCCCAGTAAACATGTGAATGAATGATACAGAATGATAGTTCATGAACTTTTAATAATGCCTAGGATATGAGAATTTTGCTAGTAGTTTGAAGTCTTAAAGGCTGTCGAATAAGCTCATGATTTAAGATCGTTAAAGAACCGTGTTTTCGCCTGATGTTTGGTCTCCCGAGGATGGACTGTTGAATAGCAAGATGAAGGTAGTGCTTCCTTGTGACCATCGAGTTCAAGACATGCCTGCAAACATGTGTCTCCTCAGTAGATCCTCATGACTGGCCTGTGGGTTCACACCTTCTTTTGAGCCATATCATCAGTCACCTACCTAGTGATCTTTCTGTGAAGTCCCCTGTAATATTAAACCATGCCTTCTTGTGTCCCCTGCAGAACATCACACTTTGGGGGAGTGCACTGAAGTGGTTAAGGGTGCCAGTCTTGGAGTCATCTGCCTCAGTTGACTTTGTTTTTTGTTTTTTTTTCCAGACGTAGTCGTGCTCTGTTGCCAGGCTGGAGTGCAGTGGTGCAATCTTGGCTCACTGCAACCTCCGCTGCCCAGGTTCATGCAATTCCCCTGTCTCAGCCTCCTGAGTAGCTGGGACTACAGGTGCACGCCCCCTCGCCCAGCTAATTTTTTTGTATTTTAGTAGAGACAGGGTTTCACCGTGTTGACCAGGATGGTCTCAGTCTTCTGACCTCGTGATTCACCTATCTTGGCCTCCCAAAGTGCTGGGATTACAGGCATGAGCCACTGCACCCGGCCCAGTTTGACTTTCTATAGTGTACCCTGCAGCATGGTACCAAAGTTAGGTTTTTACAAGGGTTGTCACAATACTTCCCTTGGAGGACTGTTGTGAGAATTAAACGGTGTGGTACGTAGAAAGCACTGTTGAGTGTCAGCACCTGCTAAATGCTCAGTTAATGTTCAGATGGGAGAGGAATAATAATAACAGTATGTAACAGTGGTATAGTTGTCTAGCCATTGCAGGAGCTGCAATTGAGCAGAGACTGTGGGTGCGATTTCCAACACTTTGAGTTCTCTCCAGAGACCAGATCTTTTCAAGGATTGCTTCCTGAAATGCATCCCATTTAGTGCCGGTCCCCTGAGGAAGCCACATTTTTAATGGCTGATTGTACCTGTATCTTCCTCAGGTCTTAAAGGCATTCAAGGAGACTGTGCCAACTAAAAACATTACAAGGGGCAGTTTAAAGCAACCAGAAAACATAGCCCGGTGTCCACACCAGAACTCCCTGTGGAACCCTGGCTTGACTGGATTAAAGGTATGAAGGCAGAGGGTTGGAAAGTTAGACTCAAGGATTTACCATGGTAGAACTGGAAGGGAATTTAGACATTAACTCCAGACCATTCCATTTGCAGAAGGAGAAAATGACACCAGCCAGACTGTAACCAGTAAAATTATGTAATTAATACAGACTGATTGGGACTAACCATTATACCATCTTCTGTCTTTAAAAAGGATTGCTTTAAATAATTTTTAAATATCAAATTAATTGCTAAGGTATAAGGGTGGAATGAGAATTTAAAATTATTTTCAGTAGATATGAACAAATTTAAGCTTTTGTGACTTTTCTAGGTTAAAAAAGTGAATTTGAATGACACGATGTTAGGCCATTCTTCTTCTGAATTTAGGGGTTTTCGGGGGGCACTGGGGCAAAGACAGGTGACAATTCATGTATCAAACTACTTAGCTGCACTGGATTGTTGCTACTTAAAAATATATATGTATTTTTTGTGGTCCCTCTTAGTGTCTTCATTTTTTCAGTATAAAGTTTTGCAAAATGAAGAGTTCATCCATGTCCTGACCTTCTACTTGTTGGGGTGGGATATTGGGGAATAAAGTATGCCGGACGCGTAAGTCATGGAGCTCATCATATGTGCATTTGACTTAGAATTCAACCCAAGTCTGCCCTGGTCTCCAAAGCTCTCCGTTCTGTGAGTCTCACCTTAAGAGTCTCTTCTAGCACCAAGTGTTTTCAGTATATAAAATTTTCATACAATATGACACAACCCCTAAACCTAAGCCTAAAACTTCACGTAGTCCTTGACCAGAGAAACAATTATGTGCTCCAACACTAGGGGAAAGACAGACTTGAGTCCGATGGCCCATGGAGAGACAGCATGTCTGGTGCAATCCCCAGTGAAGCGTCCCCCTAGAAAAAGCCCATCTGACTTCTGCCTTACTCTGCCGATTTGAGAGCCTAGCCCGGGAGTAAAATGTGACTTTTACTGTATCCTACGAGATATTTCCACCTACCTGTTGTTCCACAGGCATCTCAAAGTCTGTATATCAAATTTATTCTTTCGACCGCCCTTCTATTCCTGGTTAATATTATACTTTTCCCATACAGCCAGTCAGCAAACCAGATGCCTGAGCTGCTGCCTCAATCCTCAGCCCTACCCAGGCACCCAGTGGTTTACTTCTTTTTTTTTTTCTTTGAGACAGGATCTGGGTCTGTTGCCCAGGCTGGAGTGCAGTGGCACAATCTTGGCTCACTGCAACCTCTGCCTCCCAGGTTCAAGCGATTCTCCTGCCTCAGCCTCCTGAGTAGCTGGGACTACAGGCACGCACCACCACGCCAAGCTAATTTTTGTATTTTTAGTAGAGACAGGGTTTCACCATGTTGATCAGGCTGGTCTCCAACTCCTGCCCTCAGGTGATCTGCCTGCCTTGGCCTCCCAAAGTGCTGGGATTACAGGCATGAGCCACCGCACCTGGCCCCAATGGTTTACCTCTTAAATGTTGATCATCTATCCTTTCCTCATTGCCCCCAATGTCACTGTCTTAGCTTACCTCTGCATTTGAGCAGCAGAGTGAAGCATCAGGAAATGGACTCTGTAGTGAAGCTTGAATGTCAGCTCTTTGACTTAGCGGCTGTGTGAGCAGCCATGAGAAGCGGTGTTGGGAAACCCATTACAGCATTTTTTGTTCTGACTTTGAGTCCTTCGTGGTCTACCACAGTTTCCCAAAGTTCAGTCATTCCCCACATCTACGACACACAGCCTCATACCACCTACACTGCTATTTGCTTGATATTTCTAAATCAGTTATCTCCTTAAAACTTAAATTTATCTTCAAAGTATCAGTGTCACTATTCTAGCTGCAAATTTTCTAAGTTTGAGGCCTCCCAGCACCAGATTAAGAAGTAGATTAGCACTGGGTGTGGTGGCTCATGTCTGTATTCCCAGCCCTGTGGGAAGCCAAGGTGGGTGGATTGCTTAAGCCCAGGAGTTTGAGACTAGCCTGAGCATCATGGCCAAACCCCATCTCTACAAAAAATACAAAAATTAGCTGGATATGGTGATGCATACATATGGTCTCAGCTACTCAGGAGGCTGAGGTGGGAGGATCGCCTGAGCCCTGGGAGGGGTGAGGTGGGAGGGGTGAGGCTGCAGTGAGCCTTGATTGCGCCAGTGCACTCCAGGCTGGGTGACGGAGACCCTGTCTCAACAAAACTAGATTAGCAAGTGTTGGAGCAATGTTAGAAAGTTTTTAGCACCAGAGACTTTTCCTGGACTGAATCAACTGAATTGGATTGAGGATTGAAAAGGAAATCACTCACTCACTGTGATTCTGTGTTATTTAATGCTTCCGTCTTATGCCACCTAAAATAATTCAGAATCATCTAGGAAAACCCTGGTCTTAATGTATCATCTCCTTTCGTTCCTTCATGAAATATTTATCTTTAGACCCATGGTCTAGAAGATGCTTAGAAACATTTTTCCCACTCATGGCTTGTGAAAAATTGAGTTAGTGAGTGTTTTCCTTTTTTATTTTGGCCAACAGGAGCCCAGTTCCAAATTTCAGCTGAACCGAGTGAGGTTTTTATAGCCTGCTTCTTTTTCTTTTCTTTTTTTTTTTCTTACCTCTTGATTTTGGCTTCCTTTTCTAATTTATATTTTTTCTGGCCTGGTTTCAAAGTGTGTGTGTGTGTGTATGTTTACATATATGTGTTTTCTGTAATCTGTCTTAAATCCTTTTATACCAAATGAGGTCTTGATCAATTTATTTATTAATTTACTCTAGCCCAGACTGGAGTGTAGTGGTGCAATCTTGGCTCACTATAGCCTCCGCCTCCCGGGTTCAAGCGATTCTCCTGCCTCAGCCTCCCCAGTAGCTGGAACTACAGGCGCCCACCACCATGTCTGGCTAATTCTTTTGTATTTTTAGTAGAGATGGAGTTTGGCCATTTTGGCCAACCTGGTCTCAAACTCCTGGCCTCAAGTGATCCACCTGCCTTAGCCTTCCCAAAGTGCTGAGATTATGGAAGTGAGCCACCACACCCAGCCTCATCAATTGATTTAGTTCAGTATGAACGATTGTTACTGGGACGAACAGAAGCCCAGTCTGATAAGTCAAAGGCAGTCTCATCTAGGTGGAAATACCTGAAGGAGCTTGGAAATGAGCTGAGCTTGCTTCTCTCTGTATTATTTCCTCTTTAGTCTTCTGACGACCATGACCTGGGAGAAACTGAGGTAGTGGACTACCATAGGCCGAAGAGTGGAACATCCAGAAAATATGAATTCTTTGGGAATTTTAGGCAAGGACAGATAGTGGGTGGAGAAGAAATTTGAGTTCCATGTATTTCTGAAGTAAACTTGAACCTAATTAAGATGTGTATGTAGGCTTGTTGTAATGGAAGGAAATTAAATGGTGCCTTGAGCTGCAGCCTTGCACAGAAATTTCAATATAAGCACTCGTCCAAAAATAAAGAATGCCTTTAGTGAAAGCTGTGCTTCAGCACCTAAATATATTTACTCCAGTGTGTTCAATTCTGTGTTGGGGCCAAAAGTCCCTTTTCTCTGTCTTTGTCAAGATGTTGTGATCATCCAGAAAGCCTGAACTTGGCTTCAGATAGTCAGCAGGGTACTATTTTAATCTCACTAATTGGAACAGGTGGCCTCTATTTGTAGCTGAATCACTGGTTGGCATAGATTTAATTTATCTGACAATATGAAGCCCATTCAGTAAGAGCTGTTCAGGCTTTATGTGTTGGCATCAGGCACAGTGCCTGAAAGCCCCACTAGAAAGCGTGGAAGACGGGAAGGAAGATGGAAGAAATGCAAGGAAGACTGTGCTGCTTCCATTCCATCCTACATGTTGAGTGCAGAACGGATGAAGGGATGCATGTGAAGATGCTTGAGAGGGGTGCTTATAGATATTTCTCCAGAGGAGAAGGAAGTGGCAAATGTCTGCTTTGAATCCACCCTGTAAGATGGCATGGTGCAAGGGGACCTCATGCTGTCCTCATGTTTTTAATATGAACACATCTTCAGGCAGGGGGGAAAGAGCATGTCCCACGTAACTCAGCTTAAGTGCTCAAGTTGAGATACCTTAAGACACCTCTAGTGACATCAGAGATGGTCCCCAGATTATGACCTTCTCCAGCCAGATCACTCTTTTATTTTTACATTGAGTGTATATTTTGCAGAGTGTCTTGTCAATGTTTTGCTTCAAATTCTTCAATAGGACAGAAGCCCAGCTTCTTAGACATCCAGAGTCTCTCATCTGACCTTTGCTTTTCACCCACTCTTGGCCCTTGAACTCCGGTCTCCTTTCTTTGTGGACTCCCATGCCTCCCTCTGTGCCTGTGGGCACCTGCTCCATCCTCTCTCATGGAGATAGTTGTGTTCTTTTTATCTAGGCATGAAGCATTGGACATAGTTGGAGCTTTGTTAATATTGACTGAATGAGTGAATGTGTGTATGTTGTGAAACTGTACTGTGGGACTTGAGAAGCTGAAAAGCATATCTACTCTTGATCCATATCAATTCAGATTAATTTGCCTTGTTTTAATTGCTGCACAGGATCCCCATGTATGGCTATACCATCATTTATTTAACCATTTCTTTATTAAAGGACAAGTATATTGCTTCCAGTCTTTGGTCATTACTTATTTTTGCACGTGTGAGGAATATGTTAGCAGGCTAACTTCATAAGTATGAAATTGCTCAGCCAAAGGGCATGTGCATTTTAAATTAGGATATTGCCAAGCTGAACACTGCACCTACTCTGTGTTGAACACTGGGAGCTAAGGATGCAGCACTAAACAAAACTGGTAAAGTTTGTATAACTGTCATTAATGTGTGAACATGCCTTTACCCACATAGCTTCAGACACAGCATGTTTTCAACTGTTTTGATCCTTGCCAATCTGATAGGTGAAAACTCCTAGCCCATTTTAATGTATATCTTTCCTGATATGGATGAGATTGGTCATATTTTTAAAATTTTTATTTTGAAATAATTACAGACCTAGAGAAATTCACAGAAAATAGTATAGAGATGTCCCATGTACCCCTTACCCAGCTTCCCCCAGTGATTGCATCTTATATAACTATAGTACGATATATCATATTTTCATAGACTAAAAAGACATTTGTCTGTGTTTATGAGCTGTTTATATATATGTTTTTGCCATTTATCTGTGGGCTGTTGGTCTTTTACATAGATTTGTATTGCTTTTCTACTAATTAAATTCATTGCTTTGCAAGTACATTTTTCCCAGCTTGTCATTCCTGACTCTTTTTTTTTTTTTTACTGTTGTGTAACAAAGTACCATAAACTGAGCAACTTCAAAAAACAACACCCACTTAATTATCTCAGAGTTTCCATAGGCCTAGAGTCCAGGTGCAGCTTAACTGCATCCTCTGCCAAGAGTGTCATCAGCCTGAAATCAAGGTGTCAACCAGGACTACAGTCTCTTCTTACGCTTGGGATCCTTTCCCAAGCTCACTGGATATTTGCAGGATTAGGTTTCTTGCAACTCTAGACCTGAGACCCTCAGCCCCCAGAGGCTCTTCACTGTTTTCTGCCACATGGCATGTTCCATAGCATGACAGTTTGTTTCTTCAAGGCCAATGGGATAGCATCTTTGTTGCATTTTGTCTTTTACTTTTAGATCCTCTTTTAAGGAGTTCACCTGATTAGTTTAGGCCCACCTAGGCACTCTCCCTTTTGATTAATTGAAGTCAACTGATTAGGGACCTTAATTATGTCCGCAAAAGTCCATTATTTTTCCCTATAGCATAATATACCCCTAGGAGTGAAATTCCATCATGTTCAAAAGTCTCGCTTGTGGAAAGGTACCATGTTGGGAGTCATCTTAGAATTCTGCCTGTCGCACTGAATTTATACGTTTTGTGTGTGCTGAGCACAGAGCTAGTGGATAGCAAGCACTGAATAAATACTAACCATATTTTGCCATGAAGAAATCTACAAATTTTCTGGTTTATACGTTTGTATAATTCTTAGAATGGCCTTTGTACCTTGAGATTTTTTTAAAGCCCACATGCCCATGTTCTCCTAATATATTTTATGATTTTTATTTTTGTATATTTGAATCTTTGAATGAGTTAGAATTATTCAGTTCCTTTTCAGATGTCTATCCAGTTATTCCAGGGCAATTTTTTGCATTGTTACCTGTCTTTAAAAATATACCACTGTTCATAAGTGTCAAGTTTTGTTTTTATAAATGTCTACTTTTTCTATGGGTTTTAAATCTGTTGAACTCAGAAGGTTGTAATTCTGCCACACTTATTCTGGATTGATAGTCCTCTTCCTCTTCCCTTCCCAACCTCTCCCCCAGGGATTTGAAATGAACATTTTGAGGCCAGGCTCAATGGCTTACGCCTGTAATCCCAGCACTTTGGGAGGCCGAGGCCGGTGGATCACTTGAGGTCAGGAGTTCGAGACCAGCCTGACCAACATGGTGAAACCCCATCTCTACTAAAAATACAAAAACATTAGCTGGGCGTGGTGGCAGGCACCTGTAATCCCAGCTACTCGGAAGGCTAAGACAGGAGAATTGTTCGAACCTGGGAGGTGGAGGTTGCAGTGAGCCAAGATAGTGCCACTGCACTCCAGCCTGGGCAACAGAGCCAGACTCCGTCTCAAAACAAACAAACAAACAAACAAACAAAAAACCCACATACATACACAAAAACAGGCATAGCTCCAGTATTATTTACAGTAAGGAAAGACCAAAAGAGGAAAAGAGAGCAAAGTTTTGTGTGTGTTTTATAATTTTGCTTTTAATTCTCTTTTGAACTGTTACCTCTCATCAAGTTTGACTTAATGTTGTAAAATCCTGCCCTTCTGCAGTTTGCAAAAACTGTTATAGTACAAAGAATGTGTATTGTTGCTTCCTAAGCCACTGTTGCCACCTTAAGTAATTTGTGACACACCATCCCAGCTTGGGAGATGGAAGAGCAGGAACCCAGCCTGACTTTGTGTTCTGCAGGGCACAGGACTACTGCTTCTGCTTTGTTACCCCAGACTGCTTTCAAGCCTGCACGTTCCTCCTGTTTAATAAACATATTTAACATCCTTGTGCTGGGGTTTGTACTGGGAAATTTAAGTTGGTTTGTCACTCATGTTAGGATAGTGAATGTAACAAGATTTCAGATTTATAGGTAATGATCTGTTTCCTTATTTGGCTTAATTCTTATTTGTATGTTACCCCTGTGCCTCCCTAAATATCACTAGATGCACTTGTGTTAATTATTGAACAGTCCACCTGCCTCGTATCTCTGCATCTGACACAGAAGGAGTTTAAAAATGGGCTGTGCCTAGAAACGAACACTTAACGTTTTATAACCTGATTCAAGAGCATATTAAGGATGGAATGAATATGCTGATTACATGTGCTTTCATTTGGGAACGGCACCATGCTTGTAAAAGCCTCCTGACTTAGGCAAATTATCAAGTACTATTTGTTGCATAAAGCCAGCCAAAGCTTACCTCATGTGCCAGGCAATTTAGAGACATTCACAGAATAGGTGTCTGTTAGGCATGTGGGCACTAAAATTCAAGTGAGTCTCTTTCATTCAGGTGGCTTATTTATGCCCTACCTGGGGAGCAGTAGGGACACTCACTTATGCAAAATCAACATCTGTTTCTACCTCCTGGAAATGCTTTATTGTTTGGGTAGATGGGAGCATATTAAATTCAACTATTGAGAAGTTTGACTAGCGCTCTGGCCATTTAAAATGATCTAATACCAAGAAAGTTTTTGAAGTACTCATGGCTCAAATGAAGCTCTTATTTTTAAAGAAAGACTTAAAATGAGAGGTCTTGAGACTTGTTTCTGTTTAAGGACAGTTTTTCAAAGTGGGCCTACCATTCCAACAGACTTTTCTGTTTTTAAATTTTTGTTTTTTTGGTCAAATAGGAAATGGATGAAATAGTCTTGCATTCTTGGGGCCTTCTCTAAATTAAATGTTGATCCTTTCCAACCCTCATTTTTAAAATAATTTGTTACATGTTTGGGGTAATTAGAATGGTAACAGATAGATAAATAAGAGTAATACATATACTGGGTTGGGCACAGTGGCTCATGCCTGTAATCCCAGCACTTTGGGAGGCCCAGCTGGGCGAGTCACCTGAGGTCAGGAGTTCGAGAACAGCCTGGCCAACATGGTGAAACCCCATCTCTACTAAAAATACAAAAAATTAGCTGGGTGTGATGGTGGGCACCTGTAATCCCAGCCAGGTGCTGGGATGCTGAGTTAGGGAGAATCGTTTGAACCCAAGAGGCGGAGGTTGCATTGAGCTGAGATCACACCTTTGCACTCCAGCCTGGGCAACAGAGTGAGACTCTGTCTCAAAAAAAATAAAAAATAAAAAATAATAACATATATACTATTGAAAAACAAAGAATACCAAATCTGAATACAAATATTATGTTAATGTTTCCTGATACTTTGGATATTTCAGAAATCATGGTTACTTGTAGGTAACTAATTCAGTGAATTGTTAGTAAATAATTCTTTAAAATAGTTGCTTCTTAGTTTATTTACACAACAGCCTAAAATGAGCCTGGATATTTTTCTAGGGCAGCAAGCTTATTAACTTCTCAGTGGACTTTAATTTTCCTAAGTTTATGATTGCTGTGGTTGTGAATTTAATTTAAGGTTGAAGTTAATGTAGAAGTAAATGCAGTGACATCAGATTCCAAAATTATAAGGTAATGAAATGGCCCATTAGAAACAGCAACTGTTTCACAAAGAGGGGCAAATGTTTGGTGCCGGGGGAAAACCAGCATCATTAACCAAGTGGCTCTGTGATTAAATAGGAAGCAGACAAATTAAATTATTAAGTGCTTCAACAACATGGAAAAAAAATTTGAAACTATGATACCATTATATCTACCTCTTAGATTTAATGAATGTTGACATTTTGCCATGTTTGCATCAAATTTCTGTCAATTGTTTTTAAGAAATAAATGGTCCCATAAACAGCTATCTAGGTGCCTTTCTGTCTTCCTACTTCCTCAGAGGCCTCCATAACCTGAAGCTGTTTATCATTCCTTCACATGTTTTCACACACTGGATGAATCCATAAGCAGTTTATTGTATTAGATGTATTTAATTAAATATATGTATTCTTGGGTTACAATTCTACATACGTGGCATCTCTTGTAATTACAATTTTTTTTTTTTTTTTTCCGAGACGGAGTCTCGCTCTGTCGCCCAGGCAGGAGTGCAGTGGCCGGATCTCAGCTCACTGCAAGCTCCGCCTGCCGGGTTTACGCCATTCTCCTGCCTCAGCCTCCCGAGTAGCTGGGACTACAGGTGCCCGCCACCTCACCCAGCTAGTTTTTTGTATTTTTTAGTAGAGACGGGGTTTCACCATGTTATCCAGGATGGTCTCGATCTTCTGACCTCGTGATCCGCCTGTCTCAGCCTCCCAAAGTGCTGGGATTACAGGCTTGAGCCACCACGCCTGGCCACATGTTTTTTCTTTTCTCTTCTCTTTTCTTTCCTTTCTTTTCTTTTCTTTTTCTTTTCTTTTCTTTCTTTTCTTTCTAAGACAGAGTCTTGCTCTGTCGCCCAGCTTGCAGTGCAATGGTGCAATCTTGGCTCACTGCATCTTCCACCTTTCAGGTTCAACTAATTTTCCTGCCTCAGGCTCCCAAGTAACTGGGACTACAGGTGTGCACTGCCACGCCTAGCGAATTTTGTATTTTTAGTGGAGATAGCATTTCACTATGTTGCCCAGGCTGGTCTTGAACTCCTGACTTCAAGTGATCTGCCTGCCTTGGCTTCCCAAAGTGTTGAAATTACACGCGTGAGCCACGACACCTGGCCTTGTAATTACAGTTTTCTAATGTGGTATTTTTATAATTTATCCTACTTCATTTTTGTATTTTACTGCTGTATGTTATTTTGCTATATGAATAAAACCAGAGTGTGTTTATAGCCATTCTTCTAATGGTGAACAGGTAGGTTGATTCTGGGACAGTCTCTGTATTCGTGGGAGAGTTTCTTGAGGGGAGATGCCAGGAAGTGACATTGCTGGGGCAAAGGAAAAAGAATTTCTTCAACTTTGGCATCCATTCTTAAAGAGCTTTCTCAGTACTGTAATCACTACTATACTTACAGTAGTGATTTTTTTTAGGCCACATTTTAATATCTGTAATAGAAAATTTTTATGACGCTGATAGATTGTCTATGTAGGTGTTGAATAGTATTTGTATATAGATTGTGTATTTTAATTTTGCCTGAAAGCAAATATAAAGTTATTCTGAATTTGCTATTAGGCAATTTTTGTACCTAGTCAATAATTTTACATCTCTATTCTTGTTAATGCCTAATAAAGTAAATGTATCAATATTTATTGAGATAATTTACATACAGTAAAATTTCCTGCTTTTAAGTGCACAGTCCTATGAATTATGAAGAACACCTACAGTCTTATAACCCACATTTGATTAAGATGTAAAATATTTCTGTCACCCCGGAAAGTTCTCTTTCACCTCTTTATAGTCAGCCCTCTCTCTGCCTAGCACCTGACAGTTACTGATCTCATTTCTGTCCTTACAGTTTTGCTTTTTCATAATGCAGTATAAATGGAATCATATGATACGCAGCCTTTTTAAGTGTGGCTTCTTTCATTTAGCATAATGCTTTTGCAATTCCATGTTGTTGCATATAACAGGAGTTCATTCCTTTTTATTCGTGAGTAGTGTCAATATACTTTTAAGAGTAATGCATCTATGAACAGAGATGAAGAAGGCTGAAATCCCACACCTCATCTGTTTTTCTGAATTTACCTGTTTTTCATGTTACTACTGCAGCATTATGAAAAGTTTGGAGTGCCAGTTTCCACAGTTAGAAAGTAGGTTACTTTATAATCCTGTTACTTTTTAAATGTTGTTTTTTTACTTCAGAATAGAAAAGGTTATACATTAAACGCTACTATATATACTACTTGAGATTAGGGCCAGTGTTGTCTTAATCTAATGTGATACTTTGCTCGGGCTGCTTTAACAAAGTATCCCAGACTGGATGGCTTAAACAATGCATTTATTTTCATGCAGTTCTGGAGGCGGAAATTCTGAGATCAAGGTGTTGGCAGAGCTGGTTTCTTCTGAGAACCAGGAGGGAAAGAGCTGTTCCAGGCCTCGCTCCTGGGCTTGTAGGTGGCCGTCTTTCTCCCGTCTTCACATCATTTTCCCTCTACGTGTCTGCGTCCAGATTTTCTCTTCTTATAAGGTCATCAGTCAAATGGCATCAGAGCCCACCCTAATGATCTCATTTGAGCCTAATTACCTCTTTAAAGTCCCTATCTTGAAATGTAGTTACACTGTGAGGTAGTGAGGGTTAGGATTTCAATATGAATTTTTGGGAGTACGCAAGTCAGCCCATATTCCCTCGGCTTTGTGGATTTGATGAGTGTTTATGCATACGTGCATATTTCTAGGGAGAGGTTCCATAGCTTTCTTTGGAATGATTCTCAGGTGTGGCAGACAACCCTTTAAAAAGATGAAGAACTGGTCTAAAGTGAGCTCTTGTTTCAAAAGTAAAACCATCAATGTCATAAAAATATATTTATTGACATGTCAAGTGGTTATGCTTTTATGTCTATTGAAAACATTTATGGCAGGCACCATGGCTCACACATGTAATCCCAGCACTTTGGGAGGGATCCCAGCACTTTGGGAGGTGGGCAGATCTCTTGAGGTCAGGAGTTTGAGACCAGCCTGGCCAATATGGTGAAACCCTGTCTCTACTAAAAATACAAAAATTACCTGGGTGTGGTAGCGGGCGCCTGTAATCCCAGCAACTCAGGAGGCCGAGGCACAAGAATCGCTTGAACCCGGGAGGCAGAGGTTGCAGTGAGCCAGTATGGTGCCACTGCACTCCAGCCTGGGCGACAGATCAAGACTCTGCCTCAAAAACAAAACAAAACAAAAGAACAACAACAAAACGTTTACAAGATATACACAGAAAATACCACTTTTGTTTAAAGAGTGCCACATACAAATAGAATATAAATGAAGCTAGCGTAAATGGGTAGGAGTGCCATTGCCAGCACTATGACAAAGGCTTCACCTGGGTTAAAACAGCTTTCACGCAGCACCAAGAAAGAAACACAACTATCCTTCTGTTAGGAAAGAAGAACTGAGGCTCAAACAGGGGTTAAGTGACTTGTCCAGGATCATCCCGCTAAGTGAAAAGGCTAGAATGTGAACCCAGGTAGCTCTGCGTTCCAGAGCCCGTGCCTCTAACCAGTAGACCCAAGCACCCAGACGTCTGCAAGGATGACCACATAAAAACTCAAATGTAGGCCTGAGCTACCTCCAGGTCATGGGATGATGGGGATTTTATTTTCCTCCTCTGCCTTTTCTGTATCTTCATATCTTTTTTTTTTTTTTGAGACAGAGTCTTGCTCTATCACCCAGGCTGGAGTGCAGTGACAGGATCTTGGCTCACTGCAACCTCCATCTCCTGGGTTCATGTCTCAGCCTCCCAAGTAGCTGGGACTACAGGCGCCTGCCACCACGCCCGGCTAATTTTTGTATTTGTTATAGAGACAGGGTTTCGCCATGTTGGCCAGGCTGGTCTCGGACTCCTGACCTCAAGTGATCCGCCTGCTACAGCCTCCCAAAGTGTTGGGATTACAGGCATGAGCCACCACACCTGGCCTGTATCTTCATATCTTTTGTAAAACAAGCCATGTTTTGCAATTAAATGTTAAATGGACATATATAACTTTTATTTAAAATAAATTTAAACAGAGTGATAATGATATTCAAATAGCAAGTTCTCCATTTGAACCCTATTCAAAATTCGAATGATCAGCGTTTGTCCTGAGAAGAAGATAAATCACATTCATGCTATTATTTTCTAAGTTATTCTTAATTTTGCTCCAGGTCTGGGGAAGGGTTGGTGGTCAAGACTTGTGACCTCAGGGATGAGAGCTCATGGCAGCAGTGTGCTGTAGGTGTTCCAAGCTCATACCTCAGAGCTTTGATCTAGAATTTTCCCCTGGCTTTCTTATCCGGCAGGGCCAATTAGAAGCAGGCTAGGCCCGATCTTGAGGTCTCAATAGAAAACGTAAGGGGAGGCTGCTTTACCCCAGAGTGCCCTCCATCGCCCTTGGTGCTTCACGGTGTGCCCAGCACTGTGCGAGGCCCTGAGATCAGTCAGATGTGGGCACTGCCCTCAAGGAGCTCAGGCTGGGGAGGACGGACCTGCAGACAGATAATGACGCTACAGAGTGGCAGGGACTGTTCTCCATGGGGCCCTGGCTTCTCATGGGCCCTCCACAGGAAGAACTCCCCCAGAGTCCATCCTGAGAGACTCTAGACCAGAGGACTGGGTGTTGACTGTTTAGCCTTCCTGGCCCACCCTCCTTTCCTGCTTGGACCCTCCTGCAGAGATGTCTCTTGTCGTTTGTAGGACATTATTGGGAGAGGACAGATGGCATCAATTTTCAAGGCTTTGGTTCACCTCTGATGAGCCTTTGATATGTATTTTGTATATGTGTGTATATATTTATATCCTTGTGCCGAGGAAATACTAAATCATGGGCATCATAGCTAGGTTCTTTGATTTGACTCAGATGGAAGAAGGATGCTGCAGAAGAGGGAAGAACAGGGATGTTAATTGTCATGGCAACCAGCAGGTTTTTATAGTGGAACACTGCCTTTGTAACCCAAATCCATCACCTTTTTTCTAACTACAGAAAACAGAATGACGCAAACTCAAGAAATTATAGTACCATCTCTCAGTGAGGTTTTATTTGCTTTTTGGAAGCAATCTTGCAATGATTTTAGTCCCTTCATAGAATTTCAGAACAGAATGGCACCCTTTAAGTGTCCTAGAATTTTACAAAAGTCATGTGCTTATGGCTTTCCCATTATTTGTCATCCCCGTTTCTCCACTACCAGTCTAACTCACAAGGGACTGAGCATGAGGATGAGTTTAGAGCTGGCAGACATTTTTTTTTTTTTTTTTTTTGAGAGGGAGTCTCGCTCTGTCGCCCAGGCTGGAGTGCAGTGGCCAGATCTCAGCTCACTGCAAGCTCCGCCTCCCAAGTCTATGCCATTCTCCTGCCTCAGCCTCCCAAGTAGCTGGGACTACAGGTGCCCGCCACCACGCCCGGCTAGTTTTTTGTATTTTTTTTTAGTAGAGACGGGGTTTCACCATGTTAGCCAGGCTGGTCTCGATCTCCTGACCTCGTGATCCACCCATCTCGGCCTCCCAAAGTGCTGGGATTACAGGCTTGAGCCACCACGCCCGGCCATGAGCTGGCAGACATTGTACCTTCTGCAGCACAGGCTCCCCTTTGGAAAGGGTCCATCTTGCTCTTGCACTGTTTTTGCTGTTTGACCTCGTGCAGCCTTGTTGCGCTTGTTTCCTCACCACCCAGCAGACACTAAGATGCTTAGAAAGCTCACTCCTGCCAGTCATTCTGTAGGCAGGTTCAGAGTTCACACTTTGCTGCCTGAGACCTCTTGGAGAATTGAACCCATGTGCCTTTCATTGGTAGCTCTGGTGAGGTTTTATAGATGGGGAGTACAAGAAGGTCAATGTAAGAAAAGAGCCCTTTTGTGGATGGGTGGAGCTTCACCAGGGAAAACAGAGATGCCCCCAAGCCTACAGGCAGGTTTTTTTGTTGATGAGCACTTTGGGCAGAGAAGACAAAAAGGTAGGCTGCTCTTTGCCTTCCCTAAGGTCCTAGCCCAAGGATTCCCCTTCACCCAGGACCACAGCTTGAGGATGAGTAGCATTGAGGTTAGTGGTACCTATGTCTCCACAACATGTGGTATGGAAACGGAGTCACTCAGGCACCTTTCATGGCACTGAATTTAAGAATGAGCTCCTTTTAGCTCTTTAGGTTGGATAATTGTCTCTTCATTGCCCACCCTTCCACCAAGTCAGGAGCGGGTTATGTAGCACGTCAGGCCAGAGTCCATTCATGAGTGGTACAGATGTGAATTGTACTTAAAATGATTGGGCTTTCAGCCTAATTCAGTACATCCATTCAGTAAATGTGTATTGAGCACGTACTATGTGCTAGGCATCCCAGGGAACAAAATAAAAATGCCTACCCTTGTGGAATGTGTATTCTGTTAGGGCAAGGCAGACAAGCCAGACCTACACATAAAATATATATTATGTTAAATGCGGATAAGCGCAATGCTGAGAAATAGACAAGAGGGCTGGGGAGTCCCAAGGTGGAGATAGAGGAAAGAAGTTTTAAGCAGGACACTCAAAGAAAGCTCTTGTCAGGGGAAACATTGAGGAAAGACCTGGGAAGTAAGCTGTGCAGCCGTCTAAGGGAAGAACATTCCAGGGCAGGAAAACAGCATGCACGGACTCCTTGATATAGCAGTGTGCCTGTTGTGTTTGAGGCACAGCAAGGAGGCTGTGTGGCTGGGCCAGTGTGAGCAGGGAGTTGAGTCCTGGGACATAGGGTCTGAGAGGTGGTGGGGAGGCCAGTTCCTGAGCCAGTAGAGGTCTTGCAAAGATCTTCTGGGCTGTTGGATTGAAAAGAAATTGTAGGTGGGCATGGACTGGCCCAGGGAGACCTGTGGGAGTGATGAGAGTGGCTTGGACTAGAATGTTGACAGTGGAGGTGACGAGAAGTGGTCAGATCTTCTAAATGCAGGCTGTGGTAAAGCCCTCCCCTGGTGTGCTGACAGCTGTGCATGGTGAAATGAGGAAGCAGCCCTGGGCTTTGGGGACGACGGGCCTGGTTTTAAAATCCTGGCTCTTACAAACTGTATGAAATCATGTTAGCCAATTTGCTTAACCCATTTAAGCTTCAGTTTCCATAAGTGTGGCTGGGCGTGGTAGCTCACACCTGTAATCCCAGCACCTTGGGAGGTAGGCAGCAGATCACTTATGGTCAGCAGTTCGAGACCAACCTAGCCAACATGGTGAAACCCCATGTCTACTAAAAATACAAAAATTAGCCGGGTGTGGTAGTGCACACCTTTAGTCCCAGCTACTCTGGAGGCTGAGCCAGGAGAATCGCTTGAACCCAGGAGGTGGAGGTTGCAGTGAGCCAAGATCACGCCACTGCATTCCAGCTTAGGCAACAGAACAAGAAGACCCTGTTTAAAAAAAAAAAAAAAAAAATTAAGTATAATTATTTCCCTATAAGGATGTGGAAGGCTTATGTAAGATAATGTAAATACAAGGTCATCCCTGAGTCCCTTTCTCAGTTCATACCTGGCTTGGGTGCTCTTCTACCCAACCTGTGCCCAAGTCTGCTGTGAGCCGTGGCATCCTTGTAACTTGTGACTCACTTGTCCCTCTCTACCCAGAGGTGGGCAGAGATTGCAGAATAAATGGGTACAGAAGTGGAAGGAAGCATGAAAGGAAAGAAATAATGCATTAAGAATTTAATGCATTGATATTGGTATAATATTTGAGTTTACTATTTCAACAGAAAGCAGGACTTTTTTCCTCCAGAGTTCAGTGTTTAAGTACATCAAAGGATTCGTTAAGGCCTTGGCTACATTATTTATTTAAATAAGTCTAATCAGGGAAGATGTGTACTCTTGTTTCTATATTTGAAAATTTATCTTCTCTCTACTTTTGGCTTGTGAAAAATGTTTGTTTGAAGATGCTAATTGGTGTTTTTACTTAGGTGTTCTTTAAGAATAAAGATTTTGTTAGCAGATGATATGGTTTGGCTCTCATCTCAAATCTCACCTCGAATTGTAATCCCCACCTGTCGAGGGAGGGAAGTGATTGGATTATGGGGACGATTTCCCCCATGCCGTTCTCATGATAGTGAGTGAATTCTCACAAGATCTGATGGTTTTATAAATGGTAGTTTTTCCTGCGCTTCCACATGCATTCTCTTTTGCCTGACTCTCTGTAAGGCGTACCTGCTTCCCCTTCCGCCATGATTATAAGTTTCCTGAGGCCTCCCCAGCCATGTGGAACTGTGAGTCAGTTAAGCCTCTTTCCTTTATAAATTACCCAATGTCGGGTAGTATCTTTATAGCAGTGTGAGAACAGACTAATACAGCAGATTTTATCAACATTCTGAGGAAATTTTTACCTCAACGTTTTATTATGAAAATCTGAAACGAATGCATACAAATGAATGTTAACTGAAGTTACTGGTGATCTAGATCGCTCCCCACGTGTCAGTACAGTAGTGACTGCTGCAGGGCAGGTTTTCTGTGGAATTTTGAATGCTTCTGTTGCCTCCTGGGTGATGGAAAGGCTGAGCCCTTGCATAACTTTTTTGTTAGAAAAATTGTGTGTGACGACACCTTCATTCACAGTGAGACTATTTGCCCTTCTTCTGGAGCTGCCATGTCATTTTTTTTTTTTTTTTTTTGAGACAGAGTCTTGCTCTGTCGCCCAGGCGGGAGTGCAGTGGCACGATTTCCGCTCACTGCAACCTCCATCTCCCAGGTTCAAGCAATTCTCCTGCCTTAGTCTCCTGAGTAGTTGGGACTACAGGCGCGCACCACCACGCCTGGCTAATTTTTGTATTTTTAGTAGAGACAGGGTTTCACCGTGTTGGCCAGGCTGATCTAGAACTCCTGACTTCAGGTTCAGGTGATCTGCCTGCCTCGGCCTTCCAAAGTGCTGGAATTACAGGAATGAACCACTGTTTATTTACTGTTAAAGTCAGTGTTATCGTTTGACCTGTGTCCCCCACCAAAAGATATGTTGAAGTCCTAACCCCCAGTACCTCACAACGTTACCTTATTTGGAAATACAGTCTTTACAGAGGTAATCAAACCTCTGTAAATTTTTTTTTTTTGAGATGGAGTTTTGCTGTTGTTGCCCAGGCTGGAGTGCAATGGTGCGATCTCAGCTCACTGCAAACTCTGCTCTCTGGGTTCAAGTGATTCTCCTGCCTCACCCTTGCAAGTAGCTGGGATTACAGACACGTGCCACAACGCCTGGCTAATTTTGTATTTTTAGTAGAGACAGGGTTTCTCTATGTTGGTCAGGCTTCTCGAACTCCCGACCTCAGGTGATCCACCTGCCTCGGCCTCCCAAAGTGCTGGAATTATAGGCGTGAGCCATCACGCCTGGCCTAAACCTCTGTAAAATTTAACCTTAAGTGAAAACGAGGTCGGTGAGGTGGACCCTAATCCGAAAAGATTGTGTCCGAATTTCCCCTTTCTATAAAGACACCAGAGATTGACATGCACAGAGGGAGGATGAGGTGAAGACAGGGTTGTCAGGATGATTGGTGCCTGACAAGCCAAGGAGTGCCTGAGGCTACCGGAAGCTGTGAGAGGCAGGGAACAGTTACTTCTCCAGCATCTTCAGAGGTAGCTTGGCTTTGCCAACACCTTGATCTCAGCCTTCTGGCCACCAGAATTATGAGACAATAAATTTCTATTGTTTTACGCCATGCAGTTTGTGTTTATTTTGTTACAGCAACACTAGGAAACTAATACAGTTCACAAAGGTGTTTCCTTACTGACCCAAAACACTGAAGTAGTACTAATTCCTGGCCCCAGCAAGAATAGAAATAGAAGAGGTCCTGAAGCCCCAGGATAGTACCGTGACCAGACGATTATCTCTGTGGTCCCATGAATGCGGTTATATTAATATTCTTTACCATCTCAATAAATGCAGCATTTTAAATTATTTGTAGCAAACTTATGAAGCCTTAGGAATATGTCTGTGGACTCAGTTTGAAAAACACAGATGTTGGAATAGGAAAGCAGCACATACTTCAGATCTGAGTTCTAGTCCTCTCTCTGCCACTTTGCAGCTGTGCAATCGTGGTTACCTCGCATAACTTTTCCGAGGCTGTTTCTGCACCTGCAGAGTGGGGAATGATGCCTGTCTCCCCTGTGGATTGTTTTGAGAATTAGAGGTAATGAAAACGGTCTAGCTTTGTTCCATGCACACATGGCAGGTGTTCAGAAGTTGGTTGGGGCACAGAGGCTGGGCTGAGAGGGAGGAACCAGACTGGGGAGCTAACAGTGATTCGATTGGAGGGAGGGGGATGGGTCCTGGCCTGGCAGACAGAGGAGGTCTGACTCTCCTGTTTGTACTTTACCTGAGAGGTTTTCACCCAAATCGTTTTTGCCCTCAGATATAAAGTCACAGATTCCTTTCCTTAAGAGGAAAGACAGCATTTGGTTCATGCTTGAGCCTTGTTTTCTTACCAAGGCATGAAGACCCTGAGAGACAAAGTAGCTTGTCAAAGGTTAGGTGGTCTTGTCAGTCAGACTGTTTGTTGTTTATTAGGACACTAAAACACCAAAACATTGTTGTGTTGGGTTTTTTTTAAAAAATGACTTATTGAGGAAACCATCATTCTAAGCGAACTATCACAAGGACAGAAAACCAAGCACTGCATGTTCTCACTCATAGGTGGAAATTGAACAGTGAGATCACTTGGACACAGGGCGGGGAACATCACACACCGGGGCCTGTCGGGAGGTGGGGGACTGGGGGAGGGATAGCACTGGGAGACATACCTAATGTAAATGATGAATTGATGGGTGCAGCAAACCAACATGGCACATGTACACCTAAGTATCAAATCTGCACGTTGTGCACACGTACCCTAGAGCTTAAAGTATAATTTTTTTTAAATTAAGAAAAAAATGACTTGTTGAGATAACTTACATATCATACAATTCACCATTTAGCATGTACAATTTGATGATTTTTTAGTATATTCACAAAGTTATGCAATCCTCACTACAATCAATTTTCGAACATTTTCTTTTGAGACAGGGTCTCATTCTGTCTCCCAGGCTGGAGTGCAGTGGCACCATCTCGGCTCACTGCAACCTCTGCCTCCCAGGTTCAAGCGATTCTCCTGCCTCAGCCTCCCCAGTAGCTGGGATTACAGGGACGTGCCATCACACCCGGCTAATTTTTTGTATTTTTAGTAGAGACAAGGTTTCACCACATTGACCAGGCTGGTCTCGAACTCCTGATCTCAAGTGATCCACCCACCTCAGCCTCCCAAAGTGCTGAGATTACAGGCATGAGCTACCGCACCTGGCCAATTTTCAAACATTTTCATCAACTCAGAAAGATACCCATTAGCGGTTATGCTTCATTTCTCCCTCTCTTAAAAGTTTCATGCATGTTGTAGCATGAATCAGTACTTTATTTCTTTTTATGGCTGAAAAATATATATATTTTTTTAATTTTGAGACAGAATCTCACTGTAGCCCAAGCTGGAGTGCAGTCGCGTGATCTCGGCTCACTGCAACCTCTGCCTTCCAGACTCAAGTGATTCTCGTGCCTCAGCCTCCTGAGTAGCTGGGGCTACAGGTGTGTGCCACCATGCCTGGCTCATTTTTTTGTATTTTAGTGGAGACAGGTTTTCACCATGTTGCCCAGGGTGGTCTCAAACTCCTAAGCTCAGGTGATCCACCTGCCTTGGCCTCCCAAAGTGCTGGGATTATGGGCATTAGCCACCATGCCTGGCCATGGCTGAATAATATTTCATTGTGTGGATATATTATATTCGGTGGACATTTGGGTTGTTTTCACTTTTTGGCTATGAAGAATAATGTTGCTATGAACACTTCTGTGTAAGTTTTTGTGGGGGGTATATGCTTTTATTTCTCTTGGGTACATACATACCTAGAAGGAATGTTGCCAGGTCATATGGCAATTCTATTTAACCTTTGGAGGAACTGCCAGAATGGTTTCCAAAGTGGTTGCACCAGTTTATATTCCCACTACCAGTGTATGAGGGTTCTGATATCTCCACATCCTCACCAGCACTTGTTATTATCTGTCTTTTAATTACTGCCATCCTAGTGAGTACGAAGTGGTATTGTATTGTGGTTTTGGGTGATTTTAAAAATTTCTTTTAATGAAAACAGTTGTTGTAATCTTTGTACATGAAATAGGTAAATGTTCTTTAGCTGAGAGGCTGGTATAATTAATAATATACTTACAAATTATAACTTTCGTGCCTTGCCACATTCCTTCTTACTAGTCATTTCTTGAAGCTGGTTGTCCAAAACCAGGTTGGAGAAACAGTTGTGGCTTGCGTGGCTTGACTTTTACTTTGCCGATGATACTGCACATGAAAAGGCCACCCAGAGCTTCCTAGTCCTCCCCACCATGAGGGTCAGGGTTGGAAGGCCCTGGTCAGTGGCCCAGCGTCTGGAAGGGTGTAATGGGTGCCTAGCCCACATGTGTTTTCTTAGGCAAGTAGCCAGGGCATTTATTTGTGATTCCCCCAAGGGGTAGCTGCTGTTGTATAGATGTGGTAGTTGCTGTACGTGGGTGTAGCCAAAACTGGCCCCTGTGCCAGTAAAGATGGACACCGTGCTCTCTTTACAGCTAAAGATGGACACCATGCTCTCTTTATAGCCAAGCTTTACAGGCTGTGAATTCACTCCTGAAGAATAAGCATGACATATGTACAACACCTGTGAGACCAGAAATAAGTGCTGGTTGAATGAAGGAATAGCTCTGGCTTTGGGAACCAGGCAGCACTCTAGCCTGGTAGCTTGAACAAGCTGCTTAAGTACTTAAGCTCTCTGAGCCTCGGTCCCTCATCTGCAAAACAGAGGTGGCATTGCCTCAGTTACAGGGTCCTCACGTGATGATGTAAAAGTGCCCAGCTCATGGTAGGCATTCAACAAATGTTAATTCTCTTTCCTTAAGTAGCTCTGCTCAGTCCACTCTGCTTAGTCTCAGATTTTTTTTTTTTTTTTTCTGCAGATTTAGTCCAGGTCCAGAACACAGGATTGATTGTATTATTTAGAATATCTTTTCTTTTCAGACAAATAATGAGCTCTTGGCAACATTAAGTGTTGATGAAAATGAATATTGCAATTTGGCAGCTGCTGATTGACACATGTTTGCTAAATAGCTACTCAAATTTCAGAAAGCTTGCCTAGAAGAAGAAAAAAAGTAAGATATCCCAAGGATATTTTTACCTCCTTTGCCCAGGTATTTATTTGTAAAATCATTTTCTTTGGAAAGTTCCAGCTGAAAAATTTTTATAAAACACGAGATAGCTTTGGCTGAAGAGTTCAGGTGAGCCTGCATAAAAGATTAAACTTCAGTAGATAGGAAAGTGTTGAGGTTTTTTTTGGAGCCTCTTTGCCTTATAATTTTTTTTTTTTTTTTAAGAAGGAGCTGGTCTTTTGGTCACTGCGTCTTTTTTTATATCTTCAGGGAAGTCATAGTAACAGGCTCCGTGTCTGATTGGGTTCCATGGCAACAAAGGGTTGTGACTTTATTAAAGGAGAGTTGAGCATGCCAAGAAAGATAAAAATCAGAGTATGGAAAATGTCCGACCAGATGAATGTGTTTTTTGGATCACATGTGCTCTGGACTAGAAAGGTTTCCTGAGTCGACATCAGTCTCCATTACAGGTTTGAATCTCACTGGGTTGTCGTTAAGGTCATAGGGATCAGTGCTTATTTAAAAAAAGAAAAAATCCATCTACTTCTTTGCTTTTACCCATTCATTCTTCCTTTTTTAATGTCTCGGTATATTTACAAAAATCAAAACAGTGATGGTAAGTACCTAACAAGAGAGGATTCTGATTTTTCAAGGGGGAAAAGAAATGTACCACATTCTTTGTGGAACGGATTACAGCTCTATGTTGTGAGACCGTGTGGGAGGGCCAATTAGAGGCAATTATATCTGGATTGAACTCTCCCTGAATTAAAGCTTGCTGGATGCTTTCCAGGCTGGGGGGTTTGGTTTCCCATCCATGTTTCTCTTTGATGGGTTTGGAGATCCTGGTTTCAGGCCACGGGTGTGGAGTACTGTCTTCCAACAGTAAGGAGCAGGCTGTTGCCATAACCAAAAGTGTGTGGTAATTAGAGGTCTTTTGCTGAAGTTGCTAATATTTGACCAAGAAATGGTATGATCCGAAAACTTTGAATCATCCTGTGTTCCCACTTCACCTGCTTGTTAACTGTGTGGGGCTGGGTTTACTTTTCTATGAAATGTAAAATTGTCTATTTCTCCTCCCACTGATATTGAAAGTGAAAGAACTCCGAGGACGGGTTGATGTTGGACACTTTACTGTGTCAGTCATCCTTTAAACCAGTGGCACGTTCTCACATGCCCTGTGGGTTCAGGCTTTATTAATCAGTTGGGGCCTCTTCATGGTGAATCAGAAACTGCACAGATACTGGGAGTGTCATGATTACGCATACTGTAACGAGCAGTATTGGTCTAAGAGGGAAGAATTAGCTAACCAGCTTTCACGGCACCCAGCTATCATTAATCAGCTATAAGTCCTTGGTGAAATCACTTAAACTTCTTGGGCCTTGATTTCCTTATCTTAAAATGAGTTTGACCTAAATTGATGTTTCCTAACTTTCCTGTTTAGATAAAGAACCTGGGGTACTTACTACAGAACCTCCAGTAGAGATTTCTGATTCACTGGTCTGGGGTGTGCCAAAGATCTCTGGAGCCCCATCCACTCTTAACAATTTGGTGTTTGGGATATACTGGTCTAGCTCAATAGTTTCAAACTATTTGGACATAAGAATGGGGTGGAGGTGGGAGGTAGAAAGGAGGCTGTCAGATAGATGTACATGCTAGATTCTGTCCCTGAGATTGCCTGAAGCCACAGCTTGAGAAACACCAGCTCCAAAGGCTCTTCCACATACTGGTCCTCACTTCCTTGAAGGAGCCAGAAGAGCTGTGTATCAATGAGAGAGCCTGGTGGGTTTTCTTACCCTCAGTGTTAACCCTAAACCCCGTCCTCAGTGTTTGAGAAAGTTACTTATTTTAAAATCTCGGAGTACTGCAATAGTTTGTTCATAGAATTCTCTATGCTGTTTCTTGTGGATAAGACAGTGTTTTCTAAGCATGGTTACTTTAGGTGTGCACGAGGCAATGCCAGCCACATCCAAATTACCTGTGGAGCTTGTTAAAAAACATATAGAAGATTCAATATGTCCTCCGTAGGGCCTGAGCATCAATCTTGTTGAAGACCTGAAGGATATTGTGTTCTTTTTAAGGTTTAGGACAAAACCTTACAAACTGACCCTAACCTAATTTCCTCAGTGAAATTGACTGAGTATAAACACGCATGTTTAGTACAAGGGGAATGGTTTACATTGAGTCACTTAGACTGTAGAAGAGTCAGTAACACATAAAGTGCCTTAGAGAAAAATACCCTGACCTGAGAATATTTAATAATTAAACCATTAACTGCTGAAGCAGACCCATTGTAATGTATATCTGGTCTGTACAGTTTCTATTTGTGCCTAGTTTTTCTAGTTCGTGTTTAGCAAAGATTAAGTGATATTGTTTAGTGAAGTGTTTAGTAGCTCTAAATGATAAAGGTTCACATTTTTTTCTATTAAGTAGCTTAAGTGCGAATTCATTTGAAAAAAAAAAAAAAAAAATTCCACAGGCTGGGTGCAGTAGCTCATGCCTGTAATCCCAGCACTTTGGGAGGCTGAGGCAGGCAGATCACCTGAGGTCAGGAGTTCAAGACCAGCCTGTCCAACATAGTGAAACTCCATCTCTACTAAAAATACAAAAATTAGCCGGGTCTGGTAGTGGGCTCCTGTAATCCCAGGTTGCTGTGAGCCAAGATCGTGTCATTACATTCCAGCCTGGGTGACAGAGTGAGACTCTATCTCAAAAAAAAAAAAAAAAACAAAAAAAGAAAAGAAAAAAAAAATCCACAGTCCTAAAGGGCTTAAAGCAAAATTAAAGTCTCCCTTTTCAGCTTCTTGTCTTTTTCCCCAGAGATAACAATGATAACAATGTTATGTTTCTTTATTTTCTTGAGACGGTTTCACTCTTGTTGCCCAGGCTGGAGTGCAATAGCATGATCTTGACTCACTGCAACCTCCACCTCCCAGGTTCAAGCTATTCTGCCTCAGCCTCCCGAGCAGCTGGGATTACAGGCATCTGCCACCATGCCCAGCTAATTTTGTATTTTTAGTAGAGATGGGGTTTCTCCATGTTGGTCAAGCTGGTCTCGAACTCCCGACCTCAGGTTATCCACCTACCTCGGCCTCCCAAAGTGCTGGGACTACAGGCGTGAGCCACAGCACCTGGCTGCAGTGTTATGTTTCTTATGTGTCTTCATAGAAATAGTCTTGACACAAAATATACATGTCTATTATTTATGTAACCAGTCCCCTATTGATACACAGTTTAAGTTCCTCCCAGGATGATTTTTTTCATGTTTCTTTTGCTTTGTAATACTGTATTGACAACTTGTGTACGTTTTTTTTCTATAACCATATTTAGATAAATTTCCAAAAGCAAAACTGTTAGGTCAAAGGGCATGTATCTTTTAAATGAGAACAGAGGCGAACACATTGTTCTCCCGAAGCTTGCACCAATTTGCAGGATAAATCTTTTATTTTCAGAAGGATTCCCGGACTCAACTGAGTCTAATGCAGTAGGTAGCTATCCATGTCTACTAACCCACAGGAACCTCAGGGTCCTCTGCCTGGACGAATGACATGAACTGTGAGAAAGAGAAGAATGTAAAAGGTATTTAAAGTGTTTGGAGAGAGAAAAGGATAGGGACTAGCTTAGTAGGGAATCCTCAGTTTACAAGGAGAGTGCTTTGGGTCACAGGAGGTCGCAGATCCTGATCTGGTTTTGAAGAAAGCAAGACAGACCTGGGGCATAAGATAATGTGAGAAAATCCTGCTCTAGATCAGGCAAACCACTTCCTGGATGTGACCTGCTCCTGTAGTAGAAGTCGTAGAGTAATTTTGAGTGAAGCATCATAATACCACTGAGATGCTGTTCATTTTAAACACCACCTCCAATGTGAGTCATGGTGGAGTCAGATGTGTGTATGTGTGTGTAATGCATATGTCAAAAGTCATGTTTAAAGGGAAAGGATTACGTCTCAGTAGTCTCTCCCAGAGACTGCACCTCTTGTCAGTGTCTGAGGAATAACTCAAGTAGACCAGGGGCTGGGTGCCATGGGGAAGTTGCCATCTCAATGGCAGGTTCCATCTAATCTGGCCATCTGTCTGCTTTCATTTTTCCCTCTATTGGCAGTGGGATAGGAGAGCATCTTGTAGACACACCAAAAAGTTGAGTCCATTCACATCTGGGAAGTTCAAGTCTATTGAAGGCAGAGAAGAACTGGAAGGTATCCTGGGTCTGTATGTCAGTGGGGTGTCAAAATCTTACAGGCTGGCTAAGAAGGATGGGGATGTGTATTGTGTGTTTAATGGGAGCCACCCAGAGTCCAGAAACATTGTAGAGAGGCAAGAACCTCGGGTTTGGACTACATATGTGAGTGAGGAGGAACTTGTTCGTCCTTGGCCCTTGGAGACCAAAGTGTCCTCTCAAACTGGTCATGCTTGAGGCATGTCACATGTGCCCAGGTTGAAGACAGCCAGGAATAAGAGTAGTCCTAAAGACCATTAGCTCTGAATTGGATCATTGTCTATGTTTAGTCAAAATAATTAAATGAGCCAAACAGTGAGCTTTGAGGCAGTTGCCAAATCATTCTGTATTAGAAACTTGGGCAGGTTTTTAAAAAGATATTTGTGACTGAGACACAGAATGTGAGGTAGGGGTACTGAACTGGGCTATGGGTGAATGGATGGGAATATATGAAGCCCAGGGAAGAACAGGGAAGGAAGAAGTGATCCTGAATGTATTTTAGGAGCTAAGCTGGAGATGAAGCAAAATATTTAGTGACCAAGATACTTTCAGACTAGGAAGGCAGCCATAAAAATAGGTAAAGACAAGTTGGAGCCCAAATTTAAAGGCAAAACCTGAAGAAAAATGAACAAACTTAGCCATGTGGAACTGAATTTTATATGCCTTACTGGTCAGTCTGGTTTTAAAAATCTTATTGTAGTTTTAAAATATTCATTTTAAGAGTTATAAATAGAATTAGCAAAATGACCTAGCAAAGAAAGTATATACGTCTCATGTACAGACTGTACTATTGACTTAACATTTGGTTTAAGACAAGATCCATTTGCTGGAATTTATTATTTAACATGACTTAAGACCTTTACTTGAACTGAGCCAGAGGGTAGAGGCTATGCAATATTAACTTTGGTAGACACTGTTCCTCTTAAATATTACAGTAGAGTTTTCACAGAGTAGGCTTTGACTAGCCTTTATTAGGCTGACAAAATTCTCCCTCTTTTCCAAACCCCACTGCCCTTTTCTCTGCATCCCACCCCTCAACACAGAGTTAAATAAACACCACTTAAGCCACATAGCAATTTTGAGATCTTTGCATTTGTTATTTAATGTCAAAGGCAGGAAACCCCTGGTCCCCTAGAACAGTCTGGCCTTAGTTTTTCATATGACTTGTGGCAATTAAATATTTGAGAATCTGTGCCTATAAATATATGGTCAAAAGGGATTTAAAGATGAGTGACAGCAAGAAAACTTGTAATCTACTGCAAAGGTTAAGTACTCAATTATAATACAAAGCAGTATATGATCACAAAAGGGCAAGAGGAAAATATTAAATCTCTTCTGTTTGCCATGACATCTTGTCCTTTTCTGATTTCATTAAATCCCAAAAGGAATTTCCTTGGGTGAGATCAGAGTCCCAGAAAGGTTAATTTACTTGCCCCAGGTCATATAGCTGCTAAGAGGCAGAGCTGGGATTTGATTAGGTCTGGTTGTCTATGCTTGTCTCCTCAGAGAGGTGCCTAAGGCGCTGTCACCGATGGGCTCCAGTGCTGTTTCCTCTGTCCCTTTGTCTCCGTGTTCATCAGGACATCAGTGTTTGAAGGTCCCTAGGAACCTTAAGCTGATCATGTCTGAGGCTTAAAACTCCTCGTGCCTGTCTTGTGAATAATCTCAGCTACCAGAAGGAGTGAAACAGAAGGGGGTTTTCCTTGACTCGCCCCTTCACTCCCACATCCAGGTGGTGTCAAGTCCTCTCATTGCGCTTCCTTCATAGACCTCTTGTGACCACCTTACATCCAGCCTTCACCAGCTCTTGCCATAGATTGCTGTAGCAGGCTCCAGTTGGCTCCACGGAAATGCATTTTCCATCTTGCTTTCTCAGAAGGACTTGTTTAAAACATGGATGTGATCATCCTAATCCTCTATGCGGCTGCCAAGTGACCTGCAGGATGAACCCCAAGCACCTCTGCATGATTTAAGTGGGACCCTCCGGGTGTGACCCATCTGCGGTCCCAGTCTTCACCTGCACCAAGTCCTCCAAATCCTTACCTCTCTGTCTAACTGATTCACCTTCTGACAAGCCTTTCTTTCGGCTTTCTTTGACCTTTTCCCCTCTCCCATTCCTCTTATCTCCCCCTTAGCAGCCCCTCCCAAGTGCTCGCATAGCACCAAGTACTCTGCTGACACTTAATCAGTGGCTGTCATTGTGTCTCTCCCCCTGGCCACTAGGCCGGGAGGCGGCTGTGCCCCTTTGCCTCCCCAGCACGCCTCGCTGCGCCTGACACCAGGAGGCACCCAGCAAGTGTCTGTCTCATGAATGAATCAACAGAGAGTCTCCTGACTGCTCACTGTCTTTAAGTCACTTCCCTTCCCTTGGCGCTGGCTGGCCCCTTTGCTCTGCCTTCATCACATTGGTGTTTCCTGTGCCCAGTCCACTGCTGGCATTTGCTCTGCCTAACAAGGTTTGTTGAGCCGAGCCCCTTTCCTTATTGGTAAAGAGAGAGTAGCAGACCGAATATCTGTCCTCTTGCAATCCCAGAGTCGGGGTGATTGATAGCAGGCACCCTTCTAGTCGACCTCCCTGCAAAGATACAGAATGTGGATCTCTTCTGCTGGCAGCACAAAGAGCCCATTTGTACAGCAGAGTGTTGAATACGGTGCATTATTACTGACATTTGTACTGGGTCCAGTGCAGGGCGTGGAGTTTCTCTGAGACAAACACAGGAATACCCCGAGATAATGTGAGCAGTATCTCCAAAGTCCAGGCTGAGTCATATGGTAGGTGCTGTTTGGAATATCCAGCCTGCCTGCCTTGCAGATTCAGATGCCTCAGGCAGGAGGGTGAACTGGCTGCCGATCCTGCTGTGCTCCTGGGTTTGCTGTGTGGCCCTTGGTAAGTCTCTTCACGGCTCTTGCGTTTCAGCCAGAGCGTGTAAATATGTACTGTGGAGCTTTGTGGTCTTTAATATCCTGGGAGATGCCGGAAAGAAATACAATTTGTCTTTGTGCTCTTAATAGTTGTCTTTGTGCTGGCCCAAATCCCTCTAATTTCTCAGTGGGTTTCTAGGCATTTAAACTGCCTAAACGTCTAATGAACCACCAGTCTTCTTAATGTTATGTCCTTTTAAAAATGTCAGTCCATTAAAAATGTCAGTCCAGTGTGCGTGATTTCACAGATGGACAAATATCTGGGTTGGATTGTGCCGGCTACTGGCTGGAGAAGAGCCAGGTCTCCTCCCACCTCCCTGGGAGTTCGAAAGTAACCCCGGGTCTAACCAGACTCTGAGTTGGAATCTAACTTTGTACTTTAACATCTGGTCTTTCGACAAGTGGACATCTTTGAGTCATCCTGCCTTTGCCTGGAAACTTGAAACTCTGTAAAACCGACTTTGTGTAACGCTGCCCAGCCCACCTTGGGGAAGAAGGGTGTGGTGACTGCCTCCAGCTGTGGGAGAGGAAGTAGCTGTGGGGGAAATGGAGAGTGCATCTGAACTGGGGCTCCTTGGACCATGCTTGGATACCCCTTAGTGTGGGGTTCATTCCCCATAGGGTGGTGAAGGCTCAGGTTCATGTGATCTCTGCCCTGGGGCAGCCTTTGATCTCATAGGAAATCTGTATTCACTTGTGGCTCTTTGTCATAGAAGACTTCTGTGTATTGACACAAAATACAATCTTTCTTTCCTTCCCTCAACATTAAAATATTTGCACACATATATTAATTCAGGTGGCTTTTTCCTAATCCATTCTGTAGCAAAGCTTTGCCTGTTGTTGATAGTGATCCCCAGTCTTCAGAAACCAAAACACCTGGGGGTCAGGGAGGAGGGAAAGTTGGAGAAGTTTGCTGCTTGTCATTTGATCATTTGGGTCTTGGAGGTTACATTTCTGTTGTTTAAAATATAAAAATTAGCTGGGGTGGTGGCAGTGCCTGTAATCCCAGCTACTCAGGAGGCTGAGATAGAATTGCTTGAACCCAGGAGGTGGAGGTTGCAGTGAGCTGAGATCGTGCCACTGCACTCCAGCCTGGGCGACAGAGTGAGACTCTGTCTCAAAAAAAAAAAAAAAAAAAAAAATTCTGTTGTTTAAAAAAAGAAAAAAGTCAGAGGGGCCAGTTGTTCCGACAGCAAATCATCTGATAGCCTTGTAACATTGTGAGTGCAACCGTTTACAGAGCTTGATGCACACAGTTTTCATTGGAATAAAAGGGAAAGGGGCTCCCCAAACTGCAAGAGCACTGCTTGTAGAACAGTCAGAGCTGCTTTCTGTGCCAGGCTGTTCAAAAAGATGTGGGAACAGGGCTTGTCTTGGTTGACAGGCCATTCTGGAGAAAGCCTGACAGTGCTGGCAGCCCCTCTGCTCTTCTTCCCACCTGTTCCTTTCCAGTCAGTTTATGGAGAGTAGGTTGTTTTTGCTTCGCGGGGGATTACCTGTGGCCTGGGGGACATTAAAGGGCTTTCTCCTGACTACATGCTTCACATTCCTGTGTGTAACCAGTGAAGATAATGATCCAAGAAGATCATTGCAGTGGTGACCTGAGGGTCTTTGAGACCAGGTCACAATTTAAGTAGGGTCTCAAATTTAGATTTTTGTTGTTGTTGTTGTTTTGTTTTGTTTTTTTTTTTTGAATGGAGTCTCACTCTGTCACTCAGGCCGGAGTGCAGTGGTTCGATCTCAGCTCACTGCAAGCTCCGCCTCCTGGGTTCACGCCATTCTCCTGCCTTAGCCCTCGGAGTAGCTAGGACCACAAGCACCTGCCACCATGCCCAGCTCGGCTTTTTGTATTTTTAGTAGAGACGGGGTTTCACCGTATTAGCCAGGATGGTCTCGATCTCCTGACCTCGTGATCCACCCGCCTCGGCCTCCCAAAGTGCTGGGATTACAGGCGTGAGCCACTGCTCCTGGCCTCAAATTTAGATTTTAACATTATTACCCAAAGAGTTAAGTACAGAGCCAGAGACAAAGCAATAGGATTGAAAGAAGTCATTCTACAGCTTAAGCAAACACACACACACACACACACACACACATTTTGTTTATTTTACTGTGTAATTTACTCCATAGTTTTTTTTTTTGTTTTTTTGTTTTGTTTTGTTTTGTTTTTGTTTTGTTTTGTTTTGAGATGGAGTCTTGCTCTGTCGCCCAGGCTGGGGTGCAGTGGTGCGATCCCAGCTCACTGCAAGCTCCGCCTCCTGGGTTCACGCCATTCTTCTGCCTCAGCCTCCTGAGTAGCTGGGATCACAGGCACCCACCACCACGCCTGGCTAATTTTTTTGTATTTCTGGTAGAGATGGGGTTTCACCATGTTAGCCAGGAGGGTCTCGATCTCCTGACCTCGTGATCTGCCCATCTCAGGCTCCCAAAGTGCTGGGATTACAGGCATGAGGCATCATGCCTGGCCTACTCCATAGTTTTTATTTTAAAATGTTTGTAAACTAATATTGCACAAAGAAGATATTCCATTAAGAAATAATAACATGAAACACCCCTGTACTTATACCCAAGGTAAGGAGATGAGCTTGACCTTGTGACCTTCCCTGATTGAGCATCCCTACATCACAAGCCTTTCCCACCCCCAAGATGTCATCGCAGCCATAAGGTTTAACTGTTCTCAAGATTTTTCTCTTTTTACCACGTGTGTGTTCATACCTAAACAAAAGCTTGCCTGCATTTGACCTTTATAAAGTAGAATTCATAAAGTATGTGTTCTTTGACTTGCTTCTTTTAAGATGTAATCATTTTATTCTTTTTGAGACGGTGTCTTGCTCTGTCACCCAGGCTGGAGTACAGTGGCACAATCTTGGCTCACTGCAACCTCGACCTCCCAGGCTCATCCTCTTGCCTCAGCCTTCCAAATAGCTGAAACTACAGGCGTGTGTGCCACCATGCCTGGCTAATTTTGTTTTTTTTGGTAAAGACAGCATTTTGCCATGTTGCCCATGTTGATCTTGAACTCTGGGCTCATGTGATCCACCAGCCTCGGCCTCCCAAAGTGCTGGGATTACGGGTGGAGCCATTGTGCCTGGCCCATTTTAATTCTTGTAGCTCTGGTTTATTACATTCCACTGTACAAATAAACACAATGTGTGTGTGTGTATATCCCGTGTGTGTGTGTGTGTATATATCTCCATTTTATTGCCCATAGGCTTTGGATTATTTGTGTGTTGTCTTTTGTTATTGCTTTTATTGTTTTTCTTTTGCAAGTGATGCTGCTGTGTATATTTTCAGTGTGCTCCTAACAGGGCCACTTGATCCTCTAACCTACAAATGGAATTTCCGGGTCTCTAGGGGATGTGCGTGCTCAAATGCCAAACAGTTTTTAAGAATCAGTTAAATTCAAACACTGCAAATACACCTTGCAGTCTGCTTTTAGCATTGCTTCATTTTAAAATGAATCCTAGAACCACTGAAAAAGTTTTAAAAATGAAAGTAATTCTATCCTGCTTTGTCTTATGAGAAACTGACTTTAACCTTAAGGAGATAACATTATTCCTTTTTTGTAGTTGTTGCTGTAGAAACAATTTTTGAAGGACAAAACCCAACTTTAAAACTTGAGGCTGGGCGCGCGGTCGCTCACACCTATAATACCAGCAGTTTGGGAGGCCAAGGCGGGTGGATCACAAGGTCAAGCAATCGAGACCATCCTGGCCAACATGGTGACACCTCATCTCTACTAAAAACACAAAAAATTAGCCAGGCGTAGCGGCAGGCACCTGCAGTCCCAGCTACCTGGGAGACTGAGGCAGGAGAATCACTTGTACCCAGGAGGCGGAGTTTGCAGCGAGCCGAGATTGCACCACTGCACTCCAGCCTGGCGACAGAGTAAGACTCTGTCTCAAAAAAAAAAAAAAAAAAATTGAGAACCATTTGGGTGTGCTGGCTCATGCCTGTAATCCCAGCTTTGGGAGGCGGATTTGTAATCCCAACTTTGGGAGCCAAGACAGGCGGATTGCTTGAAACCCCGGAGTTCAAGACCAGCCTGGTCAACATGGCAAAACCTTGTCTCTACAAAAAAAATACAAAAATTAGCCGAGCGTGATGGTGTGCACCTGTAGTGCCAGCTGCTCGGGAGGCTGAAGTAGGTGGATCAATTGAACCCAGGGGGTCAAGGCTGCAGTGAACTGTGATTGCACCACTGCACTCCAGTCTGGATGACTGAGCAAGACACTGTCTCAAAAAACAAACAAAAACACCAAACCTGAGAATCACAGGTGAAACAGTCTAGCCTCAGGAATCACATGAACTGTATGTAAACAGTCTCTATTTCACATTCATGGATTCAACCAACCAGGGGTCAAAAATATTTAGGAAGAAAAATTGCATTGGTACTGAACAGGTAGAGTGTTTTTTCTTGTCATTATTCCCTAAACAATACAATGTAACTATTTACATAGCATTTACATTGTATTAGGTATTATAAGTAATCTAGAGATGATTTAAAGTATACAGGAGGATGTATGTAGATTATATGCAAATACTACACCGTTTTATATGAGGAACTTGAGCACTAGCAGGTTTTGGTATTTGCAGGAGGTCCTAGAACCAACCCCCCATGGATTCCAAGGGACAAGTGTGTATATACACCTACCATACACTGCCATGGTCTGCTCGTATGAGTATTCTCAGTGAAGAGTCTTTATGGGAGACATCATTGTCCATGAAATACAGATTCAAAGCTGTGAGCCTTGGGCAACCCAGTTCTCAGTAGAAATATTTCAGTGGCATTGGTCTCTTTAAAAGACAGTATTTTATGCAGTTATATAAGAAAGATGTAACATTAGTCTACAATATTGTAATGAGATTTTTCACTTGAAAACTATGACTTGGCGATTCCAGCTTAGTCCCATAAAATTTGTTTTAGAACTGCCTTTTAAGCCATGGTTTCATTTCTTTGGGAAATGGGATTTAAAATTTCTCTTTTCAGTAAGGAGTTACTTTTCTGAAAGTAATTGCATAAACAAAATTCAGTTAGGGTGAGTTACAAAAATGCTTACTATCCTATAGGTTATTTGTTTTGCTACCGTTAGTAAAATCGTAGGTCCCTGGAGGAGACAAGGAAGCATCTCAAGTGTGCTAATGAAATTTTGCAGGTATTTGCATATTAGTCTCCCTTTGAGATACAGGCACTGGGGACTTTTTTAAAAAATATGAAAATAAGGTGAATTAGTCTCTCAAAAAGAGAATATAAAACAAAAGGTATCGGTGTCCCCAGATTCCCAGTCCTATTCCCGAGAGGTAACTACCATCCACAGTTCTTAAGACAGCTTCTAGAAATGTTCATACACATAGAGTATCCAGTTGTACACGTCTATGATAAATCCCTCCACCCCTCGTTTAAATAAGCACAGATGAGCATGCACAGTAGGCATAGCCCTGCGTCTTTCTTTTCTCTCTTAACAGTTTAGACTGAATAGCTTCCCATGGTAGCCCATTCAGATCCATTTCCATTGTAGTGGCTGCATCATTTTCCATTGTAATAGAATTTTAAAACGTAGTTCCCTATTGACGGGTATCTATGCTGTTTGCAGAATTGGCAGCAGATGGGGTGGTTGGTGGTGGTGGTGGTAGTGGTAGGGGTGGCAGACTATCATTTTTTTAGAAGCAGCATAGAAGAATCAGAGAAGGAGGCAGCAGACTTGTAAATATTTTCATCTCCATTTCTGTTCTTTAAATCTCTTGAAAAAATTTTTTTTTGCCTGCCTTAAGGTGTTTTCAGAACTATATGGAAGCCCAAAAAGGCTAGATGTTTTTTTTCTGGCTAGCCCTTCTTTCCTTGTGGTGACCATGATGGTGAAGGAGATTATGATATGTAACCAAAACACTGGGGAAGAGGAATGTATTTACATTTGGTGGCTAAAGAAGGTTCCGATTCTCTTCTCTGCTACCTCCAGTGCAAATACACTCTGTGGTAACAGGATTATTTGTTTTTAACCTGATTAGCAAGCCTTTCTAATAATAATCTATTTGGACGGGGGAGTTTTCCTTATACAAAGTGTCTTGCTGCATAGTACCCATTCGAGGTGGTGTTTGCAAACCCTATGGAGTGCCTTTCCAAATACCCCCTCCCTTCCCTTTCTCCCTGGCTGGCAGAGCCTGTTCCTGGAGTGGAGGCTGAAAATGTTATCTGCTGCCTCCCCAGCCTCCCTTGCAACTAGGGCATGGACATGGGACTCAGCGCTGGTAAAGGGACCCTGGGGGAAATCTACTGAGGAGCTTCTGGCAAATGTTTTCCTTCCTAATAAAATATGAAAGAAGATAAGGATCCTCGTCTATAGCCGGAAACTGTCTACATGTGATTCCTAGAACTATAGTAGCTCTCTTGCCTCCATGTGAGGAGAAGCAGTGGCCCGAGGATAGTGTGAAAAAATGGAGAGAGATTGGGTCTTTGATATCTTTAAGCCGTTTAATTAGCCCTGCCCTCTGTTCTTAGTTTAGGAGACCATAGATGTGCCCTTATTATTGAAACTGATTTTTTTCAGTTACTGAAGTTATCTTACCTGTTATGTAATTTTACCCATAGGAAATAATATGAAAGTAGCAAAATGACTCAGTTAAGATAGTTGAGTGCCTGCTGTGTTCAAGAGACTATTAATATAAGACTCTGGGGCTGCAAAAAAATCAAGTTTCTAAGAATATGAGGTCAGAGCAGCAGGAGTCCTGAGTAACCACTGATAACTGGATTTGGGGTGGTCAGAAGTGACTGTGTGGGAGAGGTGAAATTGAGCAGACTCTGAAGGAACCCCTAGGTTTTGGTAAATAGGAAGCTGGGGATGAGGATGCCCGGGGCTTTAGAAAGAACACAGGCTGTTGAATCACACCTGGGTTCAAACCGTGGCTTGCTACTCCCTAGTTTGTGACCTTGTCAAATTCCTTGACTTCTTTTTTCTTTTTCTTTTTTTAATTTTTGAGACAAGAGTCTCACGCTGTCACCCAGGCTGGAGTGCAGTGGTGTGATCATAGTTCACTGCAACCTCGAACTCCTGGGCTCAAGGGATCTTCCTGCCTCAACCTCCTGTGTAGCTGAGACTACAGGTGCATGCCACCACACCCAGCTAATTTTTAAATTTTTTGTAGAGATTGGAGGGCATCAGGGGTGGTCTGGCTTAGTTGCCCAGGCTCATCTTGAACTCCTGGGCTCAAACCAGAGTGCTGGGATTACAGGTATGGGCCACAGTGCCCAGCCCAAATTCCTTGATATATTTGATACATTGAGCATAACTAGCATAATTGAGGTGAGAACTAGAAATAAAATGTGTCAAACATCTGTCATGCTGATGTGCACGTAGAGGGACAGAGTAGATGGCGGCGGTGGAAGGCGTGGTAAAGCCTCCATGCATGTGGCACTCCTGAATAATGGGTGAAGTGACTCCTGAATAAAGGGTCAAATGACCTTGGCACGCTCTGCTCGAGCTGGACAGAGTTCACCTGGGTGGCCCGTTAAGAGGCTGAGAGTACAGGATCTGGACAGAGACAGGTTTGAGTCAAGATAATGAAGACTTTGACTTCTGGCTTCAGGAGTTTAAACCTCATCCTGTAGCCAACCTATGGTGGTGACCACTGAGAGGATCAACCTGGAGAGAGAGGAGTTAGATTGTTGCATGGTCCAGGTGTGCCGTGTGACAGATCTAGACCAGGCAGGTGTCAGGTGTTGGAAGGAGCAGAAGGGTCTGATGTTAGAGTATGTGGGAGGCAAGGGAGAGGGGAGATTGAATGATGAGTCCCAAAGACTGAATAGCTGTCAGTTATGGAGTGTGAAATTCAGAACAGGTGTGTAAGACTTTCAGATCATCATATCCTAGGTGGGAACAAGAACAGTTGGAAAGATTTATTGACATTTTTGATGAAAGATGCTATATAAGTGGAAAATAATGATGTTACCCAAATCTGTTTGTCTTTTAATTATTGTCTAATTACGCTTATCACTTTACCTCTGTTTGTATATAAAGTTTGATTCCTTTGAAAGATGTGTCCCTTAATAAAATAAACATACCCTTGCCTCTGATTAGATATTATTGAACTCTTTGAGTCAATCCTGTAATATGAAGTATATATTCACTGATTGTTCACTACATGTTTATCCAGGAAGAAAAGCAATCAAGCAAAGTGTTTCTCTGACACAGAGATTGTGGTACTTACAGATGTATTTACAATGGCCTTATTAATAAAACATCAGTCATAACATTGAAAGCAGTGAATGACATCAGAGTCATTAAAGTATAGAAATCAAATAAATTTTAGTTCATCAAGTTCAGGGTGATATCCTGAGCTGAATGAGAGACTTCATAATGTTCTCAGTTCATGAATTGTAAACAGATGGTCCCCTAACATTTCGAAATGCTGATTAAGGTAGGTGGACTGAGTCAGATTAATCAAGTATACCACATTGTAAATACTGTTATGTAGTTAGCAATCCTTGGCATCTTGTTAAGTTCACCTTCTTTCAGGCTGGGCACAGTGGCTCATGCCTGTAATCCTAGCACTTTGGGAGGCCGAGGTGGGCAGATTACTTGAGGTCAGGAGTTCAAGATCAATCTGGCCAATATGGTGAAACCCTGTCTGTTGCGGGAAGTCAGGGACCCCAAATGGAGGGACTGGCTGGAACCATGGCAGAAGAACATAAATTGTGAAGATTTCATGGACATTTATCAGTTCCCAAAATTAATACTCTTATAATTTCTTAGTCTACCTTTACTGCAATCTCTGAACATAAATTGTGATGATTTCATGGACATTTATTACTTATCTAATAATGCTCTTGTAATTTTTTATGCCTGTCTTTACTTTAATCTCTTAATCCCGTTATCTTCGTAAGCTGAGAATGTGTGTCACCTCAGGACCACTATTGTACCAATAGATTGTAAAACGTGTGTTTGAACAATGTGAAATCAGTGCACCTTGAAAAAGAACAAAATAACAGCAATTTTCAGGGAACAAGGGAAGATAACCATAAGGTCTGACTGCCTGCAGGGTCGGGCAGGGCAGAATAGAGCCATATTTTTCTTCTTGCACAGAGCCTATAAACAGATGTGCAAGTAAGAGGATATTACTGAATTCTTTTCTGAGCAAGAAATACCCTGGGGAAGGAATGCATTCCTGGAGGGAGGTCTATAAATGGCCGTCCCGGGAGTGTCTGTCTTATGCAGTTGAGATAAGGACTGAAATACACCCTGGTCTGCAGTACCCTCAGGCTTACTAGGATTAGGAAATTCCAGCCTGGTAAATTTTGGTCAGACCAGTTCTCTGCTCTCAAACCCTGTTTCCTGTTAAGATGTTTATCAAGACAATACGTGCACAGCAGGACATAGACCCTCCTCAGTAATTCTAATTTTGCCTTTGCCTTGTGATCTTTATTGCCCTTTGAAGCGTGTGATCTTTGTGACCTACTCCCTGTTCATACACCCCCCCCCCTTTTAAAATCCCTAATAAAAACTTGCTGGTTTTGCAGCTCAGGGTCATCACGGTCCTACCAATATGTGATGTCACCCCTGGAGGGCCAGCTATAAAATTTCTCTTTTTGTACTTTTTATTTCTCAGACCGGCCGACACTTAGGGAAAACAGAAAGAATCTATGTTGAAGTATTGGGGGCTGGTTCCCCCAATAACCATCTCTACTAAAAATTCAAAAATTAGCCAGGCGTGGTGGTGTGTACCTATAGTCCCACATACTCAGGAGACTGAGACAGGAGAATCGCTTGAACCTGGGAGGCAGAGGTTGCAGTGACCTGAGATTGCCCCCACTGTACTCCAGCCTGGGTGACAGAGCAAGATTGTCTATAAAAAAAAAAAAAAAAAAAAGGAGTAAAAAACAGTTTACCTTCTTCCCCAAGGCAAAAGGAAGCCCCATGATTCTTAGGGAACTTGGCATGAGTAAAGCTTCTTGGGCATTTTACCCTTTGGGCATAAAATTCATGTTTCCAAATGATACTTCTGCACACAGGCAGTAGTTCCATAATAGGCTAAGAGCAGGTGTCCCTGAGTGAGAGTTCTCACAGTCTTGTTGCATTGTTAAGGCTCTAGGTCAGGTACAGACCCATGGTTTGGTTGATTGCAATTCCTAGTAAAGAGAAAAAAAGCATCTAGCCTTGACGCTTTCGAGACTGCCTTCTATCCATCCCCTACACACATACTTGTTTGTTTGTTTGCTATTTCTGTTACTAAACTCATTTGGATTTTTTTTTTTCCACCTATAATTGTAGTCATAGTTAGTACCTGGTTCAGTGGAGTAGATAGGTGTAACCGTGGTACTTTCCTGCATTCAGGAGAATCTGGGATATCTTCATAAGTCTGGCTTAGAGTGAGAGGAATGTGATTTGCTGTGTACATTGAGGGATTTCTCTTTTCAGTCCATAACAGACAGAAGGCATTGCACTCTTCAGGAAATCATCTTTAAGTCCTGCCATTTTGTTCATCATAGGTGAAAACTTTGCTCTTCTTTATCTAGCCCCCGATGGAAAGTACCAAGGCTGTGATAATAATTGGAGTTCAATTAGTATTGAGCCTGTAGAAGAGAGATGAGTGGAGATGGAATAAATTATGAATCATGTATTTATGAGGCAAAATGCCTGATTTTCCATATGTAATGGACAGTGTTCTTTTAGGTAAGAACTCAACTATCCTTGGCTTCAAATGATGCTTTAAAAAAAAGAAAAAAGTCCAAATTACATGAACCCAGCATCCCAGACAGAGGCTCACTTAATGTTGGTATGCAACAAGTGTATGTGTATGTGCATGTCATGACCAATCACACAGATTCATGAATGAACCATTCTTATGTGACATGAACTAAATCCAAAATCCCTCTATACAGTATAGTTACAGTGCTATATTTTTAAAAATTAATAAGAACCTAAACAGTATCTGTATTTAAGATAAGGCTCCTTTTGTTTTTGATATTCCAAAGTCTCTGTTTCTCAGTATTTTATTTTCATGATTATAAAACCGCCACCTGCTGTAAAATCACTGGCTTCCCCTTGTCTGCATGGTCAGGTGTAAAGCCTCGCATGACTTGCAGATCCTGTTGCAGGTTGTCTATGTTCTTCTGAGCCTTGTGCCTCCTCCCTTTAGGAATCTTTGCCATACACCTCTTTTTTGCCCCAGCCCTCAATCATGCCTTGATTTAGAATGACCCATTTAGCCATTCTTAATTTTAGATAATCCAACTTTTAGTTTCCTAAGTACATATTCTAGTTTTTCCTTCTGCAGATACGATGTGCACCTTGCTAGGCTCTCAGCAGATTTTTGAGCCACCTCTAAGCCAATTATCACCTTCTCAGAAGCTTCTCAATGAAGCCCCCTGCTTGCTTATTTCCTCCCCTTGGTTCCTATAGTACTCGTTCCCATTTTTTTTTTTTTTTTTTTTTTTTTGAGATGAAGTCTCACTCTGTCACCTAGGCTGAAGAAGTACAGTGGCACAATCATGGCCCTGCAGCCTCAACCTCTTAGGTTCAAGAAATCCTCCCACCTCAGCCTCTCGAGTAGCTAGGACCACAGACACTACCACACACAGCTTTTTTTTTTTTTTTTTTTTTTTTAGAGATGGGGTCTCACTATTTTACCCTAGCTGGTCTCAAACTGCTGGGCTCAAGCAGTCATCCTGCCTCGGCCTCCCAGAGTGCTGGGATTACAGGTGTAAGCCACTGTGCCTGGCCTTGTTACATTTTTTAATTCTGTATGCCTCCCTGCCCCAACAGTGACCTCTTAGGGCAGAGCTTTACCATATTTCTCTGACTCCAGTTCTTTCAACACCCTACTCAGTTCACAAAAGATGCCCAGAAAAACATTTTCAAGTAGCAATTCTGTGTTTTAGGAGGCTTGGTTGTGCAACCTCAGTTAATCAGTTCTATTAGCTATCATAAAGACAATTTGGTCTAAGTAAGCAAGCCTTAATTGTACTTTGTGTGCTTTTAGTTAAATTCAGCCTCATTGAGAAACATTGGCTTTCTAAATGACTATTATGTAATAAAACGAGGCATTAGCAATCTGGATCAACATGGTATTAGGATTTTGCTGCATTTTGCAGAATTCTAAATTGCATATTTTTGTATCTAAATCTTATGTATTCAGTTAAACCACAGATACTAATGCCTTGCTAGTACACCACGTGGATTTCTGCTCTTTTTCATTGGCTCTTTTATATTCTAAAAACAAATATTTATGAGACAGTGTCATGAAAGTTTGGGAAACTTTAAAGATGTTAAAGAGCTGACAAAATGCATTACAGGTTGACATGCTAATGAAATTTAAGTGTTTTTTTTTTTCCTGCTAGAATTGAGTAATACTGTACATTAACATTTATTCATTGTGTATTTATAGTGTTATAGGTGCTATAAAGATAATAGTTTTGACAGCTCCTGCGTTTTTGTTATTTATGTTTTTTTGCATCTTATATTTTACTTTTTCGAGGTTTCACTTACAGTAAAGTATATACATCTTAAATGTACAGTTGGATAATTGTTACCTATGTATACGCCCTGAGTAACTGCTACCTGAATCAATGTTGTTGGCGCCCCACTGCTCCCTGGTGCCACCTCCTGGTAAATCATGCTCCCTACCCCTACTTCCCTGCAAAGGGTAACCACTCTTCTCACCTCTGTAGCATGCTAATCACACAGCATCACATTTTTTTTTTTTTTTTTTTTTTTGAGACAGAGTCTCACTCTGTCGCCCAGGCTGGAGCTCAGTGGCCGGATCTCAGCTTACTGCAAGCTCCGCCTCCCGGGTTTACGCCATTCTCCTGCCTCAGCCTCCTGAGTAGCTGGGACTACAGGCACCCGCCACCTCGCCCGGCTAGTTTTTTGTATTTTTTGGTAGAGGCGGGGTTTCACCGGGTTAGCCAGGATGGTCTCGATCTCCTGACCTCGTGATCTGCCCGTCTCGGCCTCCCAGCATCACATTTTTGTGTGTGGCCTCTTTCATTAAGTATTACACACTTGAGATTTGTCTGGGTTGTTTGTTAAACAGTTGTTCATTCCTTTTGTTGCATATGGTTTTTAACAACTTGTTGCTTAAATTTTATTTTGGTAAATAAGATTCATTATAAAGGGCCAGGCAGGATGGCTCATGCCTATAATTCCAGCATTTTGGGAGACCAAGGCAGGCAGATCACATGAGGGCAGGAGTTCAAGACCACCCTGGCCAAGACAGCAAAACCTTATCTCTACTAAAAATACAAAAATCAGCCAGGCGTGGTGGTACACGTCTGTAATCCCAGCTACTCGGGAAGCTGAGGCTTGAGAATCACTTGAGCCTTGGAGGCGGAGGTTGCAGTGAACTGAGATCGCACCACTGCACTCCAGCCTGGGTGACACAGCAAGACTCTGTCTCAAAAAAATAAAAAGTAAGATTCATTATAAAGAGTAATATTCAGTTTGTGTTAATTGGTCTGTGCTAATAATTTTATTAACAAGACTATTGGCATTTTGCGTGTGGGGTGCCAGCCTTACAGACCTGGTAGTAACAGAACTGCTGCATATAAGAGCTGCAAGACCCTTAGAGTTTGCAGAGTTCAGCCACCTTGCTTCTTCACGAGACCTAAGGTTAATTTGATCGCAAGTGCCCCGAGTGATTGAGTTCAGCTGTCTTCTTGTCACTGTTGCTGTGTCACAATTCAAACTTGATTAGGTGGGTGTCCGAAGTTAACAGGAAAGCAATCTTGTAAATTTAGAAATCCACCTGGGCATGGTGGTGCCTGCCTGTAGCCTCAGTTACTTGGGATGCAGAGGAAGGAAGATCACTTGAGCCCAGGAGTTAGAAGCCAGCCTGGGCAACAGAGCAAGACCTTGTCTCTAAAAGAAATTAAAAGAAAGAAGAAAATGTAGAAATCTCTAATTAGCAAGACTTGGGAGTTTCAGTTATCCACAAATTTCTTTCACTCATCTAGAATACTTCCCTTAGTGTCAATTAAATGAGATGTTACTGACTGTTCATGGAACTTCATCTTTTATTAAAACCTATTCTTAAAAGGAAGGGGAAAATGTAACCAGTGCACATGTTTGCTATGGCACTTTCAGTTTTAGCGCACTGTCTTGAACTTTTGATGTTCCTACATTTAGTTCTTTTAAAGCCCTGTGAAAACCACAAGGATTGTTCTCGGTATAGGAGGTCTTAGGGTAAGTTCTGAATCTGTGATCTCTGCAAGTGAAAAACCAGTCCCTAATTTTATACCTTTCTGCTAAGGTCGTAATGATTCACAGGAAGTTTCATAGAAAGGATTTTGAAGGAGAGATTAGTAGACTCAGCAATGGAACATTAAATCCTTTATTGGCCAGGAAGTAACCACAGAACATTCTTCAGAATGTTAGAGACTTCCTTAAGTATGATTAACAAACGTAGGGACAAGTGGCTTGTCTTTTTTCTAATTATAAAGCACTGTTTTTCAAACAGGATTATGGTCATGAAATAAATTTGATGAGTACCAACTATCACTTTATATACTTAGATGGAAAAGCAGAAGGAACATCACAGCAAATAGTCATCTACCTTACCCAGATTCAACAATTTAAAATGTTCATATTTTCTTTGTGTTTGTAACCTGTTAAAAGTAAGTGATATGCAGACATCAGGGTACTTTTGTTTCTTTTTTCTTTTCTTTATTTTATTTTTTTATTTTTTGAGATCAGATCTCACTCCATCACCCAGGCTAGAGTTCAGAGGCATAATCTTGGTTCACTGCAACCTCTGCCTCCCAGGTTCAAGTGATTCTCCTGCCTCAGCCTCCCCAGTTAGCTGGGATTACAGGTGCACACCACCATGCTCAGCCAATTTTTTAGGAGAGGTGGGGTTAGCCAGGCTGGTCTCGAACTTCTGACCTCATGTGACCCACCCACCTCGGCCCCCCCACAGTGCTGGGATTACAGCATGAGCTACTGCACCCAGCCTTCTTTTTTGTTTTTTGAGACAGAGCCTCGCTCTGTTGCCCAGGCTGGAGTGTAGTGAGTGTAGTGTCACGATCTTGGCTCACTGCAGTCTCCGCCTCCCAGGTTCAAGTGATTGTCATGCCTCAGCACCTCCCTGAGTAGCTGGGATTACAGACATCTACCATCAAGCCCAGCTAATTTTTGTATTTTTAGTAGAGATGGGCTATCACCATGTTGGCCAGGCTTGTCTCGAACGCCTGGCCTCAAGTGATCTGCCCGCCTCGGCCTCCCAAAGTGCTGGGATTACAGGCATGAGCCACCAAGTCCAGCCAGGGCACTTTGTTTCTAATGTGTATCTGCAAACAAGGACTATTTCTACATAATAAAATTAACAAAAGTAATTATAATTTCTAATATCCAGTTGTCCAGAAAATTAGGTAACTGTAAATACAGTTACATTGTGTGTAGTAAAGATAAGTAGTATTTTACAAAACTTGTGTTTTAATTAGGTGTGTGCATGTACATGCACATAGAGATGTATGTATATATTGGTAAACATGTATTTCTTTCTTGGACATCTCATTCAGAATTTGTTACAGCATAGAGAAATTGGGTTCGTATATAGGTATTTGCTGCTCAGTGATACTGCGCATTCTTTACTGAGTGTTGTATGGCACCTAAGAAAGTGAATGCTTTCAGTAACTAGTAAAAAACCCAGCAAAGATGATAAAACAAGGAGGGACCCACCTAACAGTATACATAAGAGCCAGAATGGATCAGGAAGGAGAAGAAGTCCTTTGGAAAGGCCTCATGGAAGAGATCTTGAAGAATGGTAGGATTTGGATATGACAGAGGCCTTGAGATGCTGTGTCCAGAAGGGAATGGTGTAACTATTGAGGTGAAACAAACTCCAGAAATGTGTTCATGTACCACGGTGCTGAGATCTGTTTGGTGGATGATAACGGAAGGAGGAAGACATTGGAAGTTGAATAGGAAAAATTTACTCAGGGCTTAAGTACTAGCAAGGGAAGGAATCCAATCTCCTTATTGAAGGAAGAATCATTGAACATCTTAAGCAGTGTTTTCATGTGATGGAAGTAGGAGTTTAGAAGATCAGTGTAATGACTTCCTATAGACTAGATGGAAGGAGTAGAACACTGAAAACAAGGAAACCCAGTTAAACTGTTGCCCTTGCTATGGGTGAGATAGGAAATGAGTATGTGGATTAAGATAGATGGCCCTGAGGATAGCAAGGAAGGGTCAATCTGGAGAGAAACTACCAAGCCAAAAAACAAAACAAAACAAAACAAAACAAAAACAGGTGACAGTTATAAAGAAGAGATGAAGGAGCAAGAACATTGATAAAATAATTATGCTGTTTACACCTAAGATCATGGAATTAAGTATAACCCAGTCCCCAAACCCCCAATATAGTATCTGTAAAAACAAGCTTCCAAGCATAATTCATATTCATTCATTTTTTCTCTCTCTCTCTCCCCCCACCCCTCCTTTTTTTAGAGATGGGGTCTTGCTGTGTTACCCAGGCTGGCCTCCAACTCTTGGGCTCAAACAGTCCTCCCGCTCAGCTTCCTGCATAGCTGGGGCCACAGGCACATGCCACTGTGCCTGGCCATGCCATAATACTCTCAAAAAGTAGGCTAAGGAGGCTTTTTAGAGGAAGTAGCAAGTTATAATCATTAGATATGCCTTTCTAATACGATTTTCTCTTGTTTTGCCTAAAGACTTGGAGGTGGAAAATGTTAGACATCTGTCTTGAGGGTCTTACTTCAGAGTCCTAGTTTTACTGAAAATAGCAACATAGAAGACTCATGACAATTATAGAAACGTTGAGAGCTGGCTGTTGAGAATGTAAAGTTTAGTGATTTTACGTAACGTACCTTTATACAAGTCAAATTAAATACTAGGTAAGACTATAAAGCAGTATCTTAGGCTTTTGTGTGGGGAGGGGGGGGTATCTTTTAAAAATTGTCTTTCCTGTTCAGGTTCATTGAAACTTGATTCTTACGGGACCTCCTGGTATGAATTTGAGATCCTGTTCTCCACTCTCCACCCTCCTTTCTGCTGCAAGATGCATAGACAAGCAGCAGTTTGTGGGCACACAAACACTCCGTGCATGTGAGGGCAATGGGGACAATGATCGGCTTCTGTTGAAAGAGCTTAATGATGGTGACAGCAGCATCACTGTTCTTGGCTCTAGAGTCTTCTGAAGAACCCGCCTATCTGGGGTATGTTAGGTTTGATAAACCGTGGCCAACACTTATAGCATTTACTCTGTACAAGACCCTATCATGAATTCCTGTAATCTTCACAGTCACACTGTGAACTGGTAGATACTGCCGTCCTCATTTTACAGATGAGAAAATTAAGGCATAGAGAAAGTAACTTGCCCAAGATGAGGTAATTCACATGGCAATGCTGAACCTAGGCAGTCTGGCTCTGAAATCTGTGCCTTGAACCACTAGCTTATGCTACCACCCTGGAAGCAAACCTTTATTTAGGATACATGGCTGTGGAATCAGAGCTTTCCCATGAGGTCTGAGCTGCCTGGTTGCTGCGAGTGTTGTGGGTGGGTCCTGGAAGTCTGTTGCCTGTGTTTTGGAAATACAGCCAACCCAAATATAGACTTAGGTTCTAAGAAGGGTCATGGTACAGTGTTTATCTTTAAAATCACACTATTCTTTTTTTTTTTTGTCGTTTCTTTTATCTCAGATCACAAAACAGTATGATCTTAGAGGAGGACTGTTCTCTGCCTGAAACACGAATCTTTGGAGCCTTTAAACATCTGTGGCTGTGGGAGAAGAAAGCCTCCTCTTATTGATAGCAGAGCATTTAATGACTGTAGAACCTGCCGGAGCTTTAGCCAAAGAGAGAGTTTATGTATAAGCCGGCCTTGAGGATCTTTGGTAGTGGGTAAAACAGAAGTAACCCACATTTTTTATTATGCAAGGTATCTTGGGATTGAAGCTCGTTTCTTTCCTGTTTATGAATGTCAAATTGAGAACATCTCCAGTAATTGCCTTGTGGCACCAAGGAGTCTAAAGGAGTCTGTATTTGCTCTTCTGGTTTCTCTATCATACATATTTTTCACATTTGCAGTATTTAATGGTAACACAATGGTTTGAGTAAACTAAGTAGATTTGAGGGGTTTTAGGGGTTATAGGAAACAGGTATATGTATGATAAATGGTTTGGCATACACAGAGCTTAAGAAAAGGTAGGATATTCCTGGAGCCAGGTGCACCTGCACTGGAAGGAATCACACAGCTCTGCCACTTACTAGCTTTGAGTCACTTTTCTGAGAAGATGGGAGTTTTAATTCCAATATCAGATTCTTGAAAGGAAAAATAAAATAAGGTGCCAAAACCATTTAGAAAATTATTTGATGCTGATGAGTCCTGAGTAACTGGTGGCTTCTCTTTTCTGATAAACTTGAATGATCCTGGCAAGATTCTGTCCTCTCTTGAGCCATTCTTCTTGAGGCCTGCTTGTGTCCTTTAAACAAGTCGTTGCCTTCTTGGACTTTGGAGGGTGAAAGGACTCCTTCATTTCTGTGTTCCTGTTCTATCAAATTGTGATTTCCTAAGGGACAAGAAACTACATTTCAGAACCTTGCTGCTGCATTAGAGAAATTATTTTATTTTTATTATTTATTTATTTATTTATTTACTTTTTGAGACAGAGTCTTGCTCTGTCGTCCAGGCTGGAGTGCAGTGGCGCGATCTTGGCTCACTGCAACCTCCGCCTCCCAGGTTCAAGCGATTCTCCTGCCTCAGCCCCCTTGAGTAGCTGGGATTATAGGCATATACCACCACATCTGGCTAGTTTTTGTATTTTTAGTAGAGACGGGGTTTCGCCATGTTGGACCAAGCTGGTCTCAAACTCCTGACCTCAGGTGATCCACCCACCTCCTCCCAGAGTGCTGGGATTACGGGCGTGATCCACTGCACCTGGCCTGAGAAATTATTTAAGACTGCTTCCTTATGCCATCACAAATAGTGGATTGAGTCAGAATATATGGGTGTGTCCAAAGGAGGAGGCACCTGAGCTGTCTGCCACAGTTACAATGGTCCCCCCAGGGAAAAGGTCCCTTAGGGAGGAAAGGATCACACCTGCATATTCTGAACGTGGGAGATCTTAATTATTTTTTTCTTTTTCTTTTTCTTTTTCTTTCTTAGAGACAGAGTCTGGCTTTGTCGTCCGGGCTGGAGTGCAAGGGAGCAATCATAGTTCACTGCAGCCTGAAACTCCTGGGCTCAGTCAGTCCTCCTATCTCAGCCTCCTGAGTAGCTGGGACTACAGGCATGTCACCATGCCTGGCTCATTTTTTTTTTTTTTTTTTTTTTAATAGGGACAGGGACTTACTATGTTGCCCAGGCTGGTCTCAAACTCCTGGGCTCAAGTGATTCTTCTGCCTCTGCCTCCCAAAGTGCTGGGATTATAGGCATGAGCCACCATACCTGGCAATATTTATCATTTGGTAAGTGATCACCTATATTCTGCTTGGAGCAGTGAAGAGTCATGAAACACATCAGTTTCCTGTTTGACCTCTCACATGTGTCACAAGCCATGAACCATTCACAGTCCGGTCTATTTTGAAAGCAACCCAACACAACCTCAGTTGCAGGTTCTTCTTGATCTCATTGCAAACAGCTGAGCAAATGTAAACAACTAGGGCAGCCGCTTGTACCCAAACAACTGGCTGCCCTAGTTGGCTGCTAGTCAACAACTGATTCACTTAATAAGAACTAAGGTCCTATTGAGGAAAGAGTGTGGAGCAGACACAGGTGGCCTACTAGATGATAGATGATCCTTCTCTCCAAGGAGGCATCCAAATGTTGGAGAAACAAATGTGTTATTCAAACACATGTCATACCTAGAAAAATAAGCACTGTATGAGGAATCAGTGCAAATAGGGGGAAGCACAAAGGAAGCAGTCAATACTAGCTGGGCGTGGGGGTGGGAGAACCTTTGTGAAAGAGACATTGTTTGACTTGGTCCTTGAAAGGTGAATTGGGAAGGAGACCATGCTAGGGTGAGGAACAAACACAGAAATAGCAAAGTGCATACAGTGTTCAGGTGTGACTGGCTCGTCACACACATGGAATAAGATGGAGGTTAAAAACTAGACTTTAGTACAAATCCTGGCTCTGTGTCTTCTTAGCTGTCACCATAACTTTTTGATGCCTCCCACTTTCAAATCTGCAAGGCAGAGCTAATGACATGGAGATATGAGGATTAAAGGAGGGTGTATATAAAGGTCCAGCCTTACCCTAGGGGCTGTACATAGATGTGCTTAAAACATCATGACGGATGGATCTGCTGGAAAATGACTAGGATAGGACCCTGATCAAGAGAGCCTTAAATTCTTTGTTAAGTATTTCACACTTTAGGGAACATTAAAGATCTTTGGGAAAGAACAGGGTATAATCTGATTTATCTTTTGAAAAGATGATTTTATTCAACTCAGGGAAATCAGAGTTTTTATGTTGATGGCCTCATTTGAAGGCCGAGCACAACTTCAAAGTAAGGCTGTTTTTCCATGCCAGAAATAAATGCTGTACCAAAATATTGATTGAATGTAGTTTTCATGGACATTTTTTTTTATTTAAGTGGAGTGCTATATTATTTTGATACAACTGAAGGAAGCTTTTTAGTTCTAATTGCCATTTGGTGATACTACTGCTGGCTTATATTAGAAAAATAAAACTGCGCAAAATTAGCTTCAGCATTGCAAAAGGAAAGAAATGACTGTTGATCGGTTTTTCTTCTACTCTTGAAAAGCTACTTATTTCTAAGCCTTGTCTGATAGCTAGTAGTAGTCTGATCCATTTATAAGAAAATTCTATACTGCAAATCATCCAGTATATATGTTTTTCCCCCCAGTATTTGTTATACTACCAAAAATAAATGAAACCCTCACCCTCAGAGAATAATTTAATTATGAGGCTTGCATATGCTTTGGGAATGCACTTTGGGGCTCCAGTACCAAACACTATTTCCTGGCTTAGTCTTACATAGCAGCTTTTCAAAGGACATGAGCCAATTTGTGACCATTATGTGGCTTTCTCTGGATGCCCTAGGAATGGGGATGGGGAAGCAGTGGTGCAGGTTCATGAGCTGGGTATGTTTGACCACATTCCCCCTATGAAACATAGGAGTGCTGGTATAGTGTTCATCTCCGGGCAAGATGACATACCTAGCCTCTTAATAAGCAGGTTAAAGTATACCCACCTCTTTCCACTAAGATTATGATTATGATAAGACACATGGAAGATATAGTTAGAGTAATGCTAATATCCAAAAGTCAAAAAAGGAGGGGAAAATAAATAGGCTGATCACCAGATCTAACTGAGTTACTCTAAGTTTGATTCTGAATTTCCTAGCATCCAAAGCAAAAAGGGAAACAATTATTGTTATCTGATAATACTGCACACCCTTGTTATATTCACTTATTTATCTAGGAAACTATACTCTAGGAGACAAATTACTTTCCCTCTTGTGCAGGGTACCTATAGTGAACACAGCATGCTCTGATAGAGCTCATTCAGGCTGGAGATGCCAAAAGATTCTGCAAGACAGGTGCTGGATTTGTAACTGTTGTTTAGAAACTTACAAGAAGTACAGGTCCCTTCCAAGAAGACCCACCCTGCGTGTTTTAGGGGTAAGTGAGGTGGTGAATGAATGGGATGGGAAATGGAGAATACTGGGCCGCCAGGGCACGGCAGTAGGCAGACCCTCTGCTCCCAGGCTTGGCCTCTTTTCTCTTTTCTCTAAGGGCCTCAGAGACTCGTTTTTCCTGGGGGCGGTTCTCCCGGAGTAAACGTGGTATTCCCACATCCCTTTCCTTGCTGGCTTCCCCTCTTCCTGGGGAGGTTTTACTGACAGACACTGCCAGAAAACTATGGGAATGAACAAGCATGGATGGGAAATTTTCCAGAACTGCCCCCCAAAAGATCTTAAGTTTAGTGCCCGGCAGCTCTTGCTCACCCCTTTTCTCCTTCTGAGTTAGGAACTAAAAGCTTCAGTGGACATTTGTTGTGTGTTTAGTCCTAAAATTAGACCTGGTTCTACCAGACACGGTGGCTCACGCCTATAATCCAACACTTTAGGAGGCTAAGGCGAGAGGATAGCTTGAGCCCAGGAGTTGAAGGTTGCAGTGAGCTAGTGATTGCATCATTGCACTCCAGCCTGGGTGACAGAGTGAGAGACCTTCTCTCTCTCTCTCTCTCTCTCTCTCTCTCTCTGTCTCTCTGTGTATTTAATTTAAAAGGCATGGTTCTTAGTTCCCAGGCCTGGAGAGGTAAGGGGCAGATATTAAATGCACACTTCCCTTTCCCAAACTTGCTCGTTTTCAAGGTACACGGGGTCCCCAGAGACTCCCTGCTTCTCTTAGAAGTTGCCTTTTTTGGGTGTTGCCTCATATCTCTCCACACACAGTTTCCTCTCCAGGGACTGTGGCTGTCCTTGCCCTGCAATTGGTGCTCATGTAAGGTTGGTCTATTTTTATCACCATAGCTTTCCCTTCTACTTCTCAAAGGACATTCTTGCTGAATCTGGCCTTTCTCCCCCTTTAATTTAATTCTTACGTAGATTTAGTACGTAGAAATCTTTACCGGGTCAGACTAATTTTGTAAAGGGTTAGTTTGTATTTATTGGAAGTGTGATTTATAAGCTATTTTGAAGAAAGATACATTTTTTAAGTGCATGTAACTCAAAGTAGATTACCACTGTTGCCTGATAGAGGCTTAATGAGAAGATAATTATTTCTAATTACAGTATCAAGTGTTTGTGAGTACTTGAGGATGCTTGAAGAATTTGTTTTTGAGAATCTTAAACACTGCCTAATCTCCTTTACACTATTAATTTGCAGTATCTGGAGAAAGAATTGGGCCATGAAAGATATGTGTATTCTAGCCCCTGTTCCAAATGATCCCTAATTTCAGAGTAACAAGATTTTACTTTACCTGCTCTCAGGAAATAGAATTCTTCTTTTTCTTCTTCTTCTTTTTTTTTTTTTTTTTT
>NC_045443.1:91997506-92034676 GCF_002776525.5 Piliocolobus tephrosceles | reverse complement strand
TTTTTTTTTTTTTTTTTTTTTTTTTCCTTTTTTCTTTTGAGACAGAGTCTTGCTCTATCACTCAGGCTGGAGTGTAGTGGTGCGATCTCTGCTCGCTGCAACCTCCACCTCCCAGGTTCAAGCAATTCTCCTGCCTCAGCCTTTTGATTAGCTGGAATTACAGGTGCCTGCCACCATGCCCGACTAATTTTTGTGTTTTTATTAGAGACGGGGTTTCGCCATGTTGGCCAGGCTTTTCTGGAACTCCTGAACTCAGGTTATCCGCCCACCTCGGCCTCCCAAAGTGTTAGGATTACAGGCGTGAGCCACCACGCCTGGCTGAAGATAATTATTTCTAATTACAGTATCAAGTGTTTGTGAGTGCTTGAGGATGCTTGAAGAATTTGTTTTTGAGAATCTTAAACACTGCCTAATCTCCTTTACACTATTAATTTACAGTGTCTGGAGAAAGGATTGGGCTATCAAAGATATATGTATTCTAGCTCCTGTTCCGAATGATCCCTAATTCCAGGGTAATGAGATTTTACTTTACCTGCTCTCAGGAAATCGATTTTTTTTTTTTTTTTTTTTTTTAGCTGGAGCCTGTTGTCCAGGCTCGAATGCAGTGGCGCAATCTTGGCTCACTACAGCCTCTGCCTCCGGGGTCCAAGTGATTCTCTTGCCTCAGCCTCCCGAGTAACTGGGATTACAGACGCCTGCCACCATGCCCAGCTCTCTTTTTTTTTTTTTTTTTTTTTTTTCATTTGTAGTAGAGACAGGGCCTCCCTATGTTGGCCAGGCTGATCTCGAACTCCTGACCTCAAGTGATCCACCCGCCTCAGCCTCCCAAAGTACTTAGATTACAAGTGTGAGCCACTGCCCCTGGCCAGAAATATAATTCTTGAGGCTACAGAATTTCTTTTGTCAGTGATGCCAAGAAAGGAAGAAGGGGGGATGGGAGGAATAAAACCTTTATGGCAAAACTATTGACTCAGTTCCCGTGCGGTACATGGTGCACTTATTTAAAGTCCGGAGTGTGCTATTGTCAAACTTGAACTATGAAAGGAAATGTTCCTTGTCTAAACAAATTAGAACAAACACTGTACTAAGACACTCTCCTAATAAAATGTCCTTCTGGATACCATATGAAGATCCTTAAGATTTTTTCTCTCCAGCACACCATGGGGAAAGTGCAGCTTTCTTCTAGCACATGTAGGTATTGAGTATTCTGTGTAGGTGTCCCATGAAGGTATTAATATGTTTCTGGTAACAGATGACAAGGAGCCTTATCCAGCCTCTGGAGTTATTTTTCCAGTATACGTTAGCTCTGTTAGCAAGGATGTGGGGATCCGGTGGTTCAGTTAGCTTCCCTGGGTTCCGTGTTCACTGACTCTGACTAGACATTTTGCAAGTGCATGTCAAATGTGACCCCAGGATAGCAAGAGGGAGATGGACTAGTGATGTCATATGTATATATTTAGAGACAGGGTCTCCCTGTGTTGCCCAGGCTGCCAGGCTGGAGTGCAGTGGCGTGATTCGTGTTCACTGCAACCTCCGTCTCCCAGGCTCCTGACACTCCTGCCTCAACCTCCCAAGTAGTCAGGATTACAAGTGCATGCCACCATGCCTGGCTAATTTTGGGTTTGTTTGTTTCTTTTGGTAGAGACAGGGTTTCATCATGTTGTCCAGGCTGGTTTCGAACTCCTGGGCTCAAGCAATCTCCCCTCCCAAAATGCTGAGATTACAGGTGTGAGCCACTGCACCCAGCCACTGTATCTTATGTATTTCTTTTTTCTTCTTCTTCTTACGAGGAAATACCAATTTTAATTTAAAGAAAAAAAAATCAGAAATTGTGAGAATAATAGAGCAAGACAAGTCCTGAAAAAGAGCTCTGCATCTTGATGGTCATTATTTATTGGAAGAGCTTTAGAAAAATTAAAATGCCATTTAGCTTAAGAAGTTGTGAATTATCTGCAAATCAATTCATTTCAGGAGTGGGAGAATCCCCAGAATTATTTCTTAATATCAGAATGTATGCAGGTTTCTCTTTTGAATGTCTTATACATTTAGAAAGGATACTGTACAAAGTCTCCTATTTTCCATACAGGACAAATTGTTTCAGCCAACTGTCAGTGGAGGGGCAACCAGCACAACCATCTCCCTGGACAAACAGCATTGGAATATTCTGCTTCCTTGATTTATATATCTCTTCATATGTTTCTTCATCAATTTTTATAGTAGTCACAGTTTCTTCCTCATCTTCCAAGATCATATTTAAATGTTGATCATAAGCATGTGCTCTGCCTTGAAGCTCTCAGTCATTTCTCATTTGCACATAAACTCGCTCATCTAGGCTGAGCCCAATAACCTCCAGGGGCTCCTCTCCAGTGTTGGTAGTTTGTTGCTGGTCCGCATCGTCTGACATGTTTCAAACCCTGCGCCCTCTCCCGCCTCTCGCGAGAACACGCGAGCAACTCCAGTCTCCGGAAGCGTGAGGACACAACCCTTCTAGTTGCTGATAGAAAAGCTCCTGTTCTTTTGGGAGAACACACAAAGGTACCCCGCTGTGGGGCCATGCTGAGCAGTACCTCGGTCTCCCAGCTGTATCAGCCAGTATAGAGAAGGGCGCCCTCCCTTCCCTCCAGGCAGATCAGGGTTTTTCTGCTGTTTGCCTTTTCCCACATGGCCAGGTATGAACCCCTCACTCCCTAGGCCCTTAGGGACAGGGGTTCTTTCTCCAGAGATCCTTTATCTTTTATTTTTATCTTCTGCTTTTATCTCATTCTCTCTCTTCTCTTAGTGATTATAAGTGCGTAGGCATTGTTCCAATACTAGCAGTAAGCTTTTTTTTATCTTCATAAAGTTATTTGGACCAAATCACTGTTTATGTTTTAGAATACGGACCCAAGTGGATCACTTGAAGCCAGAAGTTCAGGACCAGCCTGGCCACCATGGTGAAAGCCCGTCTCTTCTAAAAAAAAAAAAAATTTAGCTGGGTGTGGTGGGACTCACCTGTAATCCCAGCTTCTCGAGAGGCCGAGACAGGGGAATTGCTTAAACATCGGAGGTTGCAGTGACCCGAGATCGCGACACTGCACTCCAGCCTGGGTGGCAGAGAGAGACTCTGTCTCAAAAATAAAAAAGAGTGGATTTTATAGACCGTATCAAACCTGATTGGTGTGGCTCCAGGAAGCTGCACCAGTGCTGTGGACACAAAGTGACATCCATGGTTATTTCAAGTTCAGCCTGAGGGAGAATTTTCTGACAGAGTAGTCTAAACCAAGCCCAGATTATCCATACAATGGATGACCATGTTAAGGGCATTACAGAGGTTCTCACAGGATCTGGGGCTGAGCTGGTACAAATCTTGCTAAGTCTTGCATATTTCATAAACCTGAGTTGAGCCCCACCTAAGCTATTTATTATTCATGGACTTCAAGAAACATATCCTTTACAAGCCTTGGGTTTTTCATAAAAGCCTTGGTGTGAAGAGTATATGAATGCGTAAAAAAATCTTTAGCGCAGTGCCTGACTCACAATAAAAGTATTCAGTCATTGTTAGGCAGGTAGGCACTGGAGACAGACAGCCTGAATTTCCAGCCTGGCTCTGCCGGTGACTGGCTGTGTGCCCCCAGGCAATTTACTTAACTTCTCTGTGACTAGTTTATAAAGTAGTAATAATAGTAGAACCTACCTCAGAGAGTTTTGAACAATTAAGAAAGGTACCACACGTGTCACTAACATGATACTTTACCTCCTGGGCTTGTAATAGGATTATACTTCCCTGTCCCCTAGAAGTTAGGTAGGGTCAGTGTAATGAGTGGAGAAAGTGTCTCTTTTAGAGAATGTCCAGATGGTAGAGGTCCCTGGGTCTCCCCACTGACTCACAGCCAACTTTTTAGCATTTGCACGGAATAAGCCTTTTCTTTTATAGCCACTGAGATTTTGACTTTTAAGACGATGGCAAAGCCTAGCGCATTCTGGGTGGCGTATCATAGGAACAGCATCGACCAGGAGTTTCTAATCTTATTAGCATCCCTGAGCTACACTGGAATAAGAAGAACTGTCTTGGGCAACACATAAAATACACTAACACTAACAATAGCTGATGAGCTTAAAAAAACAAAAGTATCATACTGGCTAAGTGTGGTCGCTAACACGTGCAGTCCCAGCAGTTTGGGAGGCCAATGCGGGCGGATCACCTGAGGTCAGGAGTTTGAGACCAGCCTTGCCAACATTGTGAAACGCCATCTCTACTAAAAATACAAAAATTAGCTGGGTGTGGTGGCATGTGCCTTAGTTCCAGCTACTTGGGAGGCTGAGGCAGGAGAACAACTTGAACCCAGGAGGCAGAGGTTGCAGTGAGCTGAGATTCCGCCACTGCACTCCAACCTGGGTGACAGGGTAAGACTGTCTCAAAAAACAAACAAACAAAAAGTCTCATACTGATTTTAAAAAGTTTACGAATTTGTGTTGGGCTGCATTCAAAGCCATGGTGGGTCGTGGGTTGGACAAGGTTTGCCTAGACTCTAGACCTGAAATAGAGTTCAGCTAAAATGATTAACAGTTAAAAATGTCAGTGATACTGACTTATATACCAAGGCCACGAGGACTTGTAAAAGCCTTCAAGTATTGAACATGCAGGTCCTTGTGGACCTGTGCATAAATATTCACTCACATGTACTTGGGAATACCTGTTGCCTTGGAAATGCCAGCCCATTTGAAGGATCTGACCCTTTTCTTATAATGCCTGAGGCATTATAAGCAAAGGTTCATTGTATTCAGCCTTGAGACTAAGCAGGCAGTTGTCATCTGTCACATTGTTCTGATAGCTCTGCATCCCTACACATTCTGGCTACTCTGTGGCCTCCAGAACCTCAGAGGACTCACTCCTGCCACAGTCCCTGTCCTTCCGGGGTCCACAGGAGGCCCCCATTCTAGTTCTGTTTGATGGAGGGTTCAGTGGCGTGCCTCTGTGTTGGTACCCTTCCCTTTTGGTTCATCTCCCTCTGGAGCTTTAGCGGGTTAATACAGAGTGTGTTGGGAGACAGCCTTCCGTGAATCCTGCACAGTGTGTCCAAGCCATGCTGGTCATGACCAAGTTGCTGTGCCTGTGTCTAGTGAGTAAGGTGAGCTAGCTTGGTGTGTTGTACTGGGGGCCTGGTTCATTGCAGAGGTGGCGCAGGGTTAGATTTTGACGTCTGTCCAGGACTCAGGCTTTTCCTCAGCCTTTGTTCCAGAGCATTGGGGTGACAGTGGAAATGTCTCCGCTGCCGGAAAGAAAACACAATTAGGAATGGCGTTTCAGTAGGCGGTTCTGCCTTTCATCTAAAGTAATAACAGCCAAGTATTCTGGAAGAATTGAAAGAGTCTAGTAGTCATTCTTAAAAGCAAAATCTTTTCTGCCAAAACAGTAATACATTTTATTTTTTAAAAACTTGAAAATACAAAAGAATGCCGCCCCATAACCCCACAGTGCAAAGGTCAGCACTGTTGACACTTCGGAGTTTGTTTCCCTTTCAGTTTTTACATACATTTTTAAATGAAATTGAATTTAGGTACATTTTAGAATGGAATTGAAATGATAACAGTAATAAACATTTGTTGAAACCATTCAGTGTGCCAGGAGGTCACACTTGAAGAGGTGAACACTTTACATACATTTTCTCATTTATTCCTCACAACTCTTTGAAGAATCATTATCTCCATTTTCAGAAGAGAAACTGAGGCACAGAGAGGTTAAGTCATTTTTCCAAGATCACACAGCTCTTGAGTGGTGCCAAGATGGAAACCAAAGCAGTCTGTTTCCAGAGCCCTTGGTCTTCTTGTGATACAGTACTGTCTCACAGTAATGATAGCTTGGATTACATTTGAGGGAGTTGTGCAGTATTAGTTTTGAATTGTCTGGTTCTGTCTCCTTGTTCTATAGATTCAGAAATGGAAACCCGTAGAGGTGACTCAATTTACCCAAGAAAACATACCTAGTAAATGTCAGCACCCAAACGGGAACACGGTGTCCTGATCCACAGTGTACATTGAGTCTAGATAATCAGAAACCTTTGTCCTCCCTACATCCTAACCCTGAAACCAAGCTGCACTGTGTAGTGTTTTATATAGGCTCAGTGCCAACTCTGGATTAAACGAAGGGTGGAGGAGTCTGACAGCTTTCTTCTAGCACTCACACGTAATTTCAGTTTGTGTTCAGGGAATTTACAGGCATCTAACAACAATGGGTACAGCTGTCTCTCAGTGATCCCATGCAGTGCTAGGGTTATAAAAGGGCAAAAGGAGCAGCCCGTAATAGTTCCGACTTTAAACCCTCATCAAACATTTTTAACTGAGATTTGCTGACAAGCAGTGAGATTGATTGATTTGGGGCTTTAAATGCTGTTGCTTTCTCCAACCTGGACTCTTGAGAACATGCCAAGCATTGTTAAATCGTAAAGTAAGTCAAAAGTCATTTGGCCATTTTTGCATATCCTGTGCATACAAGGCTGTCCTGTAACGAGAGGTCTGTGAGAGCATGAGGCTTTGCTTGAGACTCAGAGTTGGATGACCAGCCCTGGTGCAGTTAAGAATTAAAGGAGTAAGAACAGATGTTGACTTACTGCTTGGTTTGGTAAGGTAAAGGATGAAAACCTTTCTACCTCTAGATGTTGTTGTGGACTTCTCAATAGAGAATGCCAACCAGATTTTAAATAACTTAATCTCATCTTATCTGTGAGCTCCAGGAGGGCGGAAACAAGTTCTTATGAAACTCACAAACAGTGCTGAGTGAAAAATGACAAGAAGAATACATGTATACAACAGGCAGAACTAATGTATGCTGTTTGAAGTGAGGATCATGGTTGCCCCTGGAGGTGGAGGTGATGTCATTGTGATTGAAGGAGGACACAAGGGAGGCTTCTGTTTTATTTCTTTTCTTTTTTTTTTTTTGAGACAGAGTCTCGCTCTGTCGCCCAGGCTGGAGTGCAGCGGGGTGATCTCAGCTCACTGCAAGCTCCGCCTCCCGGGTTCACGCCATTCTCCTGCCTCAGCCTCCCAAGTAGGTGGGACTACAGGCACCTGCCACCTCATCTGGCTAATTTTTTGTATTTTTGGTAGAGACGGGGTTTCACTGTGTTAGCCAGGATGGTCTCGATCTCCTGAACTTGTGATCCACCTTCCTTGGCCTCCCAAAGTACTGGGATTACAGGCCACCACGCCCGGCCTGTTCTATTTCTTTAACTGGCTGCTGGTCACACATTGTGTTCAGTTTGTAAAAATTCATCGAGTACTTACTTCATTTTGTACTTATTTAATGTGCTCTTTTCTGAGTATAAATTGTGCTTCAATTAAAGTTTAAAAGACCTCATTTGTATTTGTGTATCTTGTTGCACACTGATACTCGGAAAAAAATCTCTGCTGAGTTGAATCAGTTTCAAATGGTGCCGGATTTATTATCCAGGTATTGGGAACCTGTCTTCACCTGGAATTGTCAGGGCTATGCCAGCACAACTTCTGAGGTTATTTTTTGGCTCAATGGAAATGTGTCTTAAATGATTCCAGGGTAGACTCCTTGGAATAAAGAATGATGGCACTTTGGTTCAGTAGACAAACATTTACTGACAGCCTCCTAAGAAAGTACTAGAACTTCAAGTTGGCTACAGCTATGACATCATGCCTCCCCAAAAGAGCTTGCAGTCTGCGGGGAGTTAAAGTGCCTGGGTGGTGATCAAAGGAGGAGTCAGGAAGTGCCACAAGACAAGCACAGAGCAACAGGCATGTCACAGAATGGAGAGGGGGCATTCCACCAGGACTAGGAAAAGCTTCATGGCAGAAGGGGCATTTGAAATGGGTTTGTTTGTTTGTTTGTTTGAGACGCTGTCTCACTCTGTCACCCGGGCTGGAGTGCAATGGCGCCATCTTGGCTCACTGCAACCTCCACCTCCCGGGTTCAAGCGATTCTCCTGCCTCAGCCTCCCGGGTAGCTGGGACTACAGGCGCGTGCCACCACGCCTGGCTAATATTTTTGTATTTTTAGTAGAGACAGGGTTTCATCATATTAGCCAGAATGGTCTCGATCTCCTGACCTCATGATCCGCCCACCTCAGCCTCCCAAAGTGCTGGAATTACAGGCGTGAGCCACCATGCCTGGCCCTTGAAATGGGTTTTAAAGGATATGTAGGATTTCAATAAATATAACTAAATGGGTGGCAGGCATTGTGAATATCATGCATATGAGAAAATCCATAGAAAATTCATATACATTCTGGGAATTTAGGTTGTATGATTCACTTAAGATATTCTTAAGATAGGCCTGAAAGGTGGGCATCAGGAAGGGCCTTATGCCTGCTAAATGAAATGATATGCCAGGTTATATTATTTCATTTAGTAGCCATTAGGAAGCCTAAGGAAGTTTCTAAGACATAGAGTAGCATGATCAGATATAATATCTCCAGTAAAATCAAATTTGTAGCCTCAGTGATTGTACAGTTACCATTAATTACCTATCTGCCCAAAATAAACATTTTCTAAGTTTCGTGCATTCTCTGTTGCTATAATTTGAACCTGTTCCTGTTTGGGTCCACTAATGAGCCTCAGGTACATAGATTCCTTGAGCTTCCTGTGGTCGACCCTCTAGGACTTAAAGAGTATTGTATACCTTCTGTATTCCCTATCCCCATCCTTCCCTCTTGACCAAGTGAAGTCACAACTTTTTTATCCTTTTTTCATATATCCTGTTTTCTAGTCTTGTAGCGATTGGGCATTTGCTTCCTTCCAGCTTTTCCTATATGGTGCTTCTCTGCCAATAAAGCAACCAGTGTCTGTAATTAATGACGAAATTGTGCATTGGAAAAGAGAGGCTAAGAGCTAATGCTAACGAATGTTTGTAAGTTGTGGAGGAGGCCTGACCCGCCCATCTGGGATGGTGTCCCACTGTGCTGCTGTGCTCCCTCCTCTGGAATAAAGCACTGGGCAGGATTTATTATGTGGTGAAGTGTTAATACCCGTTGCTGGATATGGTCCATATTCGAGTCTGGGTCACTCAGTGCATTAGTCTGTTCTCACATTGCTATAAAGAAATACCTGAGTCCTGATACTTTATAAGAAAAGAGGTTTAATTGGCTCACGGTTCTGCAGGCTGTACAAGAAGCATGGTTTCCTCTGGTCCTGGGGACGCTGCAGGGAGCTTTTACTCATGGTAGAAGGCAGAGCAGGAGCAGGCACTTCCCACAGCGAAAGCAGGAGGATGCAGGCAAGAGAGGGGAGGTGCTACACACTTTTAAACAACCAGATCTCACGAGGATTCACTACCATGAGAACAGCAGCAGAGGGATGATGCTAAACCATTCATGAGAAATCCGTCCCCATGATTCCATCACCTCCCACCAGGCCCCACCTCCAACACTGGGGATTGGAGCAGTTGAACATGAGATTTGGATCGGGACACAGACCCAAATCGTATCACTGAGTGTGAGATTCATTCATTTCTTACTGATTTTTTTGCTATCAGCCCACTGATTCCTTAAAATAAGGTAACATACTGAATATTGTCTTGCTTCTCATTTGATTTCTATTAAGACTGTATATCAAGTCATTATTCTAATCAAAGGGATATTGACAAATGAGATGCTTCAGTTTGGATCTCAAGAATTGTTTGTAGATTGAGTTTGAACTCTACAAAGAGCTGTTTTTCATCTTTCCGGGATATCAACAATAGAGTGACCTGACATGGAAAGAGGATTACAGTTAGGATGACTTGGATTCAAATCCTGGCTTTACCCCTTGGTTTCTACATGTTTATGAATCTAGCATGTTCTTTGTCTGGCATGGTAATGAAGCGAGACAAGCCATGAGAGACATCTGTGGACCCAGGCATATGATCTGCTTCTGCCTTTTCCTTTTAGAGCACAAACTTGCCACCCGCTTCACCGGGAAACTCAACGCTGCCTTGCAGTTCTTTTCCCTAAATGGTCCTTGAATGAGAAAGCTGTTTCATGTGGTCTGAGTTTTATCATTATTTTATTATTATTTTTTTGAGACAGAGTCTCACTCTCTTGCCCAGTCTAGATAGAGTACAGTGGCGTGATCTCGGCTTACTGCAACCTTCACCTTCCAGGTTCAAGTGATTTTCCCGCCTCAGCCTCCCAAGTAGCTAGGCTCACAGGTGCCTGCCACCACGCCCGACTAATTTTGTATTTTTTAGTAGAGATGGGGTTTCACTATGTTAGCCAGGCTGGTCTCCAACTCCTGACCTCAGGTGATCCACCTGTCTGGGCCTCCCAAAGTGCTGAGATTACAGGTGTGAGCCACTTCACCCAGCCCCCCGCCCCTTTTTTTTGTTTTTAATATCACTGTGGTGTGGTTTATAAATACTGTTGTATTACCCAGTTATTAAAGTTAATCTTATACCGTATTATTCTATCCTATCTATTTAATGATTCCATTAAGAAAATAATGTTCTTGTTTGATGGATGTACCTGCTTGTATATTTTTTCCTATTCTTCCCCATCTTTCTTTTTTTTTTTTTTTTTAAAGATTCTCCTTCTGTTAAGTGAGTGAGTTCTGAGTTGGATGTGTTCCCCGTAGTGGTGAAATTCCCAGTGAATGGGGCGTGGCAGGCATCCCAGTTACCTGGGTACTTTGGGAAACCAGGACTGACTGGTGACCTCATTCTATTTTGCATTTTCTACCCTGGGTGCCAGGTTACTGTCTCATCACACAAAAAAGTGGATACCCTAGGAGATCCAAATCTCACAGCTACTTAGTGTAGATGGATGCAGGAAGGAGCCAGGCCACCCCTATGTTCAGCTGGAGGGGACAGCACAGTTGCTTTATCCTGTGACACTTGTAGTTTGAAAATCTGGGACTTAATGTATGTATCTTGTATGTGCACAGATTCTATCACAGTAATTATCTCTTTGACTTCAAATTTTCATGTGCTTCTTTCCTGTCTCTTTCAGGTAGAACGTCATGACATGAATACCTTAAGCCTGCCCCGGAACATACGCCGAGGGGGGTCAGACACCAACCTCAACTTTGATGTACCAGATGGCGTCCTGGACTTCCACAAGGTCAAACTCACTGCAGACAGCCTGAAGCAAAAAATTCTAAAGGTAACAGAGCAGATAAAAATTGAGCAAACATCGCGCGATGGGAACGTTGCGGAGTATCTGAAACTAGTGAACAGCGCGGACAAGCAGCAGGCGGGACGTATCAAGCAAGTCTTTGAGAAGAAGAATCAGAAATCAGCTCACTCCATCGCCCAGCTGCAGAAGAAGTTAGAGCAGTATCATCGAAAGCTCAGAGAGATCGAGCAGAATGGAGCCTCCAGGAGTTCCAAGGACATTTCCAAAGACCACCTGAAGGATATACATCGCTCTTTGAAAGATGCCCACGTGAAATCTCGAACTGCCCCCCACTGCATGGAGAGCAGCAAATCGGGCATGCCCGGGGTCTCGCTCACTCCACCTGTGTTTGTTTTCAATAAGTCCAGGGAGTTTGCCAACCTGATCCGGAATAAATTTGGCAGCGCCGACAACATTGCTCACTTGAAAAATTCCTTAGAGGAGTTTAGGCCAGAGGCGAGTGCCAGGGCCTATGGGGGCAGCGCTACCATCGTGAACAAACCCAAGTATGGCAGTGATGATGAATGTTCGAGTGGCACGTCAGGCTCGGCCGACAGTAACGGAAACCAGTCGTTCGGGGCTGGTGGAGCCAGCACGCTGGACAGCCAGGGGAAGCTCACCGTGATCCTGGAGGAACTGAGGGAGATCAAGGATACCCAAGCTCAACTGGCTGAGGACATCGAGGCGCTGAAGGTGCAGTTCAAGAGAGAATATGGTTTTATTTCCCAGACGCTGCAAGAGGAAAGATACAGGTATTTCACAGTATTCTACTGGCATGTCTTTTAATTTTTAATTTTAGTGGGTACGTGATAGGTGTAGCATTCTTTTTAGAAGGATGAGTTACTACAGAGAGATTGTCTGCTTGAAATGAGAATGCCTTATGGTTGTATTTTCAACAAATATGGATATGGATTAAAAGGCATTTAGCAATCAATACATCCCTAATGTATTGATACATCCCTCTTCTGAAAATCTGAAATCCAGAATGTTCCAAAATCTGAAACTTTTGGAGTGTCAATACAATGCCACAACTGGAAAATTCCACAAATAAAAACACGAACTTGAGGCACAAAATTATTTAAAATACGGTACACTTTTACCTTCAGGTTGTGTGTTCATGGTGCATAGGAAACAAATGAATAGTGTCTTTAGACTTGGGTCCCATTTTTGAGGTATCTCCTTATGTATATGCAAATATTCCAAAATCTGATAAAAATCAAAATCTGAAACACTTCTGGTCCCAAGCATTTCAGATAAGGGATACCCAACAATTCCATCCTTCATGATTCTAAGTTTTATAATTTGTGGCCTTTACCTGACAATTTAGAGAAGGATTTATGTGTGGGTCCCTTAAATTATCAGATACAGGCAATGACTCACATGCATCTTAAGATTCTGATTCAGTGGACTTCCGTTATAGTGTCATTGCACTAATTCAGAGTTCTGTATTTGATTTCCCTCTATAACAACTATCAAGTAAAAAACACTTATGCATTACCCAACAAAGTTAATTTTATTTGGTACATCAATCTTGAAGTCCTTATGTGATTTTTTTTGTTGTTGTTGACGGGCAGAGGGGTTTGAGATGGAGTTTTCACTCTTTCTCCCAGGCTGGAGTGCAGTGGTGCAGTCTTGGCTCACTGCAACCTCGCCTTCCGGTTTCAAGCAGTTCTCCTGCCTCAGTCCCCCAAGTGGCTGGGATTACAGGCATCCGCCACCACACCCAGCTAATTTGTATATTTTTAGTAGAGACGAGGTTTCACCACGTTGGCCAGACTGGTCTCCAACTCCTGACCTCAGGTGATCCACTCACCTTGGCCTCACAAAGTGTTAGGATTACAGGCGTGAGCCACTGCACCCGGCTGAGGTTTCAAATATGAGAAAAATCATCTTCAGTGAAAGGGGCAGGGCACAGGAATGAGAATCTTTGTACTTCTGTTCCTTTAGATTTGGACTTTTTGTTTGTTTGTTTGTTTGTTTGAGACGGAGTCTCGCTCTGTCTCCCAGGCTGGAGTACAGTGGCGCGATCTCGGCTCACTGCAAGCTCCGCCTCCCAGGTTTACGCCATTCTCTTGCCTCAGCCTCCTGAGTAGCTGGGACTACAGGCGTCCGCCACCACGCCTGGCTAAGTTTTTTGAATTTTTAGTAGAGATAGGGTTTCACCATGTTAGCCAGGATGGTCTTGATCTCCTGACCTCGTGATCCACCCACCTCGGCCTCCCAAAGTGCTGGGATTAGAGGCTTGAGCCACCGCGCCTGGCCTAGATTTGGACATTTTGAAACACTGTGTGATGAACCATCTATAATTTGTAATAAGCTTAATTTTGTATTGTCAGTTAGGTTCCAAGAGCTGAAATTCATAATCAGTGCGTGTTTGCGTGCTGGGAAATAGTAGAGCTGACTCCAGAGTAGAAGGTGATACTAAAAGCATGGTGCTTTCCCTGTGGGTTCTCTGGCCATGAACCCCAACAACAGTGTCAGAGCAGAAGAGGGAGAAGGCACCACAGACACCAGAGGTCCTGGCCCTCCTTTAGCAAGATCCCACAGAGCCCTGTCTCCTGCCTGGCCCTGGCAAATGCATCAGCTGATGAGCTCTATCTTGAGGTCACTGCAGCGACCCATGTGCACCGTCAGTGGCAAGGACGGAGAGTCAAGACCCCAGAGACTGGATCTTTTCAGAGCTGGGACTCAGTGTTTTCCAAAAGCTCATTTCCCACAGCTTAGCCTTACTCTTTTGGAAAAATAGCCCATCAGGGGATGAGAGCAAGTCAAAAGGTACTGGCGCAGGAAAATGAAAAGGACATCGTCCCGCAGTGTGCTGTGAAATGTCACACTCGGAATCGGCTCCTCTCTTTTAAAGGTATGAACGACTGGAGGACCAGCTGCATGACCTGACGGACCTGCATCAGCATGAGACGGCCAACCTGAAGCAGGAGCTGGCCAGCATTGAGGAGAAGGTGGCCTACCAGGCCTATGAGCGCTCACGGGACATCCAGGTACCTTTGTCTTTGTGATTAGACACAGACCTGGGCTCTTCCCTGGTCTTAATTCATTTTACAGTCTAAATGTCTATGCCTAAGTCCTAGAGGGTTTCTGGCACGTGGGACAAAATGTTTTCTCTGCACCGTGTGTTAACCCCACTAGTTCATGTTGTAGACGTTAGTAAGTAAAAAGACAATATTCTTTTTTTCTTTTTCTTTTTCTTTTTTTTTTTTTTTTTGAGGTGAGTCTGCCCTGTTGCCCAGGCTGGAGTGCAATGGGTGATCTCGGCTTATTGCGACCTCTGCCTCCTGGGTTCAAGCGATTCTCCTGCCTCAGCCTCCTGAGTAACTGGGACTAGATGCACACATCACCACGCCTGGCTAATTTTTTTGTATTTTTAGTAGAGACAGAGTTTCACCATGTTGGCCAGGCTGGTCTCAAACTCCTGACCACAGGATCCACCCACCTCAGCCTCCCAAAGTGCTGGAATTACAGGTGTGAGCCACCGTGCCTGGCTAAGAGACCATATTCTTTATACTTTCTGCATAAATCAATTAACAAGTATTTATTATCCACCCCAAGCCCATCACCACCAAAACTGTAAAACGTAAAAATAGGAGACAAACTCTGGCTTCAAGAAGCTCACTGCCTAGGTGGAGAGTGTGGGATAGTGCAGCTGCCAAAGAACTCAAGACAGCACAAACGTGGGCCAAGTTACATGACACGGACGCTGTGAGCCACAGAAATTTAGCCATATGGTGCCCAGCAAGTTGTGGACTCTGGGAGCAATCAGTCATTTAGTGGCAAAACATTTCCACGTTCAGTCCCACGTCTACCGTATCAGTTGTGTGGCCCTGAATAAGACTTGAGCCTATTCACTCATCTATAGAATAATAGCATTCACATGGCCGGGCGCGGTGGCTCACAGCACTTTGGGAGGCCAAGGTGGGCAGGTCACGAGGTCAGGAGATCGAGACCATCCTGGCTAACACGGTGAAACCCCATCTCTACTAAAAATACAAAAATTTAGTCGGGCGTGGTGGCACACGCCTGTAGTCCTAGCTACTCGGGAGGCTGAGGCAGGAGAATCACTTGAATCCAGGAGGCAGAGGTTGCAATGAGCTGAGATTGCACCACAGCACTCCAGCCTGGATGACAGAGCGAGAGTCTGTCTCAAAAAATAAATAAATAAAATAATAATAATAGCATTCGTATTTGTGAGAAATTAAAGCACTTCAGTGCATACTGTGTGCTCAATACTAGCAAGGCACTTCACAGGTTTCTCTTTTTCCCATTTACTTCTCACCAACCCTTTAAGGTAGTTTCTGTTATTATCCCCACTTCTCAGATATGGAGACCGAGGCACAGAGAGGTTAAGTGGCCTAAACAAGGTCTTGCAAATCATCCTTAAGGGAGGAATGTAATTGAATGTCCTAGAGAAGGCGGGACTGGAAGGAGTGGGTAGGATCTGGGTGGATGGAAGGAAAGGATAATGGGATCAATATAAACAAAGTTGTGCTCCAGTATTACCTAATGTGATCCTAGCATGTAGTGAAACAACCCCAGGTTCCTTGATTGCCTTAAAAAAAAAATTGCCCAGGGCTGGTAGCTCACACCTATAATCCTAGCACTTTGGTAGGTTGAGGCAGGAGGATCACTTGAGGCCAGGAGTTCGAGACCAGCCTGGGCAACATAGTTAGACCCCCCTCGATCTCTAAAAACAACTTTTTAAAATTAGCTGGGTGTGGCAGTGTGTACCTGTAGTCCCAGCTACTCAGGAGTCCAAGGTGGGAGGATGGCTTGAGTCCAGGAGTTCAAGGTTACAGTGATTGTGCCAAAGTACTACAGCCTGGGGGGCTGACAGAGTAAGGCCCTGTGTCTCTTAAAAAAGTATTCTTCAAGCAATGCCCAGCTTCATTTTTATGGATTTTCTCTGTGGACACTAGTCATTTTCTCCAGCTCTAGGAAGGCTAAAGGCTGTGAGTCCAAGCCCCACTTTACAAGGGAGAAAATTAAACATAAAGATAGTACTTTCTCCCGCAGTGTGTGAGCTGGAGTTTCAACTGGCCACATTTTATTCCACTCTGCTGAGGGCTGAGCCTGTGCTAATCCCAGATGCATACTTGGACAATTCTGGGAACCAGCACATTGGAGCTGATGGGAAATTCTGCCCCCAGAGACCACATCTCAAAAGACACTTGGGAGGTTTCTGGCCCTGTTCTAGATTAGGCGAGTTTGCTTCACCACTGGCTAATTCGAGAAACTTGAACCATTTAAATATTAAATGTTGCCAAGTGGGCGGGGTGCAGTGGCTCAGGCCTGTGATCGCAGCACTTTGGAAGGCTGAGGTAGAAGGACCATTTGAAGCCAGGAGTTAAAGACCATCCTGGCCAACATAAATAGAAAAAAAAAATTTTTTTTAAATTATTATAGCTGGACAGGGTGGCATGCCTGTAACCTTAGCTACTTGAGAGGCTGAGGAGGGAGGAGTTTGTGGTTACAGTGAGCTATGATCGCACCACTGCTCTCCAGTCTGGGCGACAGAGCAAGCAAGGCCTTGTCTCCAAAAAACAAACAAATAAAAATGTTGCCAAGTGAACAGTACAATTGCTTCACGAAGGCGTTCTATTTTAGAGCACGTTTCGGGTGTCACTGGGTGGTATATGAATTCATGGTTTTCTTACTTAGGGGATAGTTTGGGTTAATATTGTTCTTCTGTGTTTTAACAAACATATTTTAGTGGTGAAAGACAACAGATAAAGTGGGGAGGGACCACATAAAGGGAACTTAAAAATGCAGAGAGGTTCATTTCGATGTTTTCTGGTTTCATCTCTCACTCAAAAGTGCAAAGAGGACATCTATGTGAATGACTGGAGCGTCTTCCCTGTCATGATGGCTAGAATCCTGGCCCTCTTCACCTATGCTGTGTGACCCTGGATGAGTTAGTGCTCTGTGTCTCAGTTTCCTCCTCAATAAAATGGAAATATTAATGAGCTCTACCTCAAAAGGTTGTCAAGAAGATTAAATGAGATAATCATGTAAGGTCTTGAAATCTTTGCCTGGCACATAGTAAACAGTCAAAAAATAAATACTGGCCATTCCTTACATCTGGGAGTAGCCACATTCCTCAGGGCTTCTAGCAGTTGAGCCTTTTGACTTCATCTTTATTTCTATTTGTTTTGTTCTTACAGACAGGGTTGCACAAAGGGAATGGGCTGCCAGAGACAGAGAGGCTGTAGCCTGCAGGGATGCAAGGGTTTTGTCGTTTTAAACAACTGTTTTTTTAAACCCTGAATTCCCTGTTAAAAACGTTTCAAGTAATCCCTTTTTATGGTCATCATCCCCAATAAGTTAATGACTGGACCCAAGGACGTACCAAAAATTGTGGGGCTGAATACTTGGGCTGCTGTGACTCAAATTCCTTGCAATTCACTGCTTAATTTTCTTGGATTTTTCTTTTCGTTAAAAAAAATTGACAGCAGTTGTAAGACAATCCTAAGATTGGTCTACTTGTACATGTAATTCATCTTATAATCAAAGATTCATGGATTTTCCTAAAAGGTTGGTCTTTTGTCTTGTTGCATCACCTTTTCTGTGCTACGCCTAAAATGGAGGAAACCTTGGACCCAAGTGGTTGAAAAGAACGCGTGATTTCTGGTACATGCCTGTTACTGTTGAAAGCCAGCACTTTCTAGAATGTGAAGATCTGAAGAAGTTTTATCCTTTTCGTTGGTAGCCTAGTATAATAGAAGTTACTATAGTAACAGAGAACCTGTTCTTTGGCCCATAGAGTTATTCAGCAGAAGAAAAGCAAATCAATCTTGGAGCCATTATGCTTGTTTAAAACCTGAAAAGATGACTATATTTTAATTGAGCAAACACAGATTGGCACACGAGTTAGAACAGAGAGGGGCATATTGTACTACCTCTAGTTAGATCCTGTTCACCCAGCAGGCTTGGAGGTTTCTCTCTCAAGCCTCACTTTTTTCTTTTTCTTTTTTTTTTTTTTAAACCGTCTCTCTCTGTCGCCCAGGCTGGAGTGTAGTGGCACAATCTTGGCTCACTGCAACCCCTGCCTCCTGGGTTCAAGCGATTCTCCTGCCTCAACCTCCTGAGTGGCTGGGATTACAGGTGTGTGCCACCATGCCCAGCTAATTTTTATATTTTCTTAGTAAAGATGAGGTTTCACCATATTGGCCAGGCTGGTCTTGAACTCCTGACCTCAAGTGATCCACCCACCTTGGCCTCCCAAAGCGCTGGGATTACGGGCACGCCCCACTGTACCTGTCAAGCCTCACATTTTCTTACTGGCATCTAGCTGTCTCTTTCATATTCAGCCAGTATGTGGCACGTGCTGCATGCCTGGCTCTGGCTCTGTGCTAGAGAGGACAGCAAATGCAAGATGCGCTAGTTCCTGTCCTCAGGCAGCACATGTCTCGTGGTTGGGGAGGAGAGCTGAAGGGAGACTTGACCTCATCTCATGGATCAGGAAAGGCTTCCCCAAGGGTGTGGCAATCAAGGCAAGACCTAAAAAATGAGTGGGAGATCCACAGGTGAAGAAGGGACGGAGTGGGGGATGCACACATCTCAGGCAGAGTGTACTGAATGTGCAGAAGCCCTGAGGTGAGTCTATGCTCCTTTTCAGAACTTAGAATAAAGCTGGGTGTGGTGGCTCGCACTTGTAATTCCAGTCATTCAGGAGGCTGAGGCAGGAGACCAGAGGTTGAGGTTGAAATGAACTCTGACTGTGCCATTGCACCCTAGCCTGGGCAACAGAGTGAGACCCTGTCTCTTAAAAGAAAAAAAGGATTTGGAAAAGGCCAGAGCACTATGACAGGGCAAGGGGCTGGCGTGAAGTCATTGAGGGAGGAGAGGGAGCTGAACCTGGGCCTTGCAAGGCCTCAGAAGGCCATATTAAAGATTGGAAAGGTTTTATGAAAAGGAGTGATATCAAATATGTATCCTTAAAAGACCACTTGGGCGGCTCTGTGGAAAATGGATTCATGAGGGTGGGGAACAAAAGGATATATAGGGAAATGCGTGTAAGGTTATTGCAGGCAAAAGATCCCAGTGACTTAGATTGGGGTGCTGACCAGGTGGAGAGAAAACTAGACCAATTGAGCTAGAAACTGGATGTTGCCTCTGTGGCTGGGTGGCGGGTTGGATGAGAAGGGTGTCAGGGTATGCACGTTAGGCTTCTGATATGAGGAACTGGATGGATCATGGTGCTCTGCTCTGAGAAGGACACTGGAAGGGAACAGGGTTGACTGCACGTGTTGGGTAGCTGCAGTACATGAAGTCACATTTGCACGTGTTGCATTTGAGGTGCTTTCAAGAAGCTCTAATGGAGATGTCAAAGAGGCACGGAGATCTGTGAGTCAATCTCAGAAGAGAGAACTGGCCTAGAGATTAGGCCGGTTGTAGTCATCTTGTGTCTTAGTAATTGAAGACTTGGCATGGATGAGATCCAGGGAGATAGCCTCGGATGGTATACTAAGTAACCCCACGTTCAGAGAGCAGGCGAAGGCACAGTTGCCCTGCAGTCAGCCCCAGTCCCTGCCCCTCCCTTCTCTCGCCTTCCTCTGCCAATCTCTAACCGATGGATGAAATCTTTGAGCAATGGAAATAAGGACTGGCCATTGGAGATCCCACACACTCCTTGGCTGAAGGTGGAGTAGTCACAGAGTGGAACCTCCCTCCTTCTCTGCTTTGTCCCTGATGGCACCAACAGGCACCAATATTTTATATCACTTTATTTCAAAAATAGGGAAAGTCAGGCTGGGCACGGTGGCTCACGCCTGTAATTCCAGCACTGTGGGAGGCCATGGCAGGCAGATCACTTGAGGTCAGGAGTTTGAGACCAGCCTGGCCAACATGGTAAAACGCTGTCTCTACTAAAAATACAAACATTAGGTGTGGGGACGTGCACCTGTAATCCCAGCTACTCAGGAGGCTGAGGCAGGAGAATCGCTTAAACCTGGAAAGCAGAGGTTGCAGAGATCACGCCACTGCACTCCAGCCTGGGTAACAGAGTGAAACTCTGTCTCAAAAAAAAAGATAAAGTAGGCTGGGCATGGTGACTCACACCTATAATCCCAGCGTTCTGGGAGGACGAGGCGGGCAGATCACGAGGTCAGGAGATCAAGACCATCCTTGCCAATGTGGCAAAACCCCGTCTCTACTAAAAATACAAAAATTAGCCAGACATGGTGGTGCGTGCCTGTAATCCCAGCTACTCGGGAGGCTGAGGCAGGAGAGTCACTTGAACCCGGGAGACGGAGGTTGCAGTGAGCTGAGATCATGCTACTGCACTCCAGCCTGGCAACAGAGCAAGGTAACTACGTCTCAAAAAAAAAAAAAAAGGTAAAGTCAAAAAACTTAGCCATACTTCCTCGTTTGTGGTATTTTGTGATTGTGTCCACATGCCCTTCTACTCGTGAACAACAGGAGAAAGTGAGCCTGGAATTCTTGTTCCACATCTTTGTCTGTCACCCTCATCAGCAGTTTGGGGATTCGCAGCTACCTGGGCATTGGGCTTTCTGAGCCGGGGCTTTTGTGTACAGCTGAGCGAGCACTCGCATGTTGCTCACGATCCCAACACCGTTTGACCCTTGCTGTCCCTCTTGCCCACAGGAAGCCTTGGAATCCTGCCAGACTCGCATTTCTAAGCTGGAGCTCCACCAGCAAGAGCAGCAAGCTCTGCAGACAGACACGGTGAATGCTAAAGTTCTCCTGGGGAAGTGCATCAACGTGATCCTGGCCTTCATGACTGTCATCTTAGTGTGTGTGTCCACCATCGCCAAGTTCGTCTCGCCCATGATGAAGAGCCGCTGCCACATTCTTGGCACCTTCTTTGCCGTGACTCTTCTTGCTATATTTTGTAAAAACTGGGACCATATCCTGTGTGCCATAGAAAGGATAATAATACCAAGATGAAGCTGCTGGTTCCTGCCTTCAAGTTCTTTCAAGTTTTTTTTTTTTTAAGGAAACTCTGTGCATACTACCAAATTTTACAATGAATGATTGCGTGGACTCATGTGCAAGAAAAACTAGGGCTGTGTGGTGTAAATAACTACAATTCTCTTAACGCGGTAGCAGTGCCAACTCAGTCCTTGTACTTCGTTAACACGAATCTATTTCAGAGCTCTCCTACCTTGCTCACTGCCTTAATCAGACCGATTTCCTGCCCACCTGACTGGCCCAGCGTGGTAAACCTCTGTATATTGAGACCTTGGCGTAATTGGTGATCCAGAAGAAAGAGTCTCTCTCCTAAGTCTCTGTCAGAATTGAGCTTCACAATTGCTAATGGTTGTTTTCTGTGAGTCCTGTAAAAAGCAAGGATACGCATGATTCAGGGAATGAAGAACACAGGCTTGGGCAGTGTTAAACACTGTGGCCTTTGGTCCCCGTGTGATCCACCCTGCTTGTCTCCAGGCAACCATAGGTCCCGTCATGTACTCAGTGTCCACAGCGGTCAGTCGTTTGTGACCCTGTGAGATGGAAATCTTATCACACACCTGTTATCCAACAAGTCTACCTGAGGGGTTTTGTTACACTTTAAATGGTAAGACATAGGGATTTATGAATGGAGCTTTCCCCTTCTCATACGCAGGCAACCAACACCTGATTTTATCTGAACTGGCTAGCAAATGCCCAGCCTTCAGAGTGTGCAGGAATGTTTTCAGATCCCTCATCAGACTGTGACTTTAACATTAATTTGGAATCCCGTGAGCAATACTCTGAAGGTTTGTGTTTTGGCAAATCTTTTTTGTTTTTTTTTTTTGAGACAGTGTTCTGCTAAATATTGCCCAGGCTGCTTGCAAACTCCTTGCCTCAAGGGATCCTCCCACCTCAGCCTCCTGAGCAGCCAGGACTGCAGGCACAAGCCACCATGCCTGGCTGTTTTTTGGCAAATCTTGATTGTGATAAGCCCCCCCTGGAGGATATGATTCACTTTATGTGATTCATTTTATTCACAAGTCTGTGAGGGACTGCAAAGCTTACTCAGGAAATGAAAACAAATGACGGTCGTGTTGCAGTTTTTTCCTTGAAGGACGATGGAATCGTAGCCTCTAAAGTTAAAGTGGACTGAGGTGTCAGAACATTGAAAGCATGAGGAAACGAGGACATGGGGTGTGACTGAATGGCGGCTAGATTAGCGGGGGCAATTTACCTGGATGAAGATTGAGAGTGTCCTTTTCAAGATGTGAAAGGCTAGCAAGAATAAAATAAATAAGTCCAGTGTTTGAGCCAAGGTTGCCCCCGTCTCTTAACATCTTACTGAACGTAAGTCCTGAGGTACTAGGATGGCCACACTGCCTCTGAGCTGAAAGCATTCAAAAGTTCACATCCCTGTTTGGGGGATACCATTCACCACCTTCAGCCCAGATGATACTTTCCTTTAAATCTGTGTCTCTGTGTACATAACAAAGAGGAAGATGTAAACAATGTTCATGGAAACTGCTGTTGAGCCCCTTGTCCCACCACTCCCACCAGCTGCTGCAGGCAGGAGGGCATGTGAGTGCACATTTTCTTCCAGAAGACATCAGGTCTCCCGGATTCAAATTAAGTGCAATATTTTGCGAACAGCTCTTCTTAGGGAAATCTCCTGAAGGAAAAAAATGTGACAGAATGTGCCATAGTCTGAGAGAATGGAATAGTTGAGCATTTAGTACAAAGTCTAGTGTGTATGAGTTGAACTTATGCAGCTCAAGCTTGCTTTTTTTTTTTTTAAGTGTGCAATTCAGTGGTTTTAGTAAATTCACAAACTTGTTCAACCATCACCACTGTCTAATTCCAGACTCATGGTTTTTTAAACAATAAATGTCATTTCATGAAATCTTTGGTGATAAAGTATTTTGGATTCAGGGAAGAGGGAATTACCAGTCCCACCCCCATCTCATGGCTGTCTGTCCTTTCGTCGTCAGACTCCCCCTGGTCTCCCACGTTGATGTGTATACACTGATCGTTCAAGTCCAGAGGACAGATAAGGAGTCCAGGTGCAAGGCAGGGAGGCAGAGAGAATGTTTTTCAGCTTTTGTATTTCAGTGGCCAGCATTACCCTTTACCTGTGGGCATCAGACTCAGCATGGGCTGAGAGCTAAGTGTAACTTACGCTCCTGAATCCAGCTGGGGCCTGGTGGGTCCCTCTTGGTATCTGTGAGTCTTTCCAAGCACCACTTTGGACACACCAGGGATTGAGCGCTGCTGTTAGTTTAGAGAATGAGAGATTTCTAACCCTTAGGTGAAGGGCTCTGGGATGGTCCAAGAAGATGTAGGCCTCATTCTCACACTAGCCCACACCATTCCAGTGCTCAGCCTAGCAAATGTGCTTTAATGCACACTTCTCAGACCTGTGATCCGTGTATCTTCTCCCCAGTGACAGAAGTAGAGAAGAGAATGGAAAGCAGCACACTCTGTCGCCTCTAGTCTGGAGCTGTTAACAGAACCTGCTAGAAACTAGCTTTATTCTAACATACTGTAGGGTCTAAATCCTCCTACCTGGATCATAAATTCCTTTTAAAGAGTTCACATTTTCATTGACTTTGACTAAATGTCAAATAACCTTGTTTTCACTTCGATAGGCTCAACCTACCTGGCATATTTATTTCACAGTCTTGTTGAAAGTTCATGAAACTTTGTACTTTTTAATAAGATGATACACTCGAAAGAAACTTAATCTCTGCAGTTTATTCTCTCTTAAGGAATAAATACTCCCACTGTTCTCTTTAATGCGTAAGGAGATTAAATGACATTTTAGAAATATTACAATTAAAAATAATGATGTAGCTATAACATATGCTGGATTTGGATATTTAATTTGTGTTTGTGTCAACTATAATCCTTTCTCCACACCTTTCATTTATGGTAAACATCTTGGGCCAAGCCCAAGATGAAAGTGCTTGTTGGGTGGGTAAGCACCGCTGGGTCGCTCAGCAAACATTCCTGAGTGTAGATGCTGGACATTGGATTCTAGCACTGCGTTTATCTGGTGACATACTATCCTGTGGGTCTTGAGTTGGTTATTTCAAGTTCAAACTTTGAATATGATTAAACCGGAACACCCTCCCTCGCCCACCGCCAAAAAAAAAAAAACAAAAATGGAAACCCATAGTGAAACAGCAAAAAAGCACTTCGTTGCTGGGTTTGGACAATGAATGTGGGATTAGTCCCAAGTTTCTAGCTTGGCACAGTAACCTCTTTGCCTGCGTGATCCTTGTCAGCTATTCACAGAAGGAAATCTGAAACTCTTTCATTTCAGCCGTGGAGGCTGTTATCCTTCTCTGTCAATTAGCATTCATGTGGTTTTCGCTCTTTCTAGCTCTGTCACTCTTGTTTTCATTTAAATATTGCCCCACTCTGTGTGTTTATTGCCTTGCTATTTCTCTAGCATATCAGGTTTAATTATGGGCTCAGTAATAATGAGGAACTAGCTTCCCTCAGGCAACTAATTACTTTTGTCTTTTTTGGTGGGATTGTGCCAAATTATTTTGCATTGAATGGGAACGTTTTTGCAGTGAATCCAGATATAGTTGTATTGGTTTGGAAAAACATTTAAATATATTTATTCATGTGAACATGTGTGATTAAACAACCTATTTTACATGTTTCTGTAATTCTGAGGAGTGGGCTGGGGGTAGGAAGAAATAGCATCACTTAAAATTCAGGGCTTGTATGAAGAGGTGTTTTAAAGTTAGCATATGCACAAAGGAACGAGTTGGTTTAAAAAGATAAATCACTGCAAAGAATGAAATTGGCTTATTCACATCAAAACTAGATAAGATGTTAAAAAAAAAAAGATATGAAACAGAACTAACCTATAGTTTCCTGAAATCAGTACAATTCTATTTATAAGAAGCTGGAAAGTAATGCACCTTGATTGTTTTAGGAATGATTTATGTGTTGCAATTTTAATTTATTTAAAGCATGTGTACTGTGTTTGTCCTAAGAGAAATATTTCAACAAAACGTGCTCTGTGTTTAAGATATGTTTAGGCAGTAGTTAGCAGCTCTGAAAGTAGAAACTGGAAATGTTTATTGTGAGACTTGTTGCAGAATTTCCATTTGGTGAGTTACTACTTAGTTTCATGTCAGCCTAAAATTGTGAATTCCCTGTAGATTTTCACCCCATTGTGGTGTCATCAATGAATTCAAAGCAGGTGCCATTATTTTTTTAAATAAACACTTGATGTTAGCTTTGGTGTTAAATAAAGAGGTAGATTTCTTAAATTTTCACATTTGTTGGAGCCCAACTTAGTAGCAAATGTGTGTGTGTGACCAGTTTTTTTAATAGATTTTATGTTTTAGAGCACTTTCAGGTTCACGGCAAAATTGAGCAGAAGGTACAGAGATTTCCCTTATGAACCCTGGCCACAGACAGGCATAGCCTCCCCTCCACATTAGTGACGTTTCCCACCAGAGTGGTGCGTTTGTTACACTTAATAAACCTGCATTGACACACATTATCCACAGTTCATAGTTTACGGTTTATCGTGGTGTCATTCTGTGGGTTTAGACAAATGTATGACTACATGTATCCCCCATTACAGTATCACACAGAATAGTTTCCCTTCCCTAAAAATCCTCTGTGCTCCATCTATTCATCCCTCTCTCCCCCTATAGTCCATTTTAAAATGAATCTCAAGTCTTCGATACCGTAGGAAGTTGGCGATGTGTGGCCCGTTGCTTGAGCCCTGACAGAAAGAAGGGTGGTTTATTCACAGTCCTGCTAAGATACTAGCAAACATGGCCTTGTGTTGAAAAAGGGGAAGTGATGGCGAAGACAAAGCAGAGCCTTCATGAGCTGGAATGAGACGAGCAATGCCAGTCCGGGTGGGCACAGGGCAGAGCACAGGAGGGAGCAGACGCCTGACTCCAGCAGTCGGTTTAGTGGGCTGTCTCCAGTTTGTCTGGGGCTTTGGTGTCTACAATGCGCTTGATTTCACTGTGTGTGAACTCTCATGAACCAGTCCAGTGGTACAGATACCAGTGCTATTCCTACAATATTCCCCGTTTATCCTCAGGAGATGCCTGAAACCTCAGATAGAACTGAGCCCTGTATATACCATTTTTCTTATACATACATACTTATGATAAAGTTTAATTTATAAATGAGGCACAGTAAGAGATTAATGACTAAAAATGAAATAGAGTGATTATGGCCATGTACTGTACTAAAGTAAAATAAAGATTACTTGAGCAGAAGCAGTTGATCTTATAACCAAGACAGCTGCTAAGTGACTCACGGTCGGGAAGTATCTACGGGGGTGTCCAGTTTTTTGGCCTCCCTGGGCCATATTGGAAGAAGAATTGTCTTGGGCCACATATAAAATACACTAACACGATAGCTGATGAACTAAGACAAAATCACAGAAAAACTCATAATGTGTTAAGAGAGTTTACAAATTTGCATTGGGCCGCATTCAAAGCCGTCCTGGGCTGCATGCAGCCCATGGGCTGTGGGTTGGACAAGCTTGGTCTACGGTATAAATACACTGGACAAAGGGAGGATTCAGGTCCCAGTTGGGACAGTACAGGACACCGCCAGATCAGAATGGCCCACAGTTTTAAACTTACCAATTGTTTATTTCTCGAATTTTTCTTTCTTTTTTTATTTTAACAGCTCTTGTCACCCAGGCTGGAGTACAGTGGTGCGATTTCGGCTCACTGCAACCTCCGCCTCCCAGGTTCAAGCGATTCCCCTGCCTCAGCCTCCCAAGTAGCTGGGATTACTGGCATGCACCACCCTGTCTGGCTAGTTTTTGTATTTTTAGGAGAGACAGGGTTTCACCATGTTGTCAAGGCTGCTCTCGATCTCCTGACCTCAGGTGATCCACCCACCTCGGCCTCCCAAAGTGCTAGGATTACAGGCATGAGCCACTGCACCTGGCCTATTTCTGGAATTTTTCATTTGCTATATTTGGATCTTGGTGGGCTACAGGTAACAAACCACAGAAGCAGCACCATGGCTGAGAGGGGACTGCTGTATCAGCGGGTAGAATGGAAGCTCAGACACATGAACCTTTTCTGAGGTCTTGGCTGGTGAAGAATTCATGACTCTGTTTTCCTCATCCTGCCTTTTTAGCCCTCTGCTTCCAGTCACTTCATGTCCTGACCAGTTTTCTACTTTGGTCACTCACCCTGTACAGACAGACAAACTAGAACTCTCAGATGATAGAAAAATTCTTAACTACAGTAGCCCATTCTGTGCCCTGGAAAAATGGAGCATAGCTGAATATTTGGAAATCTTATGGGGAACAATTGTAATTTTGCACGCTATTGTCATTTGATGTCTGAGGATGAATACAGACAATGGAAGTGATTGAATGAAATATATGTCCAGCCCAGCATATTCCTAAATGTTGCATTAGGGAAAACACCTTACCAATTCTGTGTTTCCCTGAAAAAAAAAAAAAAGAAACGAGGAAAAGTTATGTTAGTTGGTTTCAAGCTTCATTAAGCATGGTGCCATAGAATAAAGAAATATTTACCAGTTTTAAGTAATGTATGGATTTTTTCTTTTTTGAGACAGGGTCCTCAAAAACCTTGGCCTCCCAAAGTTTTGGGATTACAGGCATGAGCCACCATGCCCCACCGGGATTTCTAATATAAGAAATTATTTTGGGCCGGGTGCTGTGGCTCATGCCTGTAATCCCAGCACTTTGGGAAGCTGAGGTGGGAGGATTGCTTGAGCCCAGGAGTTCAAGACCAGCCTGGGCAACATAGTGAGACCACCCCCCTGCATCTCCAAAAAAAAAAAAAAAAAAAAAGAATTAAAAAAAAAAAAGTTATCTTACACATCTGAGGAGGTCCATAGTCACCATTTGACAAAGTAACTTAGTCTTAATAACAATTAATAATAGCCTTTTAAAATTTGCAGTTAGGTTTAGGAATATCTGCAGCCCCACATACAGAGTTACTTTCTAATAGGTGTGATTATGAGATGTAGAAATTTGTGGGTCATGTAAGGAGCATGACAATACTAAACAGCACCTTTCTGGGCATTCATAGATGTGGGATAATGCCTGGCATTCTTTGAAATTTACTGTGTGCAATATACTGTGCCAGGTGCTTTACTTGCACTATCAAATGTAATCATTCCAACACCCATCAAGACAGGCACTATTATTTCTGCTTCATAGATGAAGAAACTGAGGTTCAGAGAGGTAAAATAATGAGTAACGTCGGGCAACAGGTACTGGGGGATCCCCAAGCTTGTGTGACTGTAGCCTACATGGGTGACTGCTGCCCTACACTGTAATAGAAGGAATTGAGCAACTGGTTTCTTGTCAGTCAGGGATCGCTTTTAATCCTAGGACTATAGCAGGACAACTGAGCAGGACTATAATTTGTAACGTATAATATGGTTACAAATTGTGCGTTTCCATCTTCATGCTGCTGGCCGTACTAGGTGAGGGCAGAGATACCTGAAGCCAGCATCCTTGATTTTTGAAGAGCCAAGAGCTGACAGATTTGTGGACAAAGAGAATGGAACGCGATTAATTACAGAAACTTTTACACACTCCCTGGCTTCCTGAGATTCTTGAGGTATATAATTGGCAATTGACGCCGCTGAGGGTTTCTCAGCTTTTTTGCTCAGCTCTGAGATGGTGAAGTCCCTGGTGGCTTCTGCTCTGAGGCTGCATGACATCTGCTACCATCTGTGGTGGCTACCTCAGAAGTCCCTCTCCTTGCTAAGCCAGCCAGCATCTCTCCCTTGCCAGGCCTTTAACTTGACTAAAGCAGTTAACAGGAACATGCGTCAGCCATGTTAACAGCTGTTTTGTTGGTGGTTACTCCACTCCGGCTTAGGCATTGATAATTGGATTTCTTTTTTTTTTTTTTTTTTCCTATTCTGCTTTAAAATAAGCCTCTGAGTAGTAGAAGGAAAATAAAGTCATGTACTTTCTGGTCTGTACTAGCAGTAAGGGACTCCATTTGCTAAAGAAGCTCTTGGAGGCCTGGATCCTTCTCTGATTCTTAGACTGTCAACGTCACAAGCAACAGTGCTAGCCTAGCCTTCTACCAGGGGTTTCCTCCCAAAGTGGTTTTGAATTCTGTTCCTTCATCATATTTCTTCTGTGTTTTGATGGCCAGGTCTTGTAGCTCGAGGGAACAGTGAACTCTAAGACCCCAAAACTTAGGCCACAGGTAGAAGTTTATACATCCCCACACACAGTGGCTTAAGCCAGCAGAGACCCAAAGACATGCTTGGATTCAGAAAGGTGGCTGTCCCCAAACATGGTCAGAATTGTTGCACGGTGACTTCCTGCTATGTCTTGTCAACAAGAAACTATTGACTAAGAAAATCCATGGAGGCCAGGGAGGGTGGCTCACACCTGTAATCCCAACGCTTTGGGAGGCCGATGCGGGTAATCACTTGAGGTCAGGAGTTCAAGACCAGCCTGGCCAACATGATGACTGACTATACTAAAAATATATGTATATATATATAAAATAGCAGGATGTGGTGGTGGGCACCTGTAATCCCAGCTACTCAGGAGGCTAAGGCAGGAGAATCGCTTGAACCTGGAGGCAGAGGTTACAGTGAGCCAAAATAGCGCCACTACACTCCAGCCTGGGCAACAGAGTGAGACTCCACCTCAAGAAAGAAAAAGGAAAGTCCATGGAAATCATGAATGAAAGGGAATGGAGGAGACCCTTTCCTTTCAGTCGATAAACAATCCTCCTCAAAGGAGAAGGCGGAGGGATGCAGGAGGCCGGTGACTGGCTCTCTGGGTGAGCTGGAGAGTGGCAGCTGTGTCGCTGGAGTGGGCAGGGATCCTGCCTGGCCAGCTGCACTCGATCTGGGTTTCTGGTTCACAGAGCTGGTTCACGGCCTCCCTGAGGCTATCGACTCTGTGCAGGCTCCAAGCCAAGCTGGGGACTGCTTGGCAGCCCCAGTGAACCCTTTCTACTGGGGACAGATTGAGCTGTCCGACAGGGCAGAACGTTTCAGCTCCTTGGCAGCTGTATATCCTTGAATGTAAATCACTACATTTGCTTTCTTTTGTCAGGGATATTCTTGAGAGAGTGAATCTGTTAGCATGAGTCAGTTTCCCAGGAGTGGGCACCTAATAAACTGATAAAGGCATTTCTGAACTCCATGACATGTGGGAAGCCCAGCTCAAAACTCGGGGACTTTCCCCTTACTGGCAATTTGATTAAATGAGGATGAGGGGATGGGAGGGGTGGTGTTTCACCTCTTAGAATCACCCCTTCCTAAACTGTTAACTGCCTAGGATTATAGGGATTAGATGAGATAATAGATGCTCAATAAATGCATTAAATTATTGAAGGCCTGGGGTGCCCAAGGGCCTTCAATAATTTAATGCATTAATTAATTAGTTTATTTATTTGAGATGGAGTCTCAGGCTGGAGTGCAGTAGCACGATATCTGCTCATGCAACCTCCGCCTCCCAGGTTCAAGCTATTCTCCTGCCTCAGCCTCCTGAGTAGCTGGGACCACAGACATGCACCACCACGCCCGGCTAATTTTTTGTATTTTTAGTAAAGACAAGGTTTCACCATGTTGGCCAGGCTGGTGTCAAACTCCTGGCCTCAAGTGATCTGCCCATCTCGGCCTCCCAAAGTACTGGAATTACAGAATTTAATCCATTTATTGAGCACCTACTACATGCCATGCACTGTTCTAGGCAGAGTACAAAGCAATGTTCTTCTCCTCTTGGAGATTACATTCTGGTGGGGGAGAAGTCAGATGAAAATAAGATAATATTTGGAAGGGGGAAGGCCCAGGCTCTTGGTGTGTTAAACTTACCTTGATATCCTTACAGAGAAAATGAACTTTCTGAGTGTTTCTTTGAATTTTTCAGCTCAATTTCACAGATAGCTATACGGCACAGCTGAGTAGACTCTTCCAAAGTAGAAATATTTCTGAGTCAGAGAGACTCAGCACAACAGCAGGAGCACTGGGAAGACCTGGGGTGGTTCTGTTTGGAAAGGGGATTAGAAGCTCCTGGTACTACTGCTCCAGTGTTTGTGGCTTGACATGAATAACATGCAAATGAGCACCTGAGCTGAGTCAGCAGTGAGTAACCCCCTCTGCCGGGACGCCCAGCCCCGAGGCATACACAGGGCCACCGCTGCTGGCTTCTGCACCCCTGAGACGCTTCCACAGCAGCCTCTGCGCCTGACCCCCGGCCCTTGCCCATGCCACCTGCCCAGTCAGAATTCCAGATCGGGCCAGTGGGGCTCTGCTGATGAAAACAGCATTACCTGGAAGCCTGGGACTTCAGTGTTTCTTCCCGCAGCAAGTGCTGAGGAAGCTGCTGCTTTCCCTGGCACCCCCTTGCTAAACAGCTTCCCTTCTGCAGAGGGCTGGGGTCCCCACTTCATCAGGCCTCAGCTCTCCCCTCGGCTCACCCCTCCTTCTTCACACCACTCCACCGCTCTGTCCAAGACAAACTCTCACACCTGGGCGCCCTGCCCCTTCTGAGAGCCGGCATCTCCTTCTTCAGCACCCACAAATGTCCAGTCGCTGATGTCCTAAACCTACTTTTATGATCCTGCATTTCCTCAACTCATTGCTCCTTCTCTTCCCTGTCACTATCACGTTTCTTAAAAGAATAGTCTCCACTCCTCTCTCCCAGGATTTCTTAATCCACTAAAAACTACTGTCAGCCCCCAACACTCCCCTAAAACTTCTCTCAGTGGGGTCACTGAGGTCCCATTTGCACATCTGGTGCATGCTTCACAGCCTGTGTTTTTACTAAACTTCTAGTCATTTCCCTTTGCAGTGCTCCCTCCCATCTGAAACATTTTTCTTCCCTTGGAAATCCCTTCCTTTCCCTTCCCCCCCCCCCCCCTCCCCCCCCCTCCTCTCCCCTCCCCTCCCCTCCCCTCCCGTTCCCTTCCCTTTCTTCTTCTTTTTTTTTTTTTTTTTTTTTTTTTGATGGAGTCTAACTGTCACCCAGGCTGGAGTACAGTGGGGGCTCACTGCAGCCTCTGCCTCCCGGGTTCAAGCGATTCTCCTACCTCAGCCTCCCAACTGGCTGGGATTACAGGTGCGCCACCACGCCCAGCTAATTTCTGTATTTTTAGTAGAGACAGGGTTTCGCCACGTTGGCCAGGCTGGTCTTGAACTCCTGACCTCAAGTGATCTGTCCACCTCAGCCTCCCATAGTGCTGGGATTACAGAAGTGAGCCACTGTGCCTGGCTGGTTGGGTATTTTCTTGATGCCGCTCTCTGGTTCTTCTGCCACCTCTTGACCACCCTCTAGTCTTCTTTGGCTGCATTATCTCCACTCACCCCCTTTGCACAGACTCCCTGAGATTCAGCCATCATCTCTAAGACTAATTCCACTGCCTCTGTGTAGTGAGTACCTGCCTGTTTTCTGAGCCACAGTCCATATTTCTATTTCCCCTTCATCTCTACATTGACATCCTTAGAGCACCTCAAAATATAAAACCAACCTCATTTTTTTTGCCCTTACTTCAAATCTGCTCTGTCTACACTACCTCATTCCATAAAGGCACCAACACCATCCATTTATTCACTCTCCCAAGCTAGAAATCTTAAAGCCATTCCCCCTCTTTCTAACCAGTGCCATCTAATCATGTCAAACTCTACCTTCTAAAGACACCCAAAACTTGTCCACCTTACTTTTTCCTACCTTGGTTCAGGGCACCATTATTCCCCCCAGGAGAGTTGTGACAGTCTCCTATGTGGTCCCCGCTCTTCAGCTTTGCCCATACCCAATCCACCCACCATGTAAACTACCTGTGTGATCTAAAATGCAAATTGGATCAACTTATTCCACTTCTTAAACCTTTCAGTGGCTTCTTTTGCCCAGATGGTCATGTCTGAATTTCTGAGTGAAGCCCACTAGGTTCCCAGTGTACTGAAGCCCATGTGATGCCCCAGCCTCATCTCCCATGCCCCCATTCCATGCTCTACACATCAAGCCCTGAGCCCACCTTGCTATTTCATGTCCTTGGGTGACACACAAGCACCTCCTTCTGCCTGCAATCACATTCCTTCTCCTTCAAGACCCTTTCAGATGTCAGCTCTGCAAAGCCCTCATGTTCTTCTCCTCCAGACTCTGTATTCTGTAAAGAAATGCTCTCTAAATACCTCTCCCCTAGTTATTGAAAAGTATTTCTTTTATGACTGCTCCTGAAGTAAACAGTGAGTTCCTGGCGGCCAGAGCATGCCCTTGCTATTTCACTCATCTCGTCCTCCCACAGGACCTTGCCAAGTGTCAGGTACATATGTAGGTGGTGTTTAATCAATGCAATGAGCAAAGCAGCCCAGGTACTGTGAGAATGAAATACCTGGCTGGGCGCGGTGGCTCACACCTGTAATCCCAGCACTTTGGGAGGCCAAGGTGGGTGGATCACTTGAGATCAGGAGTTTGAAGTCAACCTGGCCAACATGGTGAAACCCCATCTCTATAAAAAAAAAAATTAGCCCAGTCTGGTGGCGGGAGCCTGTAATCCAAGCTGTTCTCAAGGCTGAGGCAGGAGAATCACTTGAACCTGGGAGACAGAGGTTGCAGTAAGCTGGAATGGTGCCACTGTACTCCAGACTGGACAACACTGTGAGACTCCATCTCAAAAAGAAAAAAAAAAAAACAAAGATATATAATGGGGCTATTTTCCTTTGCCCCTAGATTGTGAGCACTTGGTGGACTGAGAATGTGTCTTTTTCTTATCTGCCGTACCTAGACAGCTGGTGTTCAATAAATAGTGTTGATTATGGTTGTATTTACTCAAACCTTCCAAAATCCCCTCCCACTGCAAAGGGATAAAGATATCTAACTAGAATGCTGCCACTTCTGAACAGCTTTCTTTAACTTCACTTTCCCTGATACTGACCTTTACCTCACCATGCCCTTCCCATTCTCTCCTCACCCCATACTAGGAGGAACTCTGGGCTATAAAGCTAATCTCACAATTTGCTGGAGTCTGAAGTCCACCCTGGCTAAAAAAAGAACACACCTCAGAGCCCAGCCCAGGCTGGCTTTAGGTACTTTCCGCTTTTATTGAAATTATGACCACATTTCTGGAATGAAAACAGGGAAATACGACTTAGAAAGAACTTTTAAATGATAAAGGGAACAAGTTCCTCTTCATGGAATATGTCATTTTCCAGGCAGAGGGCTTACATATTATCTCACTTCATCCGCACCACAGCCCTAAGAAGAAGCTGCCGTCATCTTCTCACTTTACACACGAAGGAGCAAGAGGCAATGGTGCTGGAAGGGTGGAGAAATGGTACAGAAATGATGGAACTAGAAATCAAACCCTCCTCTGTCTGATGCCAAGCCATCAGGTCACTTCCAGGAATATGAAACAATCTGTGACATGCCTTTGGGATCCTGAATTAGCAGAATTTCTGGGATTTCAATGATTTATGAGAACACTATAAAAATGAGTAGTGTTTCTATACACTACCAGCAAATTATCTGAAAGAGAAATTAAGAAAATTCCATTTACAATAACTACCAAAAATTAAAATACTTAGGAATAAACTTAAGGAGGTGAAAGATCTGTACACTGAAAACTAGAAACCACTGATAAACAAGATTGAACAAGACACAAATAAGTGGAAAGATATCCCATGTTCATGGATTGGAATAATTGTTATTGTTAAAATGTCCATACTACTCAAAGCAATCTACAGATTCAATGAAAAACCAGTCAAAATATCAATGACATTCTTCACATAAATAAAAAAAACTTATGAAATATATATGGGATTCTAAAAGACTCCAAATAGTCAAAGCAATCTTGAACAGAAAGAACAAAGCTGGAGGGCTCACATTACCTGACTTCAAAATATATACAAAACTATAATAAACGAAACAGCATGATCCTTCCATAACAACAGATATATAGACCAATGGAACAGAATAGAGAGCCCAGGGACAGAATATTAGAAATTTAGAATTTCTGATTTTGAGTTTTCTAGGATGTTTGAAAGCCATCTTCTCAGAATAGGATGGCCAGAAAGTATAGAGAGGGACCCAGCCTTCAGTTATAGTTATGCAGCCCTCCCGAGGCCTGGCTGGCTGTCTTTGGAACCTCTTTGGAACTTCAGGGGCTTGAAGATTCCCACTGGGCACAAGGAAGTTGAGATCTGCTCCCAGGTTCTAGTACTTTATATTTATACATTATTAATGCATAAATAAATATATAATATGTAATAACATATACTATATACTTAGGGATGTTTAGTTCATATATATAAATAAATTTATTTGTTTAAATTTTTTAAAATTTTGAAATGATCATAAACTTAGTGAAAAGTTGCATGTTCCATACAAAGAATTATATTTTTCCTGAACCATCTGAGAGTAACCATCAGTTGCCAACCTGATATCCAGTCATGTGCAGATACTTAATGCATAGTTCCTACAGATAAAGACGCTCTTCTTCAAAACCATAATACAGCCATCAGAATCAGTAGGGTAAATAGATGTCTTACTGATGTCCAGTCCTTAGACCCCATTCAAGTTTCACCAGTTGTCCCAATAATTGTCTTTGCAGCAAAATGACCTAGTTCAGAATTACATGTTACATTTAGTTATCTCTTTTGTCTCCTGAATGAAACAGTTCCTGCATCTTTCCTTGACTTTCATGATCACAGCACTTTTGAAGCTTATAGGCCAGTTATTTTGTATAATATGCCTCAATCTGCTGTTTCTTTGTGATTAAACTCAAGTTGTCTATCTTTGGCCAGAATATCACAGAAATGACACTGTTCTCATTGCATCCTATCACATAGGGTTCAATTTCCATTTGTCCCATTACTTATGGTTTTGCTTTGATAATTAAGGTGTCTTCTAGGTCCCTTCACCATAAAGGTATTTTGTCCCCATGAGTAATTAATGAGTATTTAGTGGAGAGGTACGTTGTACCTCTCATTTCTCACCAAACTTTCAATTTATTCATGTATTTGCTAATATCAGTATGGAATCATGGTTTCCTATTTTATTCAAAGGGTTGTAATCCGTGATTATTATTCATTTTAATAACAAGTTGAACCCTGTACAGCTGTGGGAACTCATTTACGCAATCTTTTGTGTCCTTTTGCCATGTCGTCATTATTCTTTGAGCAAGCACCTCCTTGCTTTTTGGTACAAGGTGCTCCAGGCTCGTGTCCTACTTTCCTTGCCCTAGACCTAGAACTGACCATTCTTGCAAGGAGCCTGGGTTGCATTTGGTGGAAAACTGCATTTTAAAGCCAAGATCTGGATCCTAGGTTTGTTCTGCTATTAGGGCATCACCACTCCCAGGCCCTCACAGTAGACAGAGGTAGGGAATACATGTTTGTATATAGATATATGTATGTGTGTATAATATGTAATGATATAGGTACATGCATATACATCTGTTATGGACTGAATGTTTGAGTCCCCCAAAATTCAAATGTTGAAGCCCTAATCCTCATTGTGATAGTATTTGGAAATGGGGCTTGTGGGAGGTAATTAAGATTAGATTAGGTTATTAGGATGGGGTCTTCATGATGGGATTAGTGGCCTTATAAGAAGAGAGAGCATGACTGGGCGAGGTGGCTCACACCTGTAATCCCAACACTCTGGGAGGCCGAGGCAGGTGGATCACTTGAGATCAGGAGTTTGAGACCAGTCTGGCCAACATGGTGAAACCCTGTCTCTACTAAAAATACAAAAAATTAGTTGGGCATGGTGGCACATGCCTGTAATCCCAGCTACTCGGGAGGGTGACACAGGAGAATTGCTTGAATCCAGGAGGCAGAAATTGCAGTGAGCCAAGATCGTGACACTGAACTACAGGCTGGGCAACAGAGCAAGACTTCGTCTCAAAAAAAAAAAAAGAGTAGGCCGGGCGCGGTGGCTCAAGCCTGTAATCTCAGCACTTTGGGAGGCCGAGACGGGCAGATCATGAGGTCAGGAGATCGATACCATCCTGGCTAACACGGTGAAACCCCGTCTCTACTAAAAACTACAAAAAACTAGCCGGGCGAGGTGGCGGCGCCTGTAGTCCCAGCTACCCGGGAGGCTGAGGCAGGAGAATGGCGTGAACCCGGGAGGCGGAGCTTGCAGTGAGCTGAGATCTGGCCACAGCACTCCAGCCTGGGTGACAGAGCGAGACTC
>NC_045443.1:91880808-91997406 GCF_002776525.5 Piliocolobus tephrosceles | reverse complement strand
GGGGGAAAGAGCGAGACCCCGTCCAAAAAAAAAAAAAAAAAAAAAAAGAGCAGCAGTCTCTCTTTCTCTTTCTCTTTCTCTTTTTCTGCCCCATGTAAGGACACAGTGTGAAGGTAGGGAGCGAGCCAGGAAGAGGGCCCTCACGAGGAACAGAATTAGCCAGCACCTTGATCTTGGACTTCCCAGTCTCCAGAACTATGGGCAATACATGTCTGTTGTGTAAGCCACCCCACCTAGTGTATTTTGTGATAGTCACCTGAGCTAAGACAGTGTCTGTATTTGTTTATACCTACGTTCATTTATATACAAATTTAAATCTCTGCTGATTTCTGCATCTATCTCTATGTTGAAAATCATGAGCACACACTAATACCTCCAATGCCAATCAACACCTCTGGGTTTATTCAAGTTCTCCTTTCCATATTTGTAACTTCTTTCTCCTACAGTGAAAGTATGGACTTCCATCGTCTCTCACATATTTACTCTTTTTCTCCACTCCCTCTGTATAACAAATTTCCCATCTCTGCTGCCCACATCTCCTCCATGTGGGTGATGGTTGGGTACTAACAGTGCTGACTGTCTCGCCCTACTTGGATCTAAGACAACCTTGGTGGTGGCCCCAGTGCATGTATGTCCCCGCCACCCTCTCTGGTTTTGACACATGCTCCAGGATGCCCATTCAAGGAAGGCCTCTTCCACCCTTCTGGACTGATGACTCTGCTGGGTACCCCTTCCCCTGTGTCCTCCTCCCCATGCCTGAGCTTGGCCACCCTGCTCTAGGCTACCAGCCCCTCCCACCATGGGTCCCTGCCTTGCTCTGTTCAACTAACCGCTAATGGCTTTAAAACTGAATTATTCAGGAAGGAAAGGGAACAAGGAAAGGAAGAGCATTTTATTGTGGGTTTTTTCCTGATTATTTTAGTAATTCAAAATGACTTACAGACATTTGGGGAAATATAGAAGAGACAGAGAAAGATAAAAATCCGCATTAATTCTTCCACCCAGAGAAAACCAGTATTATCCCTTTCCCTCCAAAAGCATTGAACTTAAGCAAAAACAACTCCCCAGCCCCAATCCCTACCTGCCAAACTACTAGTTTCCTCAGTTGAGAAAAGAACATATGCACATGCCGGGCACAGTGGCTCACGCCTGGAATCACAGCACTTTGTGAGGCCGAGGTGGGCAAATCACAAGGTCAGGAGTTCAAGAACCGCCTGGCCAACGTGGTGAAACCTTGTCTCTACTAAAAATATAAAAATTAGCCAGGCATGGTGGCCTGCACCTGTAATCCCAGTTGCTCGTGAGTCTGAGGCATGAGAATTGCTTGAACCCAGGAGACGGAGGTTGCAATGAGCCAAGACTACGCCGTTGTACTCCAGCCTGGGTGACAGAGTGAGACTCCATCTCAAAAAAAAAAAAAGAATATGTGCACATGGTTGAAAAATTCAGAAGTAACCTCCTTCCCACTCAGATCCCCAAGACCCCTCCCCAGATGCCACTGCTGATATCTGTGTATTGTATATTCTTCCAGCTATTTTCCATGCATATATATGTTTACTCCATTTCTCAACCAAATTGAACTTTTACCTTTTTTACATATTTCCTCTTAGTCTTTTTGCTCTGCATGTATATAATCTAGCAAAATATGAACTTTTTCCTATGTTCTTGTATTTGCCTTCTTCCAAAGTTATCACTTGAAGTGCCTGCATAACTTTCCATCAGATATGTGTTTCATTGGTTTCATCTCCTGTTGTTGGATATCTGCAGTTTTTTTACTGTCATAAATGATGGGCTTTGTCTTTATTGTGCCAGGGGAGTCATGAAGCCAACCCAGTGTGGTGAAGCAGTTCAGCTGCTTTTGGTGGCTAGTAATAGAATATTGAGCTAAAACTGGCTAAAACAATAAGGTTTATTTTTCTCAATAATAAGCACTCCAAGGCCGGGCACAGTGGCTCATGCCTGTAATTCCAGCACTTTCGGCGGCTGAGGCTGCTGAATCATCCGAGGTCAGGAGTTCAAAACTAGGCTGGCCAACATGGTGAAACACCGTCTCTACCAAAATTACAAAAAAAAAAAAAAAAATTAGCCAGGCATGGTGGCTCATGCCTGGAATTCCAGATACTCAGGAGGTTGAGGCACGAAAATCACTGGAACCCGGGAGGCGGAGGTTGCAGTGTGTTGAGATCGTGCCACTGTGCTCCAACCTGGGGTACAGAATGAGACTCTGTCTCAAAAAAAAAAAAAACAAAAGCATTCCAGAGGTGGGTGATTAAACCAGTTTTGCCCAAGATGCCAAAATACAGAAGATAACATTTCAAAGCCAAATCACTGGGTAGAATTTCCAAAGCGCAGGTTTGAGGGCCTCTCCCTGTGTTCCTGAACTCCTCACCCTCTTCAGCATTCAAAGAGGGGAGAGAAAGAGAAGATTCTTCAACTGGTTTTTTCTTCAGATTTCTTCTGAGGTGCCCGGGATGGAGTTTTACTGCCCTCAACTTAAGGCAGGTCTCAGACAGAGCATTGAGACCTACTTCTTGACTGACAAGCGAGAGAGCTAACGAGACCTGTGGCTGCCAGACAGGAGGCCTGTGCTAGAGGCAGCCACCGTGATGCTGAGTGCTTCCCCGGGTCTGGCATGCAGCACTCAGGAGAGAAAAGCTGCTAGTCCAATGCGGGCAGGGGATCCCCTAAGAAGAAAGTGGGAAGTGGGCACAGCACCCCTGTGAGGCTGAGGGAGGAGACCCCAAGACAGATGCATCCCCTCAAGAGACCTCGAGGGAATGCAGGAGTAGCAATCTCTTAAGAGCCTGCAGAAGCATCCATGAGAAAAAAATCAGCTGGGTCACAACAGAGATCCCAGCTGGCTTTTAGCAGTACCCACTTAGGAAAGACTCTACCGGTCATCTTACCAACACCCTGGCCCTAAGGGATCAAGTACGTCCTAGCAGCCTGGTAGGGGATAAGTGCTGGGTGGAAGGAGAAGAAGCATGAGGCAGAAAAAGAAACACCAGCCATGGCCTCTTTATACCTCAGGCTGTGGACCTGACACAGGTCTGGTGATGGAAGGGAGACATGATGCAAAATCATTCAGGTTTTTATTCATCTTGGACTATTCTGATTCCACAACTACAAATCTGTTTGCTAGGGAAAGTGACTTTGGATTATCTATTACCTGAGGATGAGGACAAAAGTCAAGGACCTGCCAGAGTTTTCATCCAGTAGGGGAATATCACCCCATGAAGAGTTTCCAGGGCCAATGGGGAACAGCAGTAGAGTTCATTTTCATCACACCTAATGAGCTGTGTGCTTGACATTCCAGTTACAAGCAGAGCTAAAGTGGATGAAGCAACAAGGCTTTATTTTTATTTTTATTTTTATTTCTTGAGACAGAGTTTCACTCTTGTCACCCAGGCTGGAGTGCAGTGGCACGATCTCGGCTCACTGCAACCTCCGTCCTGGGTTCAAGTGATTTTCCTGCCTCAGCCTCCCGAGTAGTTGGGATTACAGGCGCCCACCACCACACCTGGCTAATTTTTGTATTTTCAGTAGAGATGGGGTTTCACCATGTTGGCCAGGCTGGTCTCAAACTCCTGACCTCAGGTAATCCGCCCACCTCGGTCTCCCAAAGTGCTGGGATTACAGGCGTGAGCCACCGCACCCAGCCGAGGGTTTATTTTTCCCACCTAAAAAGAAGTTGGGAGGCAGGGGGCTGCAGGGTTGGTTTATTAGCTCAATGAAGGCCAAGGACCATGCTCAGCCCTCTTCTTGCTCTTGCTCTACTGGCCTCCCTCTATCAATAATGTCTCCCCTCCTGGCCACAATATGGCTGCCCTGGATCCAGACATCACATCCTCACACAGAAAAACATGCCGGACAGGCTCTCCTTCCATTTTACAGAGAGGAAAATATCCTCTAGAAGTGCCTCCGAAACACCAACTTTATGACTCTTGAGCTAGAACTTGGTCACATGACCATCCCTCCAACACATTTCCTGAATGTCTCTACTTCCTTACTGCCTAAGTTTCCTCAAACCAGTATAAATCAGTGCCTCCCTCCCAAGAATTGCTGCCAGTGAGGTCATCAACCACCTAATTGCCAAAACCAGTGCATGCATTTCACAGCCTGGCCTTACTTGGTTTCTAGATCAGTCAACACTGGAGACCTCTCCCTATTCTTTGAAGCTTAATCCTTCCTTAGGGTGTTTTCTCTCCAGGTGTCTGTGCACTTCTGCACCACTCTTCAGGGTTCTGTGGCTCCATTATTCACCCCCTCCTTCCTACACACCCTCCGTGGACCCAGATGCCACCTTTGTGGCAAATACTACTACAGTTGCATAGCTAGCACCTACCTCTTTTATAAGCAGTGGATCTATATTTTAAATTTCACCAACTTCTTTTATAAGCAGTGGATCTAGATTTAAATTTTAAATCTATATTTTAAGCAGTGGATCTATAATATTGGTTCAGGACATCCCTGGAGAACCTCAAACTAAAACACCAAGGTCATTGTTTTTTCCCTTACACCAAGTCTGCTCTTTCTGCACTCTTTATTTCCATTAAAGGCACCACCACCACCCAAGCTAGAAACCTCACAACCATCTTCCTCATCATTACCACCATCAACCCATGTCAATTCTACCTTCTAAATACATCTCAAAATCAAAATACATCTCAAAATCATCTTTCCATCTCAACCACAGCTGCACTGGTTCTGGTTCAGTTCTTCCCAGGACAGTTCTAACAGCCTTTTTTTTTTTTTTTTTTTTTTGCAGCTTACAAAACATAATTTTATTTAAATTTGTATAGATAAAAATCTACCAAAATTTTAACAAAAACTTTATCCAAATCCTTTCCCACAACAAAATTGGACATCATGGAAAAAAACAAAACAAAACAAAACAAACATTCAAATAAGGTTCCCATCTTTCTACCATAAACTGGTAGATTCTGGGAGGATGAGGAGTAAGAGATAAATGAGGAGAGAAGATACTGACACCCAACACAATTTGATCTTCAGTGTTGTCTCATCTTTAAATGACTTAATAACAGAGATTTCCATAAGAATCGGGATTCATTTTTGATACAAAAATGGAAGCTTCCACTCCAAAATCACAAATAAGGTTTCTGGTTTTCTTTTTGGTATGAGGTAAATAGTATATTCAATATTAAGGCAAATGGTAAAAACACATGAATGGTATATTAATGCAGACCTTCCATTAAATATATTTTGGAACACTCATGGATTTTTCAAACATATGTTGGAATTAGAAATCTGTAAAATCTGCTGCAGTGTGTAATAGCTATTTGCTTGAATGTCTTGGCAGTGCCTTTTTAGTAGCTAATATGTTCAGTGTAATCTTGTGCCTTTTTAGCAATTAATACATTAAATATAATCTTGTCTGAGTTTTTAAATGGTCTGTTTTTCTTTTTCATTATGTAGGATTAGATGCCCACCAAAATACTTGTAAATGAAGCAGGACCTGATTTCAAATTCTGTCTAGACACACAAGAGTTGGCCACACAGACCACTTCCCAAAGTCTGCAGAACACTGCCTACTGGGCAGGCTTACAATGACAAAAAAGTATGAGAATACAAGATATTATTTTTATAAAGACTCAAATCAGATTTAGGCTGTCTACATATATTATTCCAGAAAACACAGATTTAAGATTTTTCAGTGATTCTTGCCTTCTCCCCCCTTTTCCTCCCCAATGAGATAACCATTTCTTTCACAATGATGAACCGTCCCTTTTTATGGAAAAACGGCTTTCTTTCCCCATCGGATCAGGACAAAGACATTAATTCTTGGCCACACTGGCCACAGCCTTCTTGGCTGCATCCTCCAGGTCAATGGCTGAAGTAATGGGGAGTCCGCTGTTGTTGAGTATCTTCTGGGCCTCTTGGACGTTGGCTCCTTCAAGCTGGACCACCAGGGGCACCTTGAGTTCTAGCTCCCAGTAGGCTTTGGTGATCCCATTGGCAATGATGGCACAATTGACGATACCGCCAAAAATATTGACAAGGATGGCTTCAACCTTAGGATCAGCTCTGAGCAATCTGAATGCTTGATATACTTGAACTTCCTTTACACCACCTCCAAGATCCAAGAAGTTGGTTGGCTTCCCACCATTAAGGAAAATGATATCACAAGTAGCCATGGCAAGCCTAGCACCATTCACAAAGCAGGCAATGTTCCCATGTAGTCCTATGTATTTTAGATCATATTTGGCAGGTTCATTTTCAATGGGCTCATTCTCTGATTTGTCATCCATAGCAAATATGTCTTTTTGTCGGAATTCTGCATTGTCATCAAAGTTTATCTTGGCATCAAAACAGACAATTTGTCCTTCTGGAGTTTCACCAAAGGGATTCACTTCCACCTGAGTAGCATCAGTTTTCAGGAAGAGATTATACAGCTCCGTAAGTTGATCTGCAGTCTGGCTTTTCAAAGGCCCAACGAAGCCTAGATTTTCTGCCATCTGCTGAGCTTGGCTGTCCTTTATTCCTTCAAAAATGTCAACTTGCTCCTTAAAAATGAGCTCTGGGTTTGAAGCAGCCACCTCTTCAATGTCGACGCCCCGCTGGGGGCTGCCCACTAGCACGGGGCCATTGTAGGATTTGTCCATCAGAATTGCCAGGTAGGTTTCTCTGGAAATGTCAAAGGCTTCAGCAACCATCACCTTGTTAACTTTCACACCTTCTTTTGGAGTTTGTTTTGTCGCTAGATTGTACCCAATCATTTGTTTAGCCACCTGTCCCACAACATTAGGGTCTTTTGTTAAATGAACACCTCCTTTCAAACCACTATTAAAGATACCTTTTCCTCTTCCTCCAGCTAAGATCTGGGCTTTTAAAACAATTTCTTTTGCATTTGGTCTCTTAGCAGCCTCCAGAGCTTCATTCACAGTGTCTGCTACAAAGAATCTTTGAACTCTCACTCCGTTATTAGACATAAGTTTCTTGCTCTGGTATTCCTGCAAGTGCAGCCATCTTCTGGAGGTTGATTGAACTGCCTGGGACCCAGCCGCCAGGAAGCGGGGCCGCAGTGCTAGGGCGCGCAAAAGCTTTCCGGCCTGCGCTGCCACAGGGGACGCCATCTTAAACAGGAAACCCGGCACTCTAACAGCTTTTTAACTACTGCCCCTTTCCCTTTTTTCCTGCCTTGTATGAAGATGTGATGCATGGAACTGTGGCAGCCATCTTGCAACCATGAAGTGATGAGAGTGAGAACTAAAAGCCAAGGAGTTAAGGATGGCAGAAGACAACCGGACAGGAACTGGGTCTCTGTGACCCCCTTGAGCAGTTGAGTCAACGCCGGGAATCATCTGTCTGGAGACTGCTTGTGATGTGAAGTCATAAATGTCTTTCCTTATGCCTTTGTTAATGGCTATTAGTTGCATCATAAGCCATTCCTAATTGACATAGTGAGTAGGAAGATGAAGGTAACAATGTGAACAAACTTACAACATGTTGATGTGGCCCTCTTGAAGCAGCTATTTTAGTCTGAGAGGCAGTTTTGTTTGTTTGTTTGTTTTAGGTAGCTGGGGGAAAGCCAAACTATTAAATATTTAGTTTTTAATTATTGTTACTAGGTAGTATATTCAGTAGTCATCATGCCCACATCCCTTGTCCCTTGTTTGTCTTTTTCACTTAGGCCTGCTTTTAATTTTTAATATAAAACAGTATGTTGAGCAATTTTGTGGAGGGTGTTTTCAAATGGTCACGTCAAACATTCCCTGGGTCAAAATGACCCCGGCAAATAGGCCTCCGCCAAGTGTATGGCCTCACCTGGAGCAAAGGCATGGGAGGCAGGGATCTGTGGAGTAGGGTGAGGACACAGCAAGTTAAGATGGTGCGGGGGAGTCATGTGGGGTGGTACTCAGAGAGTCGGGGGTTGAGAGTAGAGTAGGGGCAAAATATGTGAAATGTAGGGCTTGTGAAATGTGGAAGCCCTTCTTCCCAAATGCAAACTGGGGGCACCCAATGCAAATTGGGGGCACCCATTTCACTGGGGTGTTCTTGGCCTCCATCCCATCCTGCCTATTTTGTGCACCTTCAGGTGGCCTGCTGTCATCTCAGCCCCACCTGGGTGCCTGTGGGAAACGTGGTTGCCCCAGTGTCACACAGGAAGCATGGCCATCTCTGCTGCTGAGGTCTGAAGTCCATCCTGGGGCGGAGGTATGGTCGTCTGGTTGGAAGCAGGGACCAGGAGACTTGACTGGAAGTTTCTAGTGTCTGATGCTGGTTGCTTAGGGGAGTCACCAGACAGTCCCCATGATGCCACCTGCAGAGGAAGTAGAAAGAAAAGATCCAGAGATCCAGAGCAGGGAGAGAGTGGAGGACCCAGAGGCTGATGGGGACAGTGCAGAGCATCCCCATCCGTATTCAGACATGCAGATGGATTGGAGTACTTGATGATAATTGCGCAGCATCCAGATTGGGAATGAAGAATTCAGCCTCCACCACAAGTGCAAAGTCCCTGGGACCAGCCATCCGGAGTCACCCAGTTCTTAATCACTGGACCTCTAGAGATAATGGTCCCCATCCTCACACTTCACCCTTCCCCAGACTGCCCCAAATGTGGCTCTTCTGATGACAGTATTCTCCAGGCTTTATGAAGCTTTACTAATTGTGGCTGGTTAGTTATTTCTGAACAAATTGTGTCCAGTCCTGGTGTTGAAGGATAGCACTTGAACAAACAGAGAAAACACTTAATAAACATTCCAAGGTCATTGGCCTTTGGAGAAAGCTTGTCTTTTGGTCATATCACTTCTTCTAATGTGGTTTTTTCCCCCTCAGAGAAGGGTGTTAGAGGACTGGGCATTTTCCCCTCTAGACATTGTCAGCGGGACAGTTCCATGAGTGTATTGACGGTTCCTGGTCATGTGCTGTGATCACCAAGGTTCAGCCAGTTTTGTGTCTGGGGAACCAGTAGGTTCCTTGGGTATAACGCTCCCTATTGCTGAGGTTATAGCAGCCTCTAGGGGTTGCCACGGGTTACTGTGCTGGCTACAGTGTCTTGGATCCCTTTAAAGTTGGGAGTTCTCAGGATTTCCTACCGGTGTTCCACAGGAGTACGGAGGGTCTGATGGCCATGGTCTGCAACTTAGGGTATCAGTTTGCCTAGACCCACCTGAGAATCACCCCCACTCTAACTGCACACACGCAACATACACACAGGCACATACAGTGCCTGCTCTGAAGGGGGCGTGCATTCAAGTCCTCACTCCTCTTGTTGAAGCCCCCCAATTTCCCCTAGTTCTTCCCCATGTCCCCAACTTCCTCATTCGCTGAACACAAGCATGTTTGTGTTCACACGTGGCCCTGGAGAGCTGTTGCCAAGCGGTATTTAGCATTTTCCTGAGTCTCTCAGCAGGGGCGTTCCAGGCTCTAGTTTTTATGATTTATCTCAAAATCCAATCCAGTCTCATCACTCTCTGCCTAAAGCCTTTGGCGATTTCCCATTTCCCCTTCTGGTGGCTTATAAGGCCCCTTTCCCGTCTCCCTGCCCTCTTCAGCCTCGTCTCTCGTGACACACCATCCCCACCTGCTAATCAGAATGAATTTCTTTTTGTACTTCAAAAGCTCTCTTCTCATTCTTGAAATTTTACAATTAATCCCATCTGGCCACAGCTCTGTGTACAGCATGGCAGTGTCTAATAATTAGTTACGAGTGTCTGCATATCATCCAGTATTCAGCAGGGCAACTGTGACTTGCCCACTGCAAAGCTCCAATACCCGCTTTGAAAGACACCAAAGAAGGTTAAGACACAGTTCCTACTTTCCTGAAATTTTACCTTCTAGTTGGGTAAGATATGAACACATGAAATGCCTAGAAAAACAAGTAAGTGTTAAAACAGAGGTTGCAAACTGGTGGATTGTGAGCTGAAGCTAGGCCTTAAAAAAATGTGTCTTGTTTCAAAATAACAATCTTAGCCAGCTCAGTTGTCATTTTCCAATTTTTAAAATTCTGGTAAAATACATACAATGTTAAATTTGCTATGTCAACCATTTTTAAGTGTAAAATTCAGTGGCACTAAGTACATTCATATTGGTGTGCAGCCATCACCACCATCTACCTCCAGAGCTTTTTCATAATTTTTTTTTTTTTTTTTTGAGACTAAGTCTCGTTCTGTCACCCAGGCTGGAGTGCAGTGGTGCGATCTCAGCTCACTGCACCTCTGCCTCCCAGGTTCAAGCGATTCTCCTGTCTCAGCTTCCCAAGTAGCTGGGACTACAGGCACCTGCCACCATGCCTAGATAATTTTTTGTATTTTTAGTAGACATGAGGTTTCACCATATTGGCCAGGCTGGTCTCAAACTCCTGATCCACCCGTCTCGGCCTCCCAAAGTACTGGGATTACTGGTGTGAGCCACTGCACCCAGCCTAGAACATTTTTCATCTTGCAATTCTGAAACTCTGTACCCGTTCATCACTAATTCCCCATCCTTGCCCCCCACCCACCTCCTGGCAACCACCATTTCACTGTCTCAGTGGTTTTGACTACCCTAAGTATTACAGGTATTGCAGCTCATACAAATGGAATCGAACAGTAATTTATCCTTCTATGACTGACTTATTTCATTTAGCAGAATGTCCTGAGGATTCATCTGTGTTGCATATATCAGCATTTCCCTCCTCTTAAGGCTAAATAATATTCCATCATGTGATATATATATATATGTGTGTGTCACATTTTGCTTATCTGTTCATCTGTCAATGGACACTCGGGTTGCATCCGCGTTTTAGCTCTTGTGAATAATGCTGCTATGAATATGGGTGTACAAATATATCTTCAAGACTCTGCTTTCAGTTCTTTTGAGTATATACCCAGAAGTGGAATTGCTGGATCATATGCTAATTCTATTTTTAAATGTTTGAGGAACTGCCATACTGTTTTCCACAGCAGCTGCACCATTTTCCGTTCCCACCAACAGCGCTCCAATTTCTCTACATCCTCACCAACACTTATTTTTGATTCTGTTTTTGTTTTGTTTTACTTTTTAATAGTAGCCATTGTAATGGATGTGAGGTGGTCGATACAGTTAAATTTTTAAAAAATTAGTTACCAATATCTAAAAATCAAATTTCACTTTAAAAATGTGTATTTTCAGTTTTTTTGAAAAACTGGAAAACTCTGGCTGGCCTGGCCTGTCCTCGTCCCTGGTAACAGTTGGCTAGAGCTAAGTAGCAACTGCCCCTTGGCACAGGGCAGGGCCTGCAATTTCCAGCTCAGCTTGCACCTCTCCTGTAGGTTCCTGAACACAAAAAATAAAAGCAGGTGCCTCTCACCCCAGCACTGCCACTTTTCCCCATTGAATGGTCAGGAAGAGAGAATTTTCCTTGTATTCATCCTTGATAAAATGTGGCAAAACTAACAGTAGACAGAGAGATAGGGAGTGAATGTCATTTTTGTCATAGTGTATACCGATTATGTTCAATTGGTAGATTAGTCCATTTTCGCACTGCTGTGAAGAAAACATGAGACTGGGTAATTTATTTTTATTTTAAAAAGAAGTTTAACTGGATCATGGTTCTGCAGTCTGTATAGGAAGCATGACGGCATCAGCTCCTGGGAGGCCTCAGGGAACTTACAATCATGGCAGAAGAAGGGGGCAGAGTGACGCATCTCATATTGGGAGAAGAAGCAAGAGAGAGAGGTGGGTAGGTGCTAACCAGTCCTTATGTAACTGATTACACAACCAGTAAATAACCAGTTGAGAATAGCCAATTCTCATGAGAACTCTATCACGAGAACAGTGCCAAAGAGATGGTGCTAAACCCTTCACGAAGGATCCAGCCCTATGATCCGATCACCTCCCACCAGGCCCACCTCCAACTCTGGGGATTACAATTGAACATGAGGTTTGGGGAGGGACACAGATCCAAACCTATCAACTGGCAATTACAGTTTCTTGTAGTCAATCACTTCACTTGTGTTAGTTCTTCCTGGCCCCTATAGGCATTTGAGTTTGTGATCCTTGGGTTAAACTCTTGGCCACTAGGTGTTCTGAGACAGTGGCTGCTCTGGGAGCTGGCTGATCAAAGGCAGTTTGAGAAAGGAGGCAGATTTTCACCTCTGCCTTGAAGGATCATGTATTAGTTTGCTAGGGTTGCCATAAGGAACACCACAGACTAGCTGACTTAAACAACAGAAATTAATTTTCTCACAATTCTGCAGGTTAGAAATTTGAGATCAAAGTGTCGGCAGCTTGATTTTCTTTGGAGGCCTCTCTCCTTGGCTTGTCGGGGGCCACCTTCTTGCTATGGCCTCACATGATCTTCCTCTGTATCTGTCTGCATCCTAATCTCCTGTTCTTACAAGGATACCAGTCATATTGAATTAGGGCTCACCTCTATGACCTCATTTTACCTTAATCACCTCTTTAAAGACTCTATCTCCAAATAGTATTGTATTCTGAAGTACTGGAGGTTAGGACTTCAACATGAATTTTGGAAGGACGCAATTCAGCCCGTAACAGATAGATAGGACCAGGAAGGAGGAGAGAGAAGGTACAGTGGGCATGCATTTTGCTATCTTCTCAGCACCTGTATCTGTTTCTTATTGCTATTATAACAAATTACCACAAATATATTGGTTTTAACAACACAAATTCATTTTCTTCCAGTTCTGGAAGTTCTAAAATCAAGTGTTGGCGGAGCTACAATCCTGGAGGCTGCAGGAGGGATCTAGTGTTTTGCCTTTTCCAGTTTATAGAGGCTGCCCGTGTTCCTTGGCTCATGGCCCCACATGATCTGACCTTCACTTTCATCTTTACGTCTCCTCTGTCTCTGACTTTCTTGGGTCTTTTTGTTTTTTGAACAGAGACAGGGTCTCATTCTGTCATCCAGGCCGGAGTACAGTGGTGTGATTATAACCTACTGCAGCCTGGAACTGCTGGGCTCCAGTGATTCTCTTGCCTTGGCCTCCCAAAGCTCTGGGACTATAGGCGCACATCACCGCGCCTGGCCTCCTGCCTCCTTTATATCAGGATCCTTGTGATTACATTAAGCCCACCCAGATAATCCAGGATCATCTGCCCATTTCAAGATTTTTTTTGAGATGGAGTTTCCCTCTTGTTACCCAGGCTGGAGTGCAATGGCGTGATCTCGGGTCATGCAACCTCCGCTTCCCGGGTTCAAGTGATTCTCCTGCCTCAGCTTCCCAGGTAGCTGGGATTACAGGCATGTGCCACCATGCCTGGCTAATTTTGTATTTTTAGTGGAGGCGGGGTTTCTCCACATTGGTCAGGTTGGTCTCAAGCTCCCGACCTCAGGTGATCTGCCTGCCTCAGCCTCCCAAAGTGCTGGGATTACAAGTGTGAGCCACTGCACCTGGCCTCAAGATTCTTAATCACATTTGCAAAATCCCAGGGATTAGGACCTGGACATCTTGGGCAGGGTCAGGGAAGGGATTGTTCTTTCGACCACAGCACATCTTCCTTCTTCCCCACTCCAACCTTGAAGCCCTAGTGGGTGATGTCCCTCAGAGCACCCCATGAGAGTGCTCACATGACCCACACCAGGCAATCTGACCCTTGGAGGATTTTCCCTGGAGTGGCAGAGCAGTGCAATTTGAGTCAGGGACTGACAGAGGTCTAGCCTCCTGTAAGGTTGAAGTTTTCGTCTGCACTGGTGGAGATGGAAACTGAGGTGTAGCAAGAAGGAAATAGTTCTGGTGGCATTTTTATCATTTAAAATACAATAAAATAAAACAAAATATTAAGATCACATCAGCCTCCTTCCATTTGAATAGAGGAGACTCTATTAAATCTTCCCCATACCTAGCCCTGAGGTGAACATGCACATTTAAAAAAACATTTATGAAGAAATGGAGTCGATGACGTGTTTAATTTGTGTTGAAAAGGATATATTTATAGTCACTTTATTAAGTTTGCTAGTTGGTGGGGTATAGATACGGTTTTTAGAAAAACTCTTCCTCGGCTGGACGCAGTGGCTCACGCCTGTAATCCCAGTGCTTTGGGAGGCCAAGGCAGGCAGATCACCTGAGGTCAGGAATTTGAGACCAGTCTGGCCAACATGGTGAAACCCCATCTCTACTAAAAATACAAAAATTAACCAGGCGTGGTGGCAGGTGCCTGTAGTCTCAGCTACTCGAGAGACTGAGGCAAGAGAATTCCTTGAACCTGGGAGGCAGAGGTTTCAGTGAGCCAAGATCGTGCCACTGCACTCCAGCCTGGGTGACAGAGTGAGACTCCGTCTCAAAAAAAAAGAGAAAAACTCTGCTCTGTCTGCACTGACCCATCCAGCCTCATAACAAGAAGGTGCAGGGCAAAAGGTCATATTGGAGTATGAGTGTGCCTCACAGTGCTGACCACCAGAAACACATGGGGAATGGACGAGAAACAAGTTGGAAATGAACAGGGCCAAAGGCCAATCTGTTGAAAAATTCTTCTAGTCATCAGACTTGTAACATGGGCAGTTGGATTCTTGATTTCTGGTCAGAATTGAAATTCTTTCCCGCCTGGAATATACCAGATAAAGCTATCTAAACACATTATACTTTTTTTTTTCATTTTTTGATGGAAATTGTACAAATTTAAATTTATTAGGAGTTCTATGGAACCTGATAATAAACCCATAGAATTAAAGCAAATAATGAGTATGCCTTTGTGTGAAATTGCATGATTCGTATATCCTAATGTATTGGACTATGTCTTAGCAAGACATTACCAATAACAGATTGTGAAGCTAAAATAAACTTTTCTAAACTATCAACCATGCTAGAAAACAGCCTGAAATCTCTTTCTGTTCCCTTTATGGACAATGGTATTTCAAACTTCTTGTCACATGAAGAGACAGTCAAAGAGCATGCAGCCAAAAAGGAATGAAAAAGTCTATAGAAGTGTGTCAGACAATTCATTCACACAAACTCATGTTATTTTTCTATATTTTGTATTTTTCTGCTATTTGCAGGGTTTTAAGCTTTGTGATTTGTTATAATGTTTGTTTTTTTTTTTGTTTTGTTTTGTTTTTGAGACAGAGTCTTGCTCTGTCACCCAGGCTGGAGTACAGTGGCACAATCTCAGCTCACTGCAAGCTCTGCCTCCCGGGTTCATGCCATCCTCCTGCCTCAGCCTCCTGAGTAGCTGGGACTACAGGCGCCCGCCACCATGCTCAGCTAATTTTTTTGTATTTTTAGTAGAGACCGGGTTTCACCATGTTAGCCAGGATGGTCTTGATCTCCTGACCTCGTGATCCACCCGCCTGGGTGTCCCAAAGTGCTGGGATTACAGGCATGAGCCACCACACCCGGCCCATTATAATGTATTTTCCAATTCTATTCATTTTCATATTTAATTTTGTATTTGTAATTTTTTTTTTTTAAGAGTTGAGGTCTCACTGTGTCACACATGCTAGATGTAGTGGTACAATTATAACTCACTGCAACCTCAAGCTCCTGGGCTCAAATGACCCTCCCACTTCAGCCTCCCAAGTAGCCAGGACATGCTCCCACCTCAGCCTCCCAAGTAGCTAGGTGTGCACCACCATGCCTGCTTTATTTATTTATTTATTTTGTAGAGACAGTCTTGCTATGTTGCCCAGGCTGTTTTCCAATTCCTGGTTCAAGGGATCCTCCCACCTAGGCCTCCCGAAGTGCTGAGATTACAAACATGTGCCACTGTGCCTGGCCTGCAATTTTGCATTCATTGTCTTTAAAAGAGCACCCCATTATTCAGGCCCCACTACCTGGAATAGCTCCCATACACAGGCTACAGTGAAGAGATGTAGATGGCCAGCCTGCCTGGAACAGGGGCTGAGAGCTGAGGAATCATGGCAGACAGGTAGAGAGGGAGACAGGTGGGGACACCGAGGATGGAGAATGTGAAAAGCTGAGTGTAGGAGGACAGGCTCGTTGAGGTTGATACTGGGTGCATGATGGGTTCCTGTCATGGAGAGTGACAGGAGACAGGGGCTCCTTTTCTCTGGGAACAGATGTTTCCAGCTGCTTCAACCTTCTGCACCTGTAATGAGTGGAGAGATGATTAAAGACTAAAACAGGTGGTACGTTCCAGAATCCTGAAAAAGAGTCAAAAACATGTCACTCTCTGCAACTGAGATTTTTAAGAGCCAGCATCAAATGGATGAGGGTAATCACATGTTGGGTGCCTCCCAAATCTCACAAGAGTCCTCAAGGAATAAGGGAGCCCCTCCATTCATCAGGAGTTGAGAGTGATCCTCAAACCCCATCCAGGAAGCACCAATTTAAATGTAACTAATAAAAAAATGCACTTTCCAATAATATGGCTAAAAGGATAATGACATATGATAAAGTATTTAAAAAGCAAATGTAAAAGTGGCAGTTCCACATGCATACATATACAGATGAATACATTAGACTAAAAAAACTACGAGGCAGAAAACATCTAATGATTTTTATGCAAAGACAAATGACACATAGGGAAAATATTTGTAACTCATAGCCAAAAAGTAATTTTCCTAATGTATCAGCACTCCTATAAATTGATTTTTTAAACCCAAAATCTAATAGAAAAGTAGGTAGTTCATAAGAAAGGAAATAGAAATGCCTCCTAGACATAGGTAAAAATATTAAATCTTTGAATGAGGAAATGAAAAATAAAATTACTCTGCAATATCACTTTTTTTTTTTTTTTTTTTTTTTTTTTTGAGACAAAGTCTTGCTGTGTCGCCCAGGCTGGAATGCAGTGGCACAATCTCAGTTCACTACAACCTCCGCCTTCTGGGTTCAAGCAATTCTCCTGCCTCAGCCTCCCGAGTACCTGGGATTACAGGTGCCTGTCACCACATCCGGCTCATTTTCTGTATTTTTAGTGGAGATGGGGTTTCACCATGTTGGCCAGGCTGGTCTCGAACTCCTGACCTCAGGTGATCCACCCGCCTCAGCCTCCCAAAGTGCTGGGATTACAGGCATGAGCCACCATGCCTGGCTGCAATATCACTTTTCAACTGGCAAAGATAAAAGAAAGTTTGATAAGGATGTGTGGAAACAAAGTATCTCATAAATTGTTGGTGGGGCTTGGCACGGTGGCTCACGCCTTTAATCCTAATGCTTTGGGAGGCTGAGGCAGGAGGATTGCTTGAGCCCAGGAGTTCAAGACCAGCCTGGGCAACATAGTGAAACCCCCTCTCTACAAAAAAAAAAAAAAAAATCAAAAAATCAAAAAATTAGCCAGACACGGGGGTGCACACCTGTAGTCCCAGCTACTTGGGAGGTTGAGGTGGGAGGATCCCTTGAGCTCAGGAGTTTGAGGCTGCAGTGAGCTATAATCACACTGCTACACTCCATCCTGGGTGATAGATGAGACCCTGTCTCAAAAAAAAAAAAAATTAAAAATCATTGGTAGTGGTAGAGATACAATTTCTGTGAAGAGCAATTTGGCAATTTCTATTCATATTATAAGTGCATATACCCTTTGACACAGCAATTTAACTTCTTAGAATGTATTTTATGGGTATGGTAACATATGAATGACATGACATATGTACAAGATTATTTCTAACACTCTGTAATAACAAAAGACGGGAGATAGCCTACATGTCCATCTAGAGTGGCCAAGTAAGTAAATTACTAGATATCCGTATATTGGAATATTACTTGGCCATAGAGAAGAATGGGGAAACTTTGTTTAAACGAACATGAAATAATCTTCAAGATATACAAAGGGAAAACAGCAATATATAGAAGATATATATACACTACACTTTAAAAAGAACAGGTGGGGCAGGGCATGGTGGCTCATGCCTGTAATCCCAGCACTTTAGGAGGCTGAGGCTGGTAGATCACCTGAGGTCAAGAGTTCAAGACCAGCCTGGCCAACATGGCGAAACCCTGTGTGTACTAAAAATACAGAAAATTAGCCAGGTATGGTGGCGGGTGCTTGTAATCCCAGCTGCTCAGGAGGCTGAGACAGGAGAATCACTTTAACCCAGGAGGCAGAGGCTGCAGTGAGCTGAGATTGTGGCACTGCCCTCCAGTCTGGGTGACAGAGCAAGACTCTGCCTCAAAAAAAAAAAAAAAAAAAAAAAAAACTGGGAGGAATGTAGCTGCGTGTGCATCTTTTTGAATAAGTATGAAGTCTCTGTAAGGATCTATAGGAAACTCATGACATCCACAACCTCCAGAGAGAGGCCCTGGGTGTGAGGATGTAAGAAAGAGCACAATGTCTTCCTGATACAGAGTGGATCGCAGGAATCCTAATCAACTCAGCAAATGCTAGTTGAGGGCTGGCCTTGTGCCGAGCACAGTGGCAGGTGCCAGGGATGCAGCAGTGTCCTGCCCTCCTGGAACTCACACCCTACAGAATGAAATAGGCAACAAACAAGTAAAATAGATGGGTGGACAGTCAGATACACAGAAAGAAAAAGAGGTGCAGTATTTGAAGAAAATTTAAAATGGCACATGGAAAGGGTAAATGGGGGTGGCGTATCTATTATTTACGTGGGGTGGTGGCCAGGGAAAGTCTCGTGTCATCCAAATATTGGGGGTGTGAGTATCCAGGACACAGCAAGTGCAAAAAGCTGACATAGGTATGATTGAGGAAGAGTGAGGAAGCCAGTGCGGCTGAAGCAGGGAGAGGGAAAGGGACTGAGGCCAGTGCTGGAATGTGTCCCTGCATCAACTGTTCTCGGGCACAGTGCAGCCTGCCTGGGCCTGCTGGGGGTGGTGTGAACTGTGAAAGGTAAATGAGGTGGGACATCCAACATTCTCGGTGATGCCTATCTCTTTTTAGCCAATGGGTATAATGACATCTCTCTGAAATAAGAGACAAGGCAGCCCTTTGGTCATTCTAGTACCACGTCCCAAACATAGCGCTTGTCCCCATAGCACAAAAGCCATCCTCTATTCTCTTAGAGAGCCTGTGTGTCTTGGAAGGAAACAGATGCAAACATCTCTTCTAATACTGGCTATTCCTGAGCCTGTATGTTCCAGAAGTGGCCACAGATCAAACAGCCTTCCGTGCTTGTGTTTGGAAAGACGGCTGGGCCCCCAGGGAGCCCCGGCTTCCACCGAGGGTGCACTTTCTCTGTGTGACATGTGCTATGTCAACTCTCCAGTCACAGTGGGTCCTCGTTCCTTAAGACGACAAATTCCCTGGGGAAGCCGGTTGACTCTTGCATAATTGGACAGTTGGCTGTATCCAGAGAGGAGTGTTTACAGAGCACATCAAAAGCCAGCCTGCGGACCCACGTGTTTGCTCAGTATCCACACGGCAAACAGCAAGAGCCTCCCTTGAATGGAGGGGTCAGGAAGGGATTTTCCTCAAATCTAAGTGAGCCTCTGGGGTGACGGCTCATTCAAAAGGCCATGGTGTAGGAAAGAGTGTCCTGGAGTGTGGGTGCCAGACCTTTGTCGTCTGGAGTGGACACAAAGAGTCTTTGCTCTCCCAGTTTGCTTTCTAGCAACAGAATCGACCCTGGGATACTGAGGGGGACTTGGGCCTGTTTCAGGGTCTAAGTGTCTGGAACCAGAACCCAAAGGCCAGCTGTCAAGCAGGGGGCGGGGAGAAGGAGGGTGGCCCACTAGCTGTGCTCTTAACAGAGACCCAAGGCTTTTATGCACATGATTGGTGATGAGCTGGTTGCCTGGCAACCGCAGCCCCTTCCCCCTTCTATCCATACCCCTCAGGCGGCATGTAATGTTTGTGACATTTTTCTTTTCATAGCGGAGACAGGGAATCGCCCCCTTCATTAGCTAAAGATGGTGCCCACCCGCCCATCCCCCCTTAGTAGCTTATTGATCTGACTCCTGATTCAAAATCATCTCCTCAGAGCAGAGCAGTTAATTATTCATCGCACAGAAGACTGATTTTTGTACCAAGATAACCCCACAGACAGGAGTTCATGGAAGGGAAGGGTTTACACCAAGACCTGGCACTCAGGAAGAGAGGTATAAAAATGAGCTGTTAAAAGAATTACCAATATCTCTTTCTTCTGGGAAATCTCAGTCCTAAGACCTAGACTTCACTGTTTTCAAAGAGCTTCACTGTCTCTCAGCTTCTCTGAATACTGCAGCCAGAGATTTCGCCCCGTCTGCCCCCTGTAGCCAACTGCCTTAGCTTACAGGCAGTGAAACTGAGGCCCAATAGACAAGGGAGTGACTTTGCCAAAGTCACATAGCTCATGACGCCAGGGCTAGAAATACAGACCTCCTGTTCCTCATTCTCTTCCTACTACACCTCTAGCCCTCAAAATTGAGCATGCCTAACAGTTCTACCAGGAGTCACTAAAAAATGCAGATCTAGGAGCCCCTCCATGGCACCATGTTGGCTTCCTAGGGCCGCTAAAACAAATAATTACAAACTCAGTGGCTTGAAACAACACGGATTAATCATCTACAGCTTCAGAGGTCAGTAGTCCTAAAGCGGGCCTTGCAGGGCTGGGGGTGAGGTGTTGGCAGGTCTGGGTTCCTCCCAGAGGCTCTGGGGGAGGATCTCTTCCTCGCCTTTCCCAGCGTTCAAGGCCACCTTCACCCTCAGCGCATGGCGCTTCCCCCCAATCCCTACATTTTTAGCCAATGGGTGTGATGACTTCTCTTGGAAATAACTTTCTGGGGCAAGGCAGCACTTGGACAATTCTAGTACCACATCCCAAACATAGTGCTTGTCCCTGTAGCACAAAAGCCATCCTCCATTCTCTTAGAGAGCCTGTGTGTCTTGGAAGGAAACAGATGCAAACATCTCTTCTAATATTGGCTGTTCCTGAGCCTGTGTGTTCCAGAAGTGGCCACAGATCAGCCTTCCATGCTTGTGTTTGGAAAGACGATGGGCCCCCAGGGAACCCTGGCTTCCACCATGGGCCTCTCCTGCCTGCCTCTTCCCTTTATTAGGATCCCCATGATCCAGTGGGCCCACCGGGGTAATCGAGGATAATCCCCCCATCTTAAGATTCTTAATTTAGTTGCATCTATTAGGCCCTTTTTCCCATGCAAGGTCACCTATTTGCAGGTTCCCGGAACCGGGATATAGACACCTTGGGGGTTCATTATTTTGTTCCTCCTGCCATGCCTCTGAGGCAGGATTCTGACTCAACCTCCTGGGGTAAAGCCTAGGAATCTGCATCCTGAACAACTCTCCTTCCAACTGGGAGGCAGGGGCTCCTGGAGCCTGGAGGGAAAGGCCGCGCCACACGCACTGCAGTTGGAGGTGTCTCTTCTCGAGAAAATGACTAGCAGGGCAAGGCCGTCATTCCCATTTTGTAAGATAGGAAGCTCAAGGGAACAGTGAATTTCTAGAGAACTGTGAGAACAGTTAATTTCTAGTCCAAGGTTCTACAGCTAGAGCTGAAATTAATTAATTAATTAATTAATTAAATGTACTTACATATTTATTTTGAGATGGAGTCTGTCACCCAGGCTGGAGTGCGGTGTTGCAATCATGGCTCACCACCTCACCTCCCAGGCTCAAGTGACCCTCCCACCTCAGCCTCCTGAGTTGCTGGGACTACAGGCATGCACCACCAAGTCCACCTAATTTTGTATTTTTTGTAGAGATGAGGTCTCACTATATTGTCCAGGCTGGTCTCAAACTCCTGGGCTCAGGCAATCCTCCTGCCTCAGCCTCCCAAAATGCTGGGATTATAGGTGTGAGCCACCACACTCGGCCTGGAGCCAGAATTTAGACCCAAATCCCCTATTTCCACACCCACTGTTCTTTTTACTACAGCACAGCCACCACCTAAACTCTTCCTCTATTCTGTAAACAGTATGGTGGGGACTGCCCCCCTCATCTCACAGACAAAGACACCGTGGCACAGAAGGGATCCAGCCACCTGCCCAAGGCCTGCTGCCTGGCTTCTGGCCGAAGCACCACTGACCCGGGAAGCCCTGCACAGATCAGGCATCTCCTTCGCTTTCTCCCATGGAGATTTTATCCCTACCCATCTGCTGAGAAACACTTTTTAACACAGAATGAGACTCATTTCAAATACGCAGGTCAGCAACAAACACAGAGCCTTTTGGTGGATTATCTGTGTGGAGCAGACTGATGGCAATTAGGGGTTCGGGGAGACAGCAGGTGGGGTTGACAGGCTTTTCTATCCCTGTCCCATGAGGAAACCTAACAAAGGAGACCCTCGTCACCGGTGCGCAAGTGTGTGAGTCAGCGCCAGGGGGCAGAGTTTGTCCAGGAATGAGAGTGCACACGCCACTGTGCTTTGGCTTGAGGGTGATGTTAAGAAGGACGAGCTTCTGGTGCGCAGGGTCATTGCCTTGAGTACAACCTTAGCCAATAGGTTTCTAATTGGGCCACTTATCTGGAAATAAGTGTGACATAAGAGCCCCGGAGGGTGGGTTGAGAGCAGATGCAAAGTGAATGAGGAGCATGCCACGAATGTGTTTTTATAGGGTCAATTGTCTCATAATCTTTGTGTTCTCCTTTGGTGTGAATTAAATTCTGACCACTACTTGGCAATTTGTCAGAAGGCAGTCAGCTTAAGTATTGAGAAACACTGAATAATATTTCAAGGGTTTTCTAGTACGTGGCCTCTGCAGCTGGAAAACATTTAAGAAAAGCTCACTTGTTTTTTCTTTTTTTCTTTATTATTCTTATTTATTTATTTATTTATTTTGAGAGGGAGTCTCACTCCGTTGCCCACGCTGGATGGAGTGCAGTGGCACAATCTCGGCTCACTGCAACTTCTGTCTCCTGGGTTCAAGCGATTCTCCTGCCTCACCCTCCTGAGTAGCTGGGACTGCGGGAGCACACCACCTCGCCTGGCTCATTTTTGTATTTTTAGTAGAGGCAGGGTTTTATCATGTTGGCCAGGCTTGTCTCGAACTCCTGACCTCAGGTGATCCACCCGCCTTGGCCTCCCAAGGATTACAGGCATGAGCCACTGTGCTCAGCCTAATTATTATTTTGAGACAGCATCTTGCTCTGTTGCCCAGGCAGGAGTGCAGTGGCATGATCATAACTCACTGCAGCCTTGAACTCCTGGGTTCAAATGATCCTCCCACTTCAGCCTCCCCAGTAACTAGGACTACAGGTGCGCACCACCACACCTGGCTAATTTTTTTTTTTTTTTTTTTGGTAGAGATGGGGTCTCACTATGTTTCCCAGGCTGGTCTTGAACTCCTGGGATCAAGTGACTTTCTGGCCCCAGCCTCCCAAGTATTGGGGATTACAGGTGTGAGCCACTACACCCAGCCAGTTTATTTTCTATTTTATTTTTAATTTTTTGCAAATTAATGTGATTATGCACACACAGTAGCTGTAGAAGCTTCTCCTCACATCTGCCCCCATGCTGTCCCAGCCCCCAAATGGAACGGTCCCCACAGAGGTGGAGGCAACACAGCACACTGGGTACGTTGCTTGGGAATTAACCCCAAGCACACACAGTTCAACCATCTGCGAGGCAGCGACGTTTGGACAGATGTGAATTATCAGTGGCCTGAGGATGCTGTCTTTTTTAGAATAACAATAACTGCCATTCATGAGAACTCCTTAGGCACCAGGCTTCCCTTGTAGAATCTCATCTAGGCAATAAAACGATTCTGTAAAGTAGATGCTACTATTATTAACCGTATTTTACAGTTGAGGAAACTGAAACTATGAGGGGCTAAGAAAGTTGTTCAGAATTACCCGGCTAGGTGAGGTGGGCATGGTGGCTCACACCTGTAATCCCAGCACTTTGAGAGGCCGAGGCAGGCAGATCACTTGAGGCCAGGAGTTTGAGATCAGCCTGGGCAACATGGTGAAACCCTGTCTCTACTAAACATACAAAAATTAGCTAGGTATGGTGGTGCACACCTATAATCCCAGTTATTCGGGAGGTTGAGGCAGGAGAATCACTTGAACCTGGGAGGCAGTGGTTGCAGTGAGCTGAGATTGAGGCACTACACTCCAGCCTGGGCAACAAAGTGAGACTCTCTCTCTGTCTCTCAACAACAACAACAACAACAACAGCAAAAATTTACCCAGCTAGGAAGTGGTTCAACCAGGCCTCAGACAGAGCCATCTGACCCCAAAGCCCAGGGACTTAGCTCCTGTTTTCCTGGAAGCCTGAGAAATCCTATCTCAATGGAAAAAAACCTGGCCGTAGATTCTGACACTTTACATTCTAATTTGAACATGGTGCTGATTTGGTGGGTGGCCTTAGAGAATTTACTTCATGTCTCGATTGTATCTTAAGATCTTAAGGTGAGGCAAATGCTTCATAACTCAACTGGCCAAAGTACATATAATATGACCTCTATGTTGGGGACATTTGGGTCATCAAGAGCCCACACTAGTATGTGGAGTCAGGGGCCATCGACAGCTCTGAGATCTACAGGAAGCTGATACTGGGGTCAGAAGGAAGTTTCCGTAAAATGGAAATGTAATGGGATGATGTGAGGTATGAGTGGAATCATTCTCTCAAGCTCTTGGTTGCTAAAAGATACAGAGAATGTATCAATCTGCCCACGGGCTCGGGTTTTAGAGCTGGGGACTTGGCAGAGGATGGTCACATGTTGGGCAAAGAGAAGTAGGCATTGGAGAGATGTTGCACGAGGCCATCAGCTGGGGTCAGCTGGAAGAGGAAGGCCGTATGTCCCAAGGTACCCCTGGGAGCTGCTTGGCATTGAGTACCAGGGCAGGTCTTAGGGACCACTTGCTAAGCCATGGAGACCAACAGTTCTGCCATAGGCAATCACAAAAAAAAAAACATACTCCACTTTCTCTTTTCTTCCTTTTCCCCCAAAGCTACAGGGGAAAGCACAGGCAAGGATCGGATGGGAGAGATGCACCCCATGTCTCCACCCCGCCACTACCAAATCTTTTAAAGCCATGAGTCTAGTCTTCACTAGAGGTGAGGAGGAAAGCTTTGAATCCAATATAAGAATGAAATTGTACATTAAAGAGTTGAATCTTAGTAACTGGAGAGAAACTGTTGTGATAACTAAAATGAAAAGTTATAGAATCAGACTGGGATATATGTAGCTAATGGAGCCTGCTACCCAGTGGGAAAAGGAGGTTCCACAGAGCATAATTGATTGATTTTATTGGGGTAAAAACAGTATTTCATGTTTATCTCCCCAGAGAATTGACAATCTTTACTAAACCTATTACTCAAAGATGAATCAATACATATATATTCTGCCACGGGTGAAAGACTACAGCCTGCCGTTTCACACTGCACAGTTAGTTCCTGTGCGTGTGGGATGATCACATGGTTCTCTGGGACTTCAGTCTTGCAGAAGCATCTTGGATATACCTCAGATAATGGTGGGGAAAGCTAAGAGTTGCTCTTTTCATCAAATTTGCAGTTGTAGTTGGTTCTTCTGCTCCCACACAAGTATTAGGTTAGAATATTCATCTTAAATGCCCTTCCTCTGCTCAGAGACTTCTGCCCCCTGAGATGTCTGGATCAATACCAACTCCCAACTTCTGACACCCCTCCTCGCCCCCACTCTCCACCTCTACCTCGGCTGTGTCTCCCTCTTGAGCTTCCTTCCTTCCTTCCTTGCTTCTTTTTCTTTTTTTTGAGATGGGGTCTCACTCTATCACCCAGGCAGGAGTGCAGTGGTGTGATCTCAGCTCACTGCAACCTCCGCCTCCCAGGCTCAAGTGATTCTCCCACCTCAGCCTCCTGAGTAGCTGGAACCACAGGTGCATGCCACTACACCCAGCTATTTTTTTGTATTTTTGGTGGAGACGGAGTTTCGTCGTGTTGCCCAGGCTAGTCTGGGACTCTTAGCTCAAGCGATCTGTCCGCCTCAGCCTCCCAAAGTCCTTATAGGCGTGAGTCACCTTGCCTGGCCTCCCTCCTGAACTTCAAGCACTCAGCTTGAGCTCTGAGCTTCAGAAGTGATATACAAATGAACTTAAACTGTAGTCACAATGGTGATAATCTCACCTCAACCCTGAGTTCCTGCCACCCCTTGACTATAGATTTAGGCAGTACAAGAACCCATAGACAGACACATCCATGGGACAAAGAAAGAGACCCAAGGATGAAATCATAATTCACTCTGTGATGAAGATGATATCACCAATTCATGAGAAAAGGCAAAGTATTCCATAAACAGTGTTTGGATAATTGGTTAACTACATGTGGAAAAACAGCCATTTAAATTCCTATTTCTGATGAGGCTCAAAACACAATACCCCAAAATATGACACCTTGGCATACTGACAATTTTAAGGTGAAGGAAATTGAAAAAAATCACAGTAGCAAGGTCTCTCTGACATTCCCCCGCCCCCTTTCTCCTGAAGCAAGGCCATAGAAACTAGAACTCCCCTCAACCCTTTTCCCTGAAGCAGGCCATAAAACTGAGAAAAGTCACTCTTTGACTTTCTCCCTCCCTTCTCCCGTGAAGACCTTCATGTGGCAGGTGTCCTGCCCTACACCTAGAGGGAAAAAATGTCACAGTGGGGTGCCAAGCAGAATCTGAACAAACAGATCATGCTAAATTCCCCCCAGTGTTTTTTGTTTTCGTTTTTGGGGGGTTATTTTGGATGGAGTTTCTCTCTTGTTGCCCAGGCTGGAGTGCAATGGCACCATCTCAGCTCACTGCAATCTCTGCCTCCTGGGTTCAAGCAATTCTCCTGCCTCAACCTCCCAAGTATCGGGGATTACAGGCACGCACCACCATGCCCAGCTAATTTTTCTATTATTAGTAGAGACGGGGTTTTACCATGTTGGTCAGGCTGGTCTTGAACACCTGACCTCGGGTGATCCACCTTGCCTCCTAGAGTGCTGAGATTACAAGCGTGAGCCACTGTGCCTGGCCCTCCCCAGTTTTTTACCATTAGATTGCCCTCCAGTCATACTTCTGCACGATTGTCTATACAGATACACAAATATTCCTAATTCTTCAGGTTTTTATTTTTGACGGCTCCTGTGTTACATAACATTTATATTAAATAAATATGTTCTGCTGGCTGTGTATGGTGACTTGTGCCTGTAATCCCACCAGGAGTTCAAGTCCACCCTGGACAACATGGCAAAACCCTGTCTCTATAAAAAAAAAATACAAAAATTTGGCCAGGCATGGTGGCTCATGTGCTATAATCCCAGCACGTGGGAGGCCAGTGCGAGTGGATCACTTGAGGTCAGGAGTTTGAGACCACCCTGGCCAGCATGATGAAACCCTGTCTCTACTAAATACAAAAAAAAGTAGCTGGATATGGTGGCTTGCGCCTGTAATCCCAGCTCCTTGGGAGGCTAAAGCAGGAAGAGTACTTGAACCCAGGAGGTGGAGGTTGCAGTGAGCCAAGATTACACCACTGTACTTCAGCCTGGGCAACAGAGCAAGACCTTGTCTCAAAAACAAAACCAAAAATTTGCTGGGTATGGTGGCACATACCTGTAGTCCCAGCTACTTGGGAGGCTGAGGTGGGAAGATTGCTTGAGCCCAGGAGGTGGAGGCTGCAGTGAGCTGTGATATTGTCACTGCACTTAGGCCGGGGTGACAGAGTGAGACCCTATCTCAAAAAAAAAAAAAAAAAAAAGTTATGCTTCTCTCTTGTTAATGTATCTTTTGTTATGAGAGTGTCAGCCATGAACCTAGCAATGGGTGAAGAAAAGATACCACTTTTTCTATCTTATGCTTCACATCCCTCAATTTCTGATGGCTGAAAGAGAGGTAATAGATAAAAGAAGGAAATTGTAAAAGAAAACTTAGGTATATATTTATCAGACCTTGGGAATTGGGAAAGAACTTTACAAACATAAAAACAGTAAAGAAATCACATAGGAAAAAATGACAAATTTGAATATACCAAATTTTAAATGTGTGCCAAAAACGACACAAATTCAATCAAAAAGTATGGTAGTAACAGGGTCCGCTAATCCCCATTGCACCGGTAGACAACAAGCCAATGGCCCCCATGTGAGTGAGACCATCTTAGACCAGCCCTTCCCCAGCCATGGCACTAGCTGACACACACGCGTGAATGAGCCCAGCTGAGATCAGCCAAGCCTGATCCAAGTTATCAGATATGGCCTGCTGCTCCACTGACTTGTAAGCAATAGTAACTTTTTTGTTGCTGTTTAGAACACTAAGTTTTAAGGGGACTTGTTATGCAGAATTAGACAAACGATACAAAAGAGAAATGAAAAATTGGAATAAATATGTGTAAGAAATAGGAACAATAAAGGTGCAAATCTTTAATATGAAATGAGGCCTTATAAATCAAAAGGAAAAACATCATCTGCCACAGTGAAATGAATAAAAGACATAAGCAGTCAGGTCATTAAGGAAGAAAGACAAATAACTAATAAGCGAATATAAAAGTATTAACGCTCACACAAATAAAAGAGGTGCAATTTAAACATTAAATGACACTATGATATTCTTTACTTATTAAATTAACAGTTTATATTAGCAATTTTTAAAATGTTCAGTAATGAAGGGCAATCTCTTATCTATGGGTCAAAGTCTAATTAACAAACCATTTCTAAAAAATAATTTAGCAAGATTTAGAAAATGTCTTTGGGGCAGATGCAGTTGGTTGGTGTGGAGTACTGAATCATTATTCTCAATTCCTTGTTGCTGCCTGTATCTGTGCTGTTTGCATGATTTTGTAGTTCCTCCCACTAGAAGAAGAGTCTATTTTCTTGCATATTGATGTGGTGGTTTGTCTTGTGGCTGTTTGTGGCCAATGGAAAGTTAACAAGTGTGTGCTGCAAGCAGAGGTTTAAACATCCCCTGGTGTCAAGTTTATTCTGTTGCATTTCTCCCTTTACCACAAAAAGAGCTTTCCCTATGTAGTCCTGCCCCCTTCAACACAGGCTCTAGAGTGAACACGTGGGTTTGGGAAGTTGGAATGGTAGTGGCAGAATTGCTCTTGAAAGTTTCCTAATTCTCACATAAAAATAGCCAGAACAAGCTCATAGCAAAACCAAAAATCTGCAGACATTTCCAACAAGACCAAATGAGAAGTTATCCCCTTGAACCCTGAAAACAGAAGCAGGTGAGAATAAATAATTGATAGTCACAAGACCTGTATGGCATCCTCATCTGGGCAGGAGAAAGCAGAGGAGAGTAATGAGGCATATAACAAACCTGAGAACAGGAAACCCCTAAAATATACTACAGGTATTCACTGGAAGGCTTAGCAGGTCAAATTTGGAAGAGTAGCTGAAACTCTTTTACCTGCTCCAATTTGCTGGTGAGAGCAATGGGGAGCCCTTCAGTGAGGTCTGAAAGGTATGGAGCAGTCCCGCACCTGTGAACTCTCAAAACCCACCAGGTAGGAATCTCTTTTAGGACAGATTCGTTCCCTAAAGATACTACTAGGACTAGAATTAAAATTGAACAGAATAGGCATTACAGAGATGAAGGAAAGAAAGTAGACAAAAGTGATGAGACTCTCCAGGAAATCTTACAAAGCAAGCTGCTTTTTTTTTTTTTTTCCTTCACTACATGAAACACAACAGAATAGGTAATTGTGTAAAGTTGGAACAGTTATTCTGAACAAAGCCTCAATCTAAAAGCTCAAGAAACCTAAATCCATGTAAAAATAAGCAACAATAAAGTGTTGCAGTCAAACCTCATGCAAAGGTATTGTAAGGAAAATGAGAATACAGCAAAATAATATCCCTACAGGTAATGAAAGCAGATCAGAAAGATTTGCTTTAAAAAGAAAAATAAAACTATAATGCACTATTTCAAAATAAGCTAGAAGACATTAAAAAAATGATACAAAACATGAAAGAACAACATAATCAGAATTAGGAAAACTCAGAAGTGAAGTGACAGAACCCAAGAAAAATATAAAAATAAAATAAATGAAGACTCAACTATAAGGGACCCAGTAAATAAACATAGGAGACAATGCCTTAAGAGAAATAGAGGGTAAAAATACGGAAAATATTAAAAAATCAAAAAGAAGCTAAGAAAGAGAGAAAGATTGAGGAACAATACAGCTATTGAATGAATATAGGCAAAGAAGAACCAACATATGGGTAACAAAAGTGTCTGAATAAGAAAACCAAAGCGAGAAAATCAAATATCGTGTTATAATTCAAGAAAAAAAATTTAAATAAAATAGATTTGAAGGTACGTATTGAAAGAGACTATGGGCCGGGTGTGGGGGCTCATGCCTGTAATTCCAGCACTTTGGGAGGCCAAGGCAGGTGAATCTTCTGAGGTCAAGAGTTTGAGACTCGCCTGGCCAACATGGTGAAACCCCGTTTCTCCTAAAGATATGAAAATTAGCTGAGTGTGGTGGTGGGCGCCTGTAATCCCAGCTACTTGGGAGGCTGAGGCAGGAGAATTGCTTGAACCTAGGAGGCAGGGGTTGCAGCGAGCCAAGATCATGCCACTGCACTCCAGCCTGGGTGACAGAGTGAGATTTTATCAAAGAAAAAAGAAAAAGAAAGGAAAGGAAAGGAAAAGGAGGGGAAGGGGAAGGGAAAGGAAAGGGAAAGAGGGAGGGAGGGAGGGAGGAAGGAAGGAAGGAAGGAAGGAAGGAAGGAAGGAAGGAAGGGGAGTATGCATATGAGAATAGTGAACCTGAATGACCAATACTAAGACATATTCTAGCAAAATTTCTGGATTTTAAGGAAAAAGGAAAAAAAAAGTATCTCGGCAAGAACAACATGAGGTTATGAGGGAAGGAAGATTATTATTAGACTTTTTGATTATTATTAGTCTTTTGGTGTCAGAAGAAAATGGAATAGCACATTTATGACACTCAGTGAAAGAAATATAACTCTTAAGTATAAAGGGCACAGACAAGCTGTTATGAACATGCAAAAATACAAGGAATATTGCTTCTATGCATACTTCCTGAGGAGCCTGTTACAGAATAAGCTTTGGATAACCAAAGGGACTAGACAGTCTCTGGTACAAGGACTGATGGTAAGTATTAAATTATATAGGTACTTGTAGATGAAGACTAAATGAGAGTAAAAAGGGAGAGAATGCCTTGACAATGTAGATAGAGTATAACTTTAAAAATGAAGCGAGAGTGGGAATAAGGCATGAAAAAGTTAAAAAAAGTTAGTAGTCATAATTTGTAATAGTTATTGTAAGTATTGTTATTTTGAAGCTCTTCTTTATATAATGTAGGATAAAGTAAATGAGTAGTTATGGAATATTCTATCACTTCTCCTGTTCTAAGAACCAGAACCGGGATTCTTGGTGTGGAAGGAGTTGCAGAGATAACATAAAAAAGAAGTCAGGGGCCCGGGCATGGTGGCTCATGCCTGTAATTCTAGCACTTTGGGAAGCTGAGGTGGGAGGATTGTTTGAGCTCAGGAGTTCAAGACCAGCGAGGGCAACATAGCAAGACACTGTCTTTATAAGAAACACAAACAAAAAAAAGTTAAGGAATAGCACTGTAGACCTGAATGTGAATTGGAAATATCACTGTCAAGTCATGAAATGTTTTTACCTTCAAAATATATTCTCTAGTTCTGTTCACTAAAATAGCCCCCAAATATTGACCAGTCTACCAAGTAACATAGGGCATCCCTGGAGCCAAGCTTGTGGTAAAGTAATTACACTTTTCACTAAAAGAAAACCAGAGCTTCTTGGATAAATGACTGATTCCAAATCTGTGACAAAAAAAGTACAAAGCAGGCTGGGCGCAGTGGCTCATGCTTATAATCCCAGCGCTTTGGAAGGCCAAGGCAGGAGGATCACTTAAGTCGGGAGTTTGAGACCAGCCTTGCCAACATGGTGAAACCCTGTCTCTACTAAAAATACAAAAATTAGCTGGGCTTGATGGTGCGCACCTGTAGTCCCAACTACCCAGGAGGTTGAGGCAGGAGAATTGCTTAAAGCCAGGAAGCAGAAGCTGCAGTGAGCTGAGATCATGCCATTGTGCTCCAGCCTGGGTGACAGAGCAAGACTCTGTCTCAAACAAAACAAAACAAAACAAAAACCCTAAAAACCAAAAAACAAACAAACAAAAAGTATAAACTTAGCCTAGAACATTTTGTAATACCAGATAGCAAGGACTCTGTCAACTACTAGAGTAATTTCAAAATGACTCAGGAATCAACTTGAAGAGATTCCTAATGGCCACAAGTCAGACAATTTTAGCTTCAATAAGGACAAGAATTGGAATGAACTGAAGAAACACATCGAATATATTTACATTTGTGAATTCGTAGTAATAAAAAAAATTGGTTTTCTTTGAAGGATAACAATTCGTTATTTCAAAAAATGGATAAAGGAAAGGAATTGGGCACTATCCTGACTTTCCTATATATACTATACTACTGAGTAACCACTAGCAGATGAGGGAGGCTAGGTGTGGTGGCTCACACCTGTAATCTTAATTCTTTGGAAGGCTGAGGTGGGAGGACTGCTTGAGCTCAGAGTTTGAGACCAGCCTGGGCAGCATAGGGAGACCCCATCTCTACAAAAAAATAAAAATAACTGGATATAGTGGTGTGCACCTATCTGTATGTAGTCCCAGCTACTTGGGAGGCCAAGGGGAGAGGATCACATGAGCTTATGAGTTTGAGGTTATAGTGAGCTATGATTGCGTTCCTGCAGTCCAGGCTGGGCAACAGAGGGAGACACTGTCTCTCTCTTTCTCTCTCTTTTTTTTTTTTTTTTTCTTTTTTCTTTTCTTTTTTTCCTTTTCTTTTTGAGACAGAGTCTTGTTCTGTCACCCAGGCTGGAGTGCAGTGGTGCTATCTGGGCTCACAGCAACCTCCACCTCCAGGGTTCAAGTGATTCTCCTGCCTCAGCCTCCCAGGTAGGTAGGATTACAGGTGTGAGCCATCACACCCGGCTGTTTTCTTTATGTATATTTTGTTTTAAAATAAAAAGTAGAAACAAAACCAATAATGCTTTCCTGTCCCGGCCTGCGCGGCGTGGGCTCGTGGGTCTCTGAGACACGGAAATTGAAAGCGTTTTCGCACCCCAGGGGCTGCTCCTGGCAGCTCTGTCGCCATCACCATGCCACAGAACGAATATATTGAATTACATCGTAAACGCTATGGATACCGTTTGGATTACCATGAGAAAAAGAGAAAGAAGGAAAGTCGAGAGGCTCATGAACGTTCAAAGAAGGCAAAGACAATGATTGTTCTGAAGGCAAAGCTTTACCATAAACAGCACCATGCTGAGAAAATACAAACGAAAAAGATGATCAAGATGCATGAAAAGAGAAACACCGAACAAAAGAATGATGAAAAGACTCCACAGGGAGCAGTACCTGCCTATCTGTTGGACAGAGAGGGACAATCTTGAGCTAAAGTACTTTCCAACAGGATTAAACAGAAACGAAAAGAGAAGGCAGGAAAATGGGAAGTCCCTCTGCCTAAAGTACATGCCCAGGGAGAAACAGAAGTATTAAAAGTTATTCGAACAGGAAGGAGAAGGAAGGCGGCATGAAAGAGGATGGTTACTAAAGTCTGCTTTGTTGGAGATGGCTTTACAAGAAAACCACCTAAATACAAAAGATTCATCAGGGCAATAGGCTTGCGTTTCAAGAAAGCCCATGTAACACATCCTGAACTGAAAGCCACCTTTTGCCTACCAATACTTGGTGTAAAGAAGAACCCCTCGTCCCCACTGTATACAACTTTGGGTGTTATTACCAAAGGTACTGTCATTGAGGTAAATGTGAGCCAATTGGGCCTTGTGATGGAAGGAGGATGGATACATAAATGCAGTCTTAAAATGATGGATGCATAAATGCAGTCTTACTGATTTGACAGCAATTTTATATATAATTATTGAGGACTACACACCAATTGAAAAAACTGCCATTACTGTGATGTTTCTGAATACTACCAAACAGCCATATATGTCTGCAATGAAGAGATTTATTAAATTGTAAACATGAAGAAAAATTTTTTTAAACCCTATAATGATAACACATAGAACAGACCTGAGCCCTCCCACAGACAAAGCTAGCCAGATCAGATCAGACAGATCTTCAATTAATCCAAACTGTGAACATGAAATAAATGCTTATTGTTTTTTACACCTAAGTTCTGGGATGGTTTGTTACACAGCACTGTTGTGGCTTTTGCTATCTGATACAGTTGCAGTTCAACACCTGTATCAAACATTGTCTAATTTCACTATTGAATGTGGAAAAGACCAGATACTTGTTTCCCTAGCCTACCCAGCAGTTAATGATGACCACAAGACTCAGTACTTGGAAATAAGCCCTAAGGGGAATTCTGCTGCGGGGGTTTCTAGTAAACATTTTCTTTCCTAAAGAGTGGTATGTAAAGAGCTTCTCTCACTCTCCTGGCTTCATATACCCTGCCTTCCTGAATTTTGTGTGACAGTGTGATGCTGGGAGACATTTGCTGCCACGAGGCAAATAAGTACCTGGATGAAAAATCAACATTCTGAGGATGTTGGAGCAAAAAAATAAAAAGAGCCTAACTTCTTGGTTACATCTCCCTATCTTCCATCATATTTCTTGGTTATGTAAGTAATAAATCCTAGTTGTTAGTTTTCCTATTACTTGCAGCTGACTTCTTTGTTGTTTTTTGGTAGATCTCCTCTGTAATCAACCGAACTTTCTAATACTGCCTAACTCAGACAGTTTAAAAATGTTCATACTCTTTAATTCAATAAATAGTTCCATTGCTATCAATTTAGCACAAGAAAGTAATCCAAGATATGGTCCAAGAATGTGTATCAAGGTATTATCTATAAGGAGAAAACTAGAAGATAATCTAAAAGTTCAATATAAAAGAATGATTAAATAAATACCAAAAATATATTATACATCCATTAACCGCTATCTTTTTGGAGAATACTTAAGGATATGGAAAATGCTCATGTGTAATAAAAAAATTAATGTGTAAAACTGTGTGAGTTATGTCAGAGAAAATGGAAGAGTAAGGATCTCCAAAAATTCTCTCCTCCATAAAAGCAACAAGAAGAAAGCTAGCACAATTGTCACCATTGACCAGAGAATGTTGATTCAAGAAAAATAGCTGAATTTCAATAAAAGAAGTGAGTTTTGTGGCATTTTTATTTCCCTTATTCCCATCCTTTTCTTCCCGGTTCTGAAGTAGGGTTGAAAATCAACATCCCACAATCATGTTTGCATTTTTCCTTGTGTCACCTGGCCTTTTCTCTTCTCCTTTCAACCCTGTGCTTGCACTTCCCAAATAAAGTATCAATGCTGTAATCCTTGCCTGCTTCTGCACTGCTTCTGCTCAGGCTAAGAAGAATGAATATACATTAAAAAACTTGAATAAAACCTTCTAATATCTATAGTAGTAATTGTGGAATTAAGTGTCCTTTATTTTTTTCTTTACTTTTTGGTGTTAGCTGTGTTTTTGTAATGAACATGTTTTTCAGAATTAGTAAAACAAAAACAAAAACAAAAAACACCCAAAACAAAATACACAAGCAACTGGGTTCAGCGTGCCTCTTCCAAGAGAAATTATTTTTACTTATCCAGAAATTAGGCAGTTATCTAAACAGTCTTTTGGGTTACTGATATGGCTTGGATGCTTGTCCCTTCCAGATCTTATGCTGAAATGTAATCCCAGTGTTGAAAGTGGGGCCTGCTAGGAGGTATTGGATCATGGGGGCTGATCCCTCATGGATGGTTTGGTGCATTTGGTGCCATCCCCAGGATAATGAGCGAGTTCTCTCTCTGGTAGTTGACGTGAGAACTGATTGTTTAAAGAGCTTGGCATCTCCTATCACCCGCCACCTCTCTTGCTCCCTCTCTCACTATGTGATGTGCCTGCTCCTTCTTTGCCTTCTGCCATGAGTAAAAACTCCTTGAGGCCTCACTGGAAGCTGAGCAGATGCTGGCACCACACTTTCTGTACATCCTGCAGAACTAAACCGCTTTTCTTCATAAATTGCCCAGCCTCAGGTATTTATAGCAACACAAGAACAGACTATTACAGGTACTATCTTTTGGCCCTTGCTGAGAGTAGTCATTCATTCATGTATTCATTCAAGAAAAATACTTACTGAGTGCCTACTGTATGCTAGGTATGGTTCTAGGAAACTAGGATCTATCAGTGGAACAAACAACATCCTTGTTCTCAGAGAACTTACATTCTAATGGGGAGAATGTAACAATAACTAAATGAATGGAAAAGAGTCGGTCTGTGAGAAGTGATTTAAAGCAAAAAGCTGGGTAAGGGACTGTGAACAATGGAGGTGGTATGAGGTGCTATGTTAGCTATGGAATGACTGCTCTAACAGTGACTTTTGCATAGAGAACTAAATAAAGTAAAAGAAATAACCATGCAGACTTTTAGGGGGAAGAATACTTCAGGCAGAAAGAAGAGCCAATGCAAAGGCCTAAGGCAGGACAGTGCTAGGCATGTTTGAGCAGGCATGTCCTTGACTTGTTTGGGGGATTGCAACGTCAGTGTGGCTGCAGCAGAGTGGTATGGTAGCGGTAGAGAGTGGCGGGAGAGGAGGTTGAGGGGTGGCAGAGGTCCAAGGATGCAGTGCCTAAAAGGCCTTGGTGAGGACTTTGGATCTGACCCTGAGTGAGATAGAAAGCCATTAGAGATTTTTTTGTTTGTTTTTAAATTTTGATAATATATATATAACTTTAAATTTCCCTTTTTTTTTTTTGAGACAGAGTCTTGCTCTGTCACCAGGCTGGAGTGCAGTGGCACAATCTCGGCTCACTGCAACCTCTGCCTCCCAGGTTCAAGCCATTCTCCTACCTCAGCCTCCTGAGTAGCTGGGACTACAGGCACGGACCATCACGCCCAGCTAATTTTTGTATTTTTAGTAGAGATGGGGGGTTTCACCATGTTAGCCAGGATGGTCTCAATCTCTTGACCTGGTGATCCGCCTTCCTCGGCCTCCCGAAGTGCTGGGATTACAGGCGTGAACCACCATGCCTGACCAAATTTACCATTTTAATTATTTTAAGTATACAGTGTTCAGTTTAGTGCCATTAAGCACATTATTATGCAACTATAACCACTATCCAGCTCCAGAACTTTTTCATCATCCCAAAATGAAACTTTGTACCAATTCAACAATAACTCCCATTCTCCCCTCCAGGCAGCCCCTGGTAAATACTATGTTACTTTCGGCCTCTGTAAGCTTCGCTATTCTAGGTACTTCACTCAAGTGGACTCATATACTATTTATCCTTTGATGTCTGGCTTATTTCACTTAATTTTTAAGGTTAATGTCTTCAAGGTATCAACCATGTGATAAAATGTGTCAGACTTTTATTGGAGGATGTGATGGTTAATTTAGAGTGTCAACTTGACTAGATTAAGGAATACCTAGAGAACTGGCCACACATTGTTTTGGGGTGTGTCTTTGAGGATGTTTCTAGAGCAGATTGGCATGTGAGTCTCAGTGGACTAAGTTGGGAGGATCTGCCCTCAATGTGGGTGGGCACCATCCAACTGGCTGAGGGACCAGATAGAACACAATCCTAGGAAAAGTGAATTTGTCTCTCGTTCTCTCTCCTGGAGCTGGATACACTCTCCTCCTGCCTTTGGACATCAGAACCCCAGACTCTCTGGTCTTAGGATATTCCAGCACGTACATCAGCAGCCATTCCAGGTTCTCAGGCCTTCAGCCTTGGACTGAGAATTACACCATTGTCTTCCCTAGTTCTGAGGCTTTTAGACTTGGACTGAGTCACACTGCTGGCATCCCAGGGCCTCCAGCTTGCAGACTGTCTGTAGTGGAACTTAGCCTCTATGATAACATGAGCCAATTCTCCTCATAAGTCCCCTCTCATGTATCTACATATATATATATATATACATCCCATTGGGATATATATATATCCCATTGCTCTGTCTCTCTGGAGAGCCCTAACTAATACAGAGGGTTTTGAGCTGAGGAGTAATGACGCTTTACTCACACTTCAGAGGGATAACTCTGGCTGCTCTGTGGGAAGAGACTGGAGGTGACCACAAAGGTGAAAGCACAAAGACCAATTAAAAGATCATGATTATAGTCCAGTTGAGAAATGAGAGTAGCCCGGACTAGGGTGGTAATGGTGGCAGTGAAGAGACACATTTCAGAGTCAAGATATATTTTTCAGGCAACGCTGACCAAATTTGCTAATGGATTGGATGTCAGGTATGAGAAAGAGTACAGACAAGGTTGATCCAAAGAGTTTGGCCTGACAGCTGTTAGAGTGGCATAGTAATTTACAGAAATGGCCAGAAATGCAAGCACAGTAGAGTTCAGTGGTGGAATGGGAGAAGGGTAAAAGCTCACTTCTGAACTGTGAAGTTTGGAACGATGATTAGTCATCCAGGTGGAGATATAGAATGGACAGTAGATCTATGATTCTAGAATTTAAGGGAGAAGAGAGAGGTTAGGACTTGAGATACAAAACCGGGTACCATTGGCTCATAAAAGTTATTTCAAGCTCTAGATCTGGATGAGACTCCTCCCAGTACCTGAGTGCAAATCTAGACAAAAAGAGCCTGAGGATGAAGCTCTGGGACCCTCTGGTGCTCAGAAGCCAGGAAAATAAAGGAGATCCAATATAAGAGAGTGAGGATGAGGGACCAGTTCCTTAGGATCAGAACTATGAAAGGGGGTGTCCCAGAGGCCTAGGGCAGAGAATGTTTCAGGAAGAGAGATCACCAAGGAAGGTGAAGACTGGAAATGACCATGAGAATTGCAATGTGGGGGTCTCCCGGGACCTTGTCAACAGTGATTTCTCATCAGTATTCTACATCCCTGGGAGCTTATCTTCATTTTTTAAAAAAATAAATTAAAATTCTTTTCTTTTTTAGAGATGGGACCTGGCTATGTTACCCAGGCTGTTCACAGGTGTGATCCCACTACTGATCAGCACAGGAGTTTTGATTTGCTCCGTTGCTGACCTGGGCTGGTTCACCCCTCCTTAGGCAACCTGCTGGTCTCCCTTCCATTCCTGGGAGGTCACCACATTGATGCTGAAGTTAGTGCAGACACCAGATCGGCATAGCACACTACTGCCCAGAACTCCTGGGCTCAAGTGATCCTCCCGCCTCAGCCTCCGAAGTAGCTGGGACAACAGGCATGCACCACCATCCCCAGCTTTTCTTCATTCTTCTAGAGGAGCTTTGGAGGGAGTTAAAGAGAGTGATAAAATGTAAGTACAATTTTTTTTTTTTTTTTTTTTTTGAGACGGAGTCTAGCTCTGTCACCCAGGCTGGAGTGCGGTGGCACAGTCTCGGCTCACTGGAAGCTCTGCCTCCCGGGTTCATGCCATTCTCCTGCCTCACCCTCCCAAGTAGCTGGGACTACAGGCGCCCGCCACCACACCTGGCTAATTTTTTGTATTTTTAGTAGAGACAGTGTTTCACCGTGTTAGCCAGGATGGTCTCAATCTCCTGACCTCGTGATCTGCCCACCTCGGCCTCCCAAAGTGCTGGGATTACAGGTGTGAGCCACGGCGCCCAGCCAAATGTAAGTACTATTTATCTAATAAGTGCCATCTCCCAGAGTCCTCCCAACCTCTTCCTGCTTTGAGTCATGTGAGTCCTTGCTGCTGAAGTCACTGGCTATGCTGATCCTTGAAGTCACTTAGCTTCTCTTTGTGCTTCTCATCACCCTTTGGATCACAGACAACTCCAGGATTTTCAGAGCTTATTCCTGTAGCCCCCATCCTGTTGTTTTGGGTTTATCTCCTTGCCTTGTCAAGTCAAAGTCTGACTTTGTACAAAAATTTTCCACTTATCATGCTCCTGGCTCTGTCTTCTTGACCAGACTATTTGCATACATTAAATTTTTTTCCCTCTCTTCACTGCTGACCACATCTCTTCTCATCATATAAATTGTAGCTTTACGTTAATCTCCATTTCTTGCCACCTGCTGCCGAACTAATGTCTATTCATTATTCTGTGAAAATTTTGAGTGTCGGCTGTACAGAGCTCTGTTATCAATGCCTCATAGTATGCCAATAATTATGACATGGCTATTGTCTTCATATTTCCTCCAAAGTAATTGGGAGAGAAAAAAACTAAAGATATAAAATGAGAAGTAATAAAACTAGGCAATAAATCATACTTTCCAAAAATTGCTGTCAAGTCATACTGGTACCAGATGGAAGCCAGGGAAGATTACGTTTGAGCTAGGACATTGAAAGATGAGAAGGATTTAAATAGTAGAAAGGAAAGGGGTGGGCAGTCCAGGAGTAGGAAAGATATGTAAAGCTTTGATGACAGGGAGGTACAAGGAAAGGTAGACTTGCTTCAGATAATGGAATATGAAGCACTAAGTGCCATGAATTTAATGGTGGGTGCTCAATAGGTTTTGAATAATGTAGAAGCAGTGTTGGAAAGAAGAGCTTGGAAGCTTTGGTTGATATGAAGAATTCAAAGACAAGGAGACTAGTGAAAGGACTGAGGCAGTAGTCCAGCTCTGATGGGGTAAGAGCCTGAGCTTCAAACTGGTGCAGAACAAGATCACCTGTTTCCTGAGAGTTCCAGCAATGGATTTCTCATTGGCCCAGGTTTGGTCATGATCCCGCCCCTGAACAAATCTCCAATGGGCATGGATATGTGGTGATTTGGTTGGCTGGGCCCTGGATCTAGTGGTGGGGCCAGCTCCGCCCAAGCATGGTTAGAGAGGGAAAGGGGTGGCCCCAAAGGAAAATTAAGACAATGTTCCCAGAAGGGAGAATAGATGCTGGGAACATTAAAGCAGTCCTCCTCACTATCTTCCATTCATTCTTGGAGTGGCTAACCCGCCACTCCACTGAAACTGTTCTCACCAAGATCATCTCCTAGTTTACAAAATCACAAGACATTTTCAGGACTTATCATAACCTGACTTCTCTGCCCATCTGACACTGTTCGACCCTGTAAATGTTAGTATTTTCCAAGATTCTATTTTCAGTTTTGTCCCTTCTTACTCTCCTCATTTTCTCCTTTCCTGGCTTTTTCAAGAATTGATACACTTTCCCCTCTCATCTACCGTGGACACACCTCTATTGTTGCACATCTTACTCTGTATTGTGATTATATGTGTATGTATCAGGGACCATTATGTATCTTTGTAGCTCTAGCTCCTGGCACTTATTGGGAGTAGACTTAATGACTAAATAGAAATGAGGTATGCTGGCAGCAAGAGTGAATGAAGAGACAAAGATGATGTCATGATTTTGAACCTGGGATCCATGACCAGAAATAGAGAAGTCAGTTTCGGAGAAAAGAGTATGAGTTTAACTTTAGATGTGTTATGTCAGGAATAGTTAGGACACCAAACAGAAAAGCCAAGTGGAGACAGTAATTGTGCTAGAAGCCTATTAGACTATAAGTTTCATGGATATAGAGACCTTGCATATCTTGTCCTCGTTTTTAGAACATGGTACAAAGTAGGTGCTCAGTAAATGTTTGTTGAATTACTGAAATAAGCATACTCTGTAATCAACACAACACATTTGCAGATCTGACACTATCTACCTGAGATGGCATCAGGTCCCACGGATTGAGGGCTTAGTCCCACAAGATCATCCCCCACTTCAGATGCCAGTTGCAGGCCTCTGACTGTGACCTGTGCTTTAGACTGGGTGGCTATAAATTGGGGTTCCTACAGCCCCCTCCTAGGGTTCAATTGAATTGCTAGAGCTGCTTATAGAACTCAAGGAAGTGCTTACTTACTAATATGGTTTGGCTGTGTCCCCCACCCAAATCTCATTTTGAATGGTCACTTCTATAATCCCCATGTGTGGTAGGAGGGACCTGGTGCAAGGGAATTGAATCATGGGGGCAGGTCTTTCTCATGCTGTTCTCACGATAGTGACTAAGTCTCATGAGATCTGATGGTTGTATAAAGGGGAGCTCTCCTGCACACACTCTCTTGCCTGCTGCCATGTAAGATGTGTCCTTGCCCGCTGCCATGTAAGATGTGTCCTTGCCCATCCTTCGCCTTCTGCCATGATTGTGAGGCCTCCCCAGCCATGTGGAACTGTGAGTCCATTAAACCTCTTTTTCTTGATAAATCAGCCAGTCTTGGGTATGTCTTTATTAGCAGCATGAGAATAGACAAATACACTTACATTTCTCAGTTTATTATGAGGATATTGCAAAGGGTACAGATGAACAGCCAGATGGAAGAGTTGCATAGGAGAACTTATGGGGGAAGGGGCACGGAACTTCCATGCCCTCTCCAGGAACCTCCTCATGCTTAGCTATCTGGAAGCTCATCTGAAACCTGTCCTTTTGGGTTTTTGTGGAGGCTTCATTACATAGGCATGATTGATTACATTATTGGCTATTAGTGATCAACTCAACCTTCAGCCACTTTCTGGAAGTCAGGATGTAAGGTTGAAAGTTCCATCCTTTTATTCATGCCTTGGTTTTTCTGGTGACCAGCCCTCATCCTGAAGCCATTTTATCATACAAAAGACACTGTTGTCATTCTGGAGATTTCAAGGATTTTAGAAGCTGGATGAAGATATTTCACAATATCACACAAATAAAGCCATGTGAGTGGCTGAGATTTCTATGAGTGGGCAAAGGGTCAGGTAGGCCTGACCCCAGAAGTTTCTCACATTTAAGAGAAAGGATGGAGACAAGATGTGCCTGGGCCATTACAGGCAGCCACTTCTTCAACAAACAAGAAGGGAAGGCTTTCCATGGACTTCTTATTTATTAGCAGAGAAACCTTCCTTAGAACCCCTGTATCAGATTTCTCCAAATTCCATTGCCTGGAATTAGGTCACATGCCCATGCTGGGCTGCAGGAGAGGTGGAGAAAGCAAATATATGGCATTTTCAGACTCTATAATGGGAGATTGATTTTGACAGCAAGGAAGAAAAAAGAAGGTACAGGATAGGTAAAAGATTTTTTCTGCCTCCCAGGGAGCAGTGAAATTTTAAATGAGGAGAAAGCCATACAGAGTTTTTAAAAATACCCACTTACTTTGGGGACATTCTTTCAGGTTCAAAAGGTTCTTCCAAATTATTTCTTCTGGCACATTAAACAATGTGCAAATGATGTGGGAGAAAATACATTTCCTCTCCCAGGCCCTCCTGTTTACATCCTCTCATCCTCAGCATTGGGGTCTTAGTTTGTACCCTTAAAGCAACACTCTGCTATGTATTTGTTCTCCTCCAGGTCAGGGAGAAGGTTGAATTTAAATAACTCCAGTTCAGAGCGGTGGCACACCATAGGGAAAGTTGACTTTGAGATTTGCCAGATGGGTCAAGCCTATTTGCAGCCTTAAAAAGGCCTGAAATCACAGCCCTGACACAAAGCTGCAGGAAGCAGAAAGTGACAAGCTTCCTCTCCAAAAACTACATCAAGTAAAATGTTATAACAAAAGAATTCATTTTCCTATTCCTTATCCTAGACTGCATTTGGGCCTAGACTCCAGTTCCTTGGGGGACACATCATAGCTGTGCCAGATGGGAAAGGGAAGGAGCCCATGGTTTTTTTAATGCTATATTTATGAACTGAAGAAATATGTGACAATAGCTAGAAAAGGAAAAAGTACAGGCAGTAGGAAGTAACTGGGAAACTGCGGGCACAGCCAACAGGTATATGAAAAAATGCTCAGTATCACGAATCATCAGGCACATGCAGATTAAAACCGTACTTCACACCTCTTAGAATGGCTATTATCAAAAAGACAAAAGAAAACAAGTGTTGGAGAAAAGGTAACCCTTGTACACTGTCAGTGGGAATGTAAATTAGTACAACCATTGTGGAAAATAGTATGGGGGTTCCTGAAAAAAATTAAAAATAGAACTACCGTCTGATTCCAGCAATCTCACTTTTGAGTACATATCCAAAGGAAGTGAAATCAATATGTCAAAGAGATATCTCCCATATTCATTGAAGCACTATTCACAATAGCCACTATGTATGGAAATGACCTAAGTGTTCATCAATGGATGAATGAATAAAGAAAAGGTGGCATGTGTACACAGTGGAATAACATTCAGCTGTAAAAAGAAGAAGGAAATCTTGTCATTTGCAACAGCATAAATAAACCTAGAGGACATTATGTTAAGTGAAATAAGCCAGGCATAGAAAGACAAATACTGCAAGATCTCAGTTACTTATGGAATCTGAAAAAAGTTGAACTCATAGCAGCAGAGAATAGAATGGTAGTTACAGGGTCTAGGGGATGGGGGGATTGGGAAGATGCTGGTCAAACAATAAAAACCAACAAAACAAACATCTGCTGCTATGGCTAAGGCTGTGGTGAAGCTACCGCAGACAGAACAGAAAAAGACCTATGACAGAGACAGAGAAGGGAGAGGCCACAGCCAACAGGTGGCCTTTGCAATGTCAGGATGACAAGGGAGATGTTTGCAAAAAGCAGTGGCCTTTTTGTGAAGCTCCTGTGGAGCTCTGACTCTGCGCCAGGTCCAAAGTTCTTTAAGGGTATTAGTACATTTGGCCGGTGGTCTTGCTCTTCTCACCTTACAGGTACAGAGGCTGAAGCACAGGGAGGTGGAATCTTTTCCTTGGGTCTCTTAGTGACCGAATGAGGAAACTGGGATGTCACAAGGGCTGACTGACTCTGCTTAGCACTCTTAGCTGTTGGCACTACCCTGCTGACCTGCTTCCAGCTTGGTGACTTACCACTTGGCAAAGACATCACTAGTCCTGGGGCAGCTGACACTTCCACAGAGAAGTGAGCATCTCTTGGCCACTTTGTCTTCCCTGCTGATGGCTGTGGAAGGGCAGGCAGAAATGCAAGTGCCTCCTTCTTCACGCGATGCACAGAGCAAGGGCTGGACGTGGTCGATCTCAAACATGCATTGTTCACATCAGATTCATCTCTCATTTTTCTGTATTAGTTTGTTCTCATGTTTCTATAAAGAAATACTTGAGACTGGGTCATTTGTAAATAAAAGAGGTTTTATTGGCTCACGGTTCTGCAGGCTGTACAGGAAGGACAGCAGCTTCTGCTTTGGGGGAGGCCTCAGGAAGCTTCCAATCGTGGGGGAAGGCAAAGGGGCAGCAGGTATCTTACATGGCAGGAGCAGGAGCAAGAGAGAGAGAGGGGAGGTGCTACACACCTTCAAACAACCAGATTTCATGAGAACTCACTCGCTATCATGAGAACAGAATCAACAGGGATGATGCTAAACTCTTCATGAGAAACACAGTCCCATGATCCAATTCCCTCTCACCAGGCTCTACCTCCAACACTGGGGACTGCAATTCGACATGAGATTTGGGCGGGGACACAGATCCAAACCATATCACCTCACCAAGGAGTGTTTGAGGCAGAAGTATTTCATTCACCTCTTACCTCAAGCATGTGAAAATGGCTTTATAAGGAGGAAACAGAAGCCCAGGAAGCCTAAATCACTTGCCTAGATCTTGCAGCTAAGGGGCAGATCTGGAATTTGAACACGGAGCTGGCTGACTCCCAAGTTCTAGTTCTTTCTATTACATCACACTTCTTTTCAGTGATAACTTGGGGTTCTTTGAGACCATGTTTGGCCTGCTCCTTTCTGGACAGTTTTCTACAACTGCAGGGGCATCTAATAGACCCAAGGCAGAATTTAATTTATGGGGGTGGAAGGGGAGGGGAACACTTTTGCCTGTCATCATCCATGTCTCCAACAGGATTCTCAAAAAGGAGCCACTAAAAGTTTGGGGGTGATATGGTTTGTATGTTTTGTCCCCTCCAAATCTCAAGTTGAAATGTGGGCCTCCAGTGTTGGAGGTGGGCCTAGTGGGAGGTGCTCGGCTTCTAGGGGCAGATCCCTCATGAGTGGCTTGGTGCTGTCCTTCAGTGAGTTCTCACTCTATGAGTTCATGCAAGATTCGGTTGTTTAAGGCCAGGCGCGGTGGCTCATGCTTGTCATCCCAGCACTTTAGGAAGCTGAGGCGGGCAAATCACCTGAGGTCAGGAGTTTGAGACCAGCCTGGCCAACCTGGTGAAACCCAGTCTCTACTAAAAGTACAAAAATTAGGCTAGATGTGGTGGCTCATGCCTGTAATCCCAGCACTTTGGGAAGCTGAGGTGGGTGGATCGTGAGGTCAGGAGTTCAAGACCAGCCTGGCCAACATGGTGAAACCCCACCTCTACTGAAAATACAAAAATTAGCTGGGCATGGTGGTGCATGCCTATAATCACAGCTACTCGGGAGGCTGAGGTAGGAGAATTGCTTGAACTGGGACCCGGGAGGTGGAGGTTGTAGTGAGCCAAGATTGCGCCACTGCACTCCAGCGTGGGCTACAGAGCGAGACTCCATCTCAAAAAAAAAAAAAAAGAAAAGAAAATTAGCTGGGCGTGTTGGCGCATGCCTGTAATCCTAGCTACCTGTGAGGCTGAGGCAGGAGAATCACTGGAACCCGGGAGGCAAAGGCTGCAGTGAACTGAGATTGCATTACTGCACTACAGCCTGGGAGACAGAGCAAGACCCTATCTCAAAAAAAAAAAAAAAAAAAAAAGATCTTGTTGTTTAAAAAGGCATGGCACCTGCTCCCTCACTTTCTTGCTCCCTCTCTTGCCATGTGATGCTCTGGGTTCCCTTCACCTTCTGCCATGATTGTAAGCCTCCTGAGGCCCTCACCAGAAGCAGATGCTGGCACCATGCTCCTTATCCAACCTACAGAGCTGTGAGCCAAATAAACCTCTTTTCTTTATAACTTACCCAGCCTCAGGAATTCCTTTATAGCAATGCAAACAGACTAACACAGGGGGTGAATTAGGGCAGGGAATTTTTAAACTAATATATGTGTGTATATATATATTTTAATTGAGGTATAACATATATATGGCAAAGAACATGAACTGTGCTAATTGTAAGTGTAGAGCATGGTTAATTACCTGTGTAGACGCCTGTGTAGCCATCACTCACACTGAGATAGCGAACACTTCCTGCATCGTCCCAGTCAAAACCCATTTCCTCCCCAGAGATAGCCACTATTCTGATTTTTATCATAATCGATTTGTTTAGCCTATTCTTGAATTTCATATAAACAGCTATGCTGCCTAATACTTCTTTTGCTCATTAGTGTTTAAACCAAATACACAGAATGGTGTAAAGTAAAAGATGAAACTCTTCCCCTAACCCTACCTTCCCAGTCTCTGTTCCTAGCGTCTAGCAATGGCATCCTTCCTTCTATTCTATTTCCTAATGTTCAGGTACCATAGAAAACAGAAGGGGAGTCTTGCTTTGAGAATCAACTTGTGGCTTTTTCCCTGTGTTTTCTAGAGGAAGAGACTTACCAGCTACAATATGCATAGGCAGGAAATCATTAACAGTTTTCCTTATAAAGTGTGGAGGAGGCAGCTTAGTTGTTCTGTAAGAAAAGGGGGATCATTCCCAGGGTGATATGGGACAACAGTGGTTCTTGGTCCATTAAGCAGAGATAAAGATTCCTGACTCTCTCACTGCAGAGGACAGCTGATGCTGGAAACAGTAGCCCAGCTGAAGGCAGTATTTCTCAGCTCCTGCTTTGCATCTGAAAGGGGCTGTGTTCTCAATAAATAGCCAAGGAGCTTAAGACAGGGGCATATCTTTTCCATTCTTTCTCCATCTGCAGGCTGAATGCAGAGGACTCAGAGGTCCTAGAGACCCTAAAGAAGGGTGCAGTCACGAATGGAAGGCGTCTGGGCCCCTGGATCACCATGCAGAAGGTTGCATGCCAGATAGGCATAACCACGTGGGACTATTACACCTATAAGGAATACCCATGTATTATGCTAAGCCACTAACACCTAAGGGTTTAAGTAGCAATATCACCCTGAAAAACATCATCTATGAGGAAATGAACTCCCGAGAACCAGGTATGACACAGTCATATGCCCTTGGAGGTACCTAGGTGTGCACATGGGAAGATTGGAAAGCTAAAGTGTCAGTGCTTTGGGCTCTGGCCCAGATACACATGAGGATCCTGTGACTGAGTGAGACAAGTCTCTGCTACTTCTGGAGGCTGCTGGAGCCTTTGAGGGAGTGGCCTCCTGGGGCAGGCAGCATGGCCTCTTCCTGGAGCCTCCATGTGCCTCTGCAGACACCGATGCTGTCTCCTACACACCTGAGCCACCAGGTGTCCAGTGGACAGTATCATGGTGCTCAGTGATACTGGTCCCCTGTCGCCTATATTTCCACCATTCCTCATTATGAGAAGACAGGGAATGTAAAGCACTTTAGTTCAAAGGGCTGTAGGCGTTTCAGCTGGAGCTTCCCCACCAGGTGTAACGTGCACCTGGCGAGAGTGCAAAGCATCCACATTTTCTGTTTCAAAGAATGACACTGCTTTAGCTTTGTGGCCGCTACTAAAGCCGGGGCTTAGCCTGTCTCTCATTTTGAGCAGAATTACACCTAGCTTACTCCTCTGCAGTAGTCAATGGCCGAAGGTAGTGGGACTCTGCCCTCAAGACCCAAAAGCATTAGGGAGACTGCTGGATGTATAATGGGGGAGGACTGATGTTCTTGGAGAAGAGATAGCCTGGATTTCAGGCTTAGGACATCTTAAACTTTTATCCTCTGAGGGTGAACCTGGAAAGTGGCTTTAAACTTTTCAGATCTTGACCCACAGTAATACATGCAACCTGTATAGTGACTCAGTACATAATATCTGAAATGTACTCTGATATTATCTATTCCATCCCATTCCAAAATATATTTACTTATTTTCAGTTCCACTTTCTAAAAGCTGGTCACAACCCATTCAGTTGATTCCATCACACTAATGAGTGGCAGTTTATACTTTGAAAGACTTGGACTAGGACATACTGGCCACCCCGCCCCTACCCCAACTGTGCACGGAGGGGACTAGACTGTGATGGTTAGGAGGATGTCTCTGGAGCCAGAATGCTCAGATTTGAATTTTGCCTCTACTACTTATTAATTTTGTACCCTCAGCAAGTTCCTTAACCACTCTGTTCTTCAGCTTCCCATCTGTAAAATGGGATTGTTTTCAAAATTACCTACCTCGTGGAGTTGTTGTAAGAATAGATTATATATATGTGAAATTAAGGAACAGGGCCCGGCATCTAGTCAGTGCTACATAAGTGTTAGCTTTAATTATTAATGGGTTATTTCCTCTTATTCTGAAAGGACAAATATTGTGGAAGAAGTTTTGAAGTCCCTGAAAGACCTGAGGATTCTGACTTTCTAAGCCCCATGTGTTCTGGGCTTGGAACTATTTCTCAGGCAGAGGCAGTGTGACTCTCGCCCAAAGGTATGCCATTCAGATGGGACTAAGTGGCTCTTAGATCCTACTTGGTTTGTGGCTTAGTGGAAGGTGCTATGGCAAAAGTTCAGAAGTGTGATTCTCTCTGATACTTTCTTGCATGAATTCGGACTTGGAAATTAGTTCTTCAAGATGGTCACTCCCCAGATATTATTCATGCATATTCGAGGCTCAGTTTACATATGAACATTTCCATTACAATTCTCTAATTCTCACTGGGAAATAAATTTTTCATAGCCTGCCTCCTTTTTACATCTCTTGTGGCACCTATTATTATTATTATTACTTAAAAGTAAGCTTTAAACATGTTTATATATCTGTCAGTTTTACTGAGTTATACTTTGTACATAATGAAACTCACCCTTTTTAGTGTATAGTTTAAGTTTTGACACATTCAGCTGTGTAATCACTACCACCATAGTCAAGTTACAAAATATTATCATCACTCCCAGATAATTCTCTTGTACCCCTTTGTGGTCAATGCCTCCTGTAACCCCCAGCCCCAGGCAACCACTGATCTATTTTCTGTCTCTGAAGTTTTGTCTTTTCCAGAATGTCATATGAATTGAATCCTATAGTGTGCAGCCTTTTGAGTCTGACTTCTTTCATTTAATACATGAGATTCATCCAAGGTGTTGCATGTGTCAATAGTTCACTCCTTCCTGGTGCTGGGTAGTATAATAGTATTCCATTATGTGGATGTGTCATAGTTTATGTATCCATTCATCTGTTGAAGGACACTTGGGTTCTTCCAGTTTTTTTGAAGATGATGAGTTGCCTATAGGTTTCTGCATAAATATAAAATTTCATTTCTCTTGTGTAACTCCTTGGGATAGAGTTGCTGGGTCATATGGTAAGTATATGTTTAACTTTATAAGGAACTGTCAAACTATTCTCTAGAGTAGTGGTACCATTTTGCATTCCCATTAGCAGTGTATGAGAGTTGTAGTTACTCTGCAATCTTGCCAGAATCCAATCCAGTTCCCTTCCCCCTCCCCTCGTCTCTCTCTCATTCTTTTTTTTTCTTTTTTCAATGATAATAGGTGTGTAGGGAGTAAACTTTCTGTTGAGGCATAATCTACATGCAGAAAATTATGCCTCACAAATTCTAAGTATCACAAATTCTAAGTATCAAGCTGGAGATTTTCAGCCAATACCCCACCTCAAAGGTAACCTTATTCTGGCTTCTCTCAACATGGACTAATTTTTGAACCTTACATAAATAAAATAATATACTGCATACTCCTTTCTGTGGCTTCCTTTGCTCAGTATTACGGTTGAGTGACTCATCAATATTGTTGCATGTTGTTGTAGTTAGTTTTCTTGCTGTAGAATATTCCTTTATATGAATATACATCTATTCTAGTTGATGGTCATTTGTGTTGTTTCCAGGTTGTGTCTGTTATGAATAATGCCTCTATGAACATTCTTGTTGCCATTTGGGAGTTCCCCAGGACTATCCTTAGGTTCAATAATTCATGAGAAGGACTCACAGAACTCAGAAAGAAAGCTATTATATTCAAGATGATGGTTTATTACAGTGAAATAATACAGATTAAAAGCAGTGGGAAAAGGCACAGAGGACAGAGTCCAGGCAAGTTCCCAGGTGTGAACTTCCAGTCGTTCTCTTTCAGTGGAGGCCTGCAGACAGAGTTTACCTCCCTCGGCAATGACGAGTGGCAGACGCATGGAGTAATGCCAAACAGGGATGCTCCCCTAGCCTTGGTGTCCAGGGATTTCACTGGGGGTTGGTCATATGGAAATGGCAACCACCATGTGGCTGTTCTTAGTCTCTAACTTCTCCAGAGGTTAAGCTGTTGCCATGTGGCCCAACACTCTGGCTATAAATGACATTGTTAACATAGGCTGTTTGGTGTGACCCAAAGCCCCCAGGTAAGGACACTCTTATTCCAAGGTCTTGGAGGTTGCCTCCTAGAAACTGATCAAGGGCCAAACATTGCTTTGGCCAAGATTGATCCTTTACTTGTATGTCTTTTGGTGAACATATGTAGCATTCCTGTTGGCAGCTCTACTCTTAGCATACCTAAGAGTGGAGTTACCATGTCATAGGCATGCATATGTTCAGATTTAGTAGTTATGATCAGTTTTCCAAAGTGGCTATATCAATTTACATTCTCACCAGAGTGTCTGAGAGTTCCAGTTGCACCATGTCTTCTCCAACCCTTGGTATTGTCAGATGTTTCATTTTGTTTATTTCAGTCATTCTAGTGGGTGGGTAGTAAAATCTCACTGTGCTTTTAATTTGTATAACCCTCCTGAATAATGATGTTGAGCACATTTTCATGTGTTTATTAGTCATTTTGATATCATCAGCAATTATTATTATCAACCCCCTGTACTGTAATTTAATTCAATTCAACAGTCTTACTAAAGCCCTTGTAATGGTGAACACAGTGCAGTTCAGCACAACACACACACACACACATACACAAAGAAGATATTATGTATGTATTGATGTATTGATATGGAAAGATCCTTAATGCAGACAGAGTGTGTATAGCATGCTACCATTTATGTGAAATGTTTGTGGAAAAACTGAATGCACATACAAACATATAGTCTTAAATATGCACAAACATTTTTCAGAAGGATCAACAGAAACTATAATTACTACTTGTAGGGGAAGAAAACAAAGTGAATGCGGAATGGTGTGGGGAAGGAAAGAGTGATTTTTCACTTTACACCATTTAATATACTCTGATGTGTGAGCAGTGTAAATCTTTTTATCTAAACCTAAATCTTTTAACCTTTTAAAATCATTCTGCAGAAATATTTAAGAAAAAAAATCACTTTGTCTACAGAATGATTTTATGGTCCAGTTGGGAGGGATTGTCGAGGAGTTATGGACACAGACATGAAAATAAGTAACTGCGGCCAGGCTGGGTGCAGTGGCTCACACCTATAATCCCAGCACTTTGGGAGGCTGAGGCAGGTGGATCACCAGCTCAAGAAATCGAGACCAGCATGGCCAACATGGTGAAACCCTGTCTTTACTAGAAATATAAAAATTAGCTGGGCATGGTGGCACGTACCTGTAATCCCAGGCTGAGGCAGAAGAATCGCTTGAATCTGGGAGGCGGAGGTTGCAGTGAGCCGAGATCGCGCCACTGCATTCCAGCCCGGTGACAGAGCAAGACTCCGTCTCAGGAAAAATAAAATAAAATAAAAAAGAAAATAAGTGACTGTGGCTGCCTGGATCACACCTGTAATCCCAGCAGTTTTGGTGGCCAAGGAGAGAGGATCGTTTGAGCCCAGCCTGAGCAAAATAGGGAAACCCCATTTCTACAAAAATTAGCTAGGCATAGTGGTGTGCACCCTTGGTCCCAGCTAGTTGGGAGGCTGAGTTGGGAGGATCATCAGAGCCCAGGAGGCTGAGGTTGCAGTGAGCTGAGATTGTGCCACTGCACTCCAGCCTGAGCAACAGAGTGAGACCCTGGAACTTTGAACTTGAGAGAGATTATTTAGGGTATCTGGCAGAAGAAATTTCTAAGCAGCAAAGCATTCAAGAGGTGACTTGGGTGTTGTTAAAGGCATTCAGCTTTATAAGGCAAGCAGAGCATAACAATTTTGGACATTTTCAGCCTGACAATGGAATAGAAAAGAAAAACCCATTTTCTGAGGAGAACTTCAAGCTCGCTGCAGAAATTTGTGTAAGTAATGAGGAGCTGAATATTAATCCCCAAGACAATGGGGGAAATGTCTCCAGGGCATGTCAGAGGTCTTCATGGCAGCCCCTCCCATCACAGGCCCAGAGGCATAGGAGAAAATGGTTTCATGGACTGGCCCCAGGGTCCCCATGCTGTATGCAGTCTAGGGACTTGGTACCCTGCATCCCAGCCACTCCAGCTGTGACTAAAAGGAGCCAAGGTACAGTTTGGGCTGTTGCTTCAGAGGGTGGAAGCCCCAAACCTTGGCACCTTCCACATAGTATTGAACCTGCAGGTGCACATAAGTCAAGAATTGAGGTTTAGGAACCTCCACCTAGATTTCAGAAGATGTATGGAGATGCCTAGATGCCTGTGTAAAAGTTTGCTGTGGGATGGGGCCCTCATGGAGAACCTCTGTTAGGGCACTACAGAAGGAAAATTTGGGGTCAGAGCCCCCACACAGAGTCCCTGTTAGGGTACTGCCTAGTGGAGCTGTGAGAAGAGGGCCACCATCCTCCAGACCCCAAAATGGTAGATCCACTGACAGCTTGCACCGTGTGCCTGGAAAAGCCACAGACACTCAGTGACAGCCCATGAAAGCAGCCAGGAGAGGAGCTATACCCTGCAAAGCCACGGGGGCAGAGCTGCCCACGACCATAGGAACCTACCTCACATCAGCATGACCTGGATGTGAGACATGGAGTCAAAGGACATTATTTTGGAGGTTTCAAATTTGACTGCCCCACTGAATTTCAGACTTGCATGGGGACTGTAGCCCCTTTGTTTTGGCCAATTTCTTCCATTTGGAATGGCTGTATTTACCCAATGCCTGTACCCCCACTGTATCTAGGAAGTAACTAACTTGCTTTTGATTTTACAGGTTCATAGGCAGAAGGGACTTGCTTTGTCTCTTTTGCTTTAGACTATGGACTTTTGAGTTAATGCTGAAATGAGTTAAGACTTTGGGGGATGGTTGGGAAGGCATGATTGGTTTTGAAATGTGAGGACATGAGATTTGGCAGGGTCCAGGAATGGAATGACATGGTTTGGCTCTGTGTCCCCACCCATATCTCATCTTGAATTGTACTCCCATAATTCCCACGTGTTGCGGGAGGGCCCTGGTGGGAGATGATTGAATCACAGGGGCAGTTTCTCCCATACTGTTCTTGTGGTAGTGAATAAGTCTCATGAGATCTGATGTTTGATAAGGGGAAACCCATTTTGCTTGGCTCTCATTCTCTCTCTTGCCTGCTGCGATGTAAGACATGTCTTTCGCCTTCAATCATGATCGTGAGGCCTCCCCAGCCATGTGGAACTGTAAGTCCAGTTAAACCTCTTTCTTTTGTAAATTGCCCAATCTTGGGTTTGTCTTTATTAGCAGTGTGAAAACGGACAAATACAGTCATTCTTGCAAATTCCACTTCTAACACCAACTCCAAAGTTCAGGTGTCCCCAAGATCACCCTCACTCTGGTACCAAATAAAAGTGCAGGGATTCCCAAGAACATGCTCAATTTCAATAATCACTAGAAAGACTCACAGAACTCACTGAAAGCTACTACAATCATGGTTATGGGTTATTACAGTGATGTATACAAGTTAAAATAAACCAAAGGAAGAGGTGCAAGGGGCAGAGTTCAGGAGAGTTTCAAGCATGAAGCTTCCAAATGTCCTCTCCCAGTGGAGTCAGAGACAGTGGTTGTGCCTCCCAACAACAGTGTGTGGCAATACTCATGGAGTACTGCCAACCAGAGAAGCTTGGTGTCCAAAGTTTTTACTGGGGCATCACCACGTAGACATGATTGACTGTCCATGTGGATGACCTTAACCTCCAGCTTCTGTGGAGGTTGAGCTGATACCATGTGCCCCAAAGCCCCTACCACAAATTATTGTAATCAGATTATCTGGCATGGCTCAAGGCCCCCAAGTAAACAAGGACACTTTCATCAGGCAAGACATCCCAAGGGCTTAGAGATTACCTCCTAGGGGCTGAGAGCAAAGGCCATACCTTACTTTGGGTAAGGTTAATTCTTTCTTACACAATATGTTTATCTATCTAAACATCTTATGTTATGAACATCGTAATAGTTATATCTTTTTTTAAGAAATAGTTTTCTTCCTCCCTCCCTTCTCTCCTTCACCTTCCCTCCCTTCCTTCCCTTCCTTTCCTTCCTTTCCTTTCTTCCTTTCTTTTCTTTCTTTTTTTATAATTTTTTTTTTTTGTCAGGGTCTTGTTCTTTGCCCAGGCTGGAGTGCACTGGCATGATCATGGCTCACTAAAGCCTCAATTCCCCAGACTCAATTGATCCTCTTGCCTCGGTCTCCTGAGTAGCTGGGACTACAGGGGTGCACCACCATACTCAACTAGCTTTTTGTATTTTTGTAAAGACAGGGTTTTGCCATGTTGCCCAGGCTGGTCTCAAACTCCTGGACTCAAGCAGCCCTCCTGCCTCAGCCTCCCAAAGTGCTGATTAAACAGGCATGGGTCATTGTGTCAACCAGTTTTATTTTCTTTATAAGAAAGAATACATGTCCTTTATGTGAACAAAATAAACAACATAGTAAAGTAAAACAAGGAGAGCAAAATCAGTCCAAATCCACTCACTAAGTGATATAATGATTAATACATTAGTATATGTCCTTGTACACATCTTTCATTGCTGTTTATCCACATAATATGTATAGAGTTTTATATAAATAAAATTATTCTATTTATGTTGACATATAACTGGTTCTTGGACACTTAAGTTCTTTAAATTGCTTTTATTAAACATTGACTAGACACAAAAATATTTATGAAGTAAAATGAAACACATTTACAACCAAACACGTCTGAATTTACCACCAAATTTAAGGAAAAAACCCCCAAAACATTATTTTTTATTTTTTTAAAATTTTTTTGAGATGGAGTCTCGCTCTGTTCCCCTGGCTGGAGTGCAGTGGCGCGATCTCAGCTCACTGCAAGCTCTGCCTCCCGGGTTCCTGCCATTCTCCTGCCTCAGCCTCCCAAGTAGCTGGGACTACAGGCACCCGCCACCGCGCCCGGCTAATTTTTTGTATTTTTAGTAGAGACGGGGTTTCACCGTGGTCTCGATCTCCTGATCTTGTGATCCGCCCCAAAACATTATTAATGCCGGGCGAGCTGTCAGAGCCCTGGCATTGGGAAGTAGTCAACTCACAGGTTGGTAAGTAGAACTTACCAACAACAGTATAGGTTTGAAAAAGGAAGTTTATTAGAAAGAAGGAATACTGCTAAAGGGTGCAGCGGGGTGCCTCAGTGAGAGGACTCAGCTCACTGGTGGATCTTCCTTAGGACCTTTTATGGACCTTAAGGCAGGCGCCTAAGGGTAATTTGGGCCATATTAGTCACATAGGTCATGATAAATTATTACATTTATAAACATTTGGGTGCCTTAACGTCACAAGAGTTGCACAATGAGTTTCGGCATGGAATTCCCAAGATGTATAAAAATTCTAGTTACTTAATAACGATTGAAATAGGCCTGGAACCAGATGCCAACTTTAGATAGTAGGGAAGTTTTTATTATTATTATTATTGTTTGAGATGGAGTTTCCGTTGCCCGGGCTGGAGTGCAGTGGTACGATCTTGGCTCGCTGCAACCTTCATCTCCCAGGTTCAAGCGATTCTCCCACCTCAGCCTCCTGAGAGGCTGGGATTACAGGTGCCGACCACTATGCCCAAATATAATTTTTGTATTTTTAGTAGATGGGGTTTCACCATGTTGGCCAGGCTGGTCTCAAACTCCTGACCTCAGCTGATCTGCCTGCCTTAGCCTCCCAAAGTGCTGGGATTACAGATGTGAGCAGTCGCACCCTGCTGGGAAGTTTAATTACTTCTAAATTTCCTAGATAACTTTTGCCTTCGGATGGCCTGTTTGATGGTCACCAGGTGTTCTTTGCTCCCTTCTAAATTCCTCAGATAAGGAGTTTTTGTCTCTGGACCCTGTTCAGTGGTCTCCAAGTCATTTTCATTTTCCTCGCTCATTACCTTTAAAGTACCCTGTGTGCCTCTGTCCAATCCACATCCTCCCTTTCTTCTCCCAAAGGTAACAACTATCCTGAATTTAGGTCTATCGTTACTCTACTTTTAGATTTATTGTGTTAGGACTCAGGAAACAAAACATGCTGCATTAGACTTCAGACTGAGAGGACCTGGAGAACAGTAATGTAGGGAACGCCTTGTTGTGATATTCCTTTATCCAAGGGAAGTTTCTCCAGAAAGAATGCAGTCATTAACCAGAGAAGATTAGCTCACAGAAAAAGAGAAGAAAGTTCTGACACCATGCTCAGAGAAACTCTTATCAGAGACTACCACCTTCAGGGCTGCTACCTGAGAGACTTTATCTGCATAATAAGACAGCCTGGTTGGGCTCAGTGGCTCAGGCTGTAATTCCAGCACTTTGGGAAGCCGAGGCAGAAGGATCACTTGAGCCCAGGAGTTCGAGACCATCCTGGGTGTAAGGCAAATGACTGCACTACAGTCAAAAGTGGGCCGGAGTAAACATCCAGTGCAGCATGGCACAGCGGGATTGGCGTTCAGGTGCATAATTCCGTGCATTATATAATCACAGTTATGTACCCATGTTATGGGTGGGCTCATCACCTGGCTCTGAGTCACTATTGTCTGTGAGGTGTATAAATATATCACTGACACCGTGAGAGGGTGCTTGATAAAGCCAGCTGCTTTGCAGGTGAACAGGAGGGAGCCAGGAAGCGGTGAGCGCACGAGGGAGCATAACTGCAGGCATGGGGGCAGCAGGAGCCATGGAGCTGGCGCTGAGGGAACTGTGGCCAGAGTGGGCAGCTGAGACAAAGGCTGATGGAGAAGGGGAGAGAATAAAGCCACATCGCACCTGCCTACAGACCCCTGAGTTCTTTCAGCTACCTGCTACCCGTTCACTGACTCCCCTCAGACCCCAGCTTGAGCTGGAACCTGACACTAGGCAACACGAGGAGACTCCATCTCGAAAAAAAAAAAAAAATTAGTTGGGTGTTGAAAAATTAGCTGTAGTCCAAGGATCCCCTGAGCGTAGGAGTTCAAGGCTGCAGTGAGCTATGATCATGCCACTGTACTCCACCCTGACAATACAGTGAGACACTGTCTCTAAAAAACAAACAAAAAGAATTTGTTGACAATGCATTTCTCCCTTACCCTTCCATAGCTTGTTATCACCATCCTTCAGGAGCTCCCAGCCCCCTATTCCTTTCCATATGGTATAGAAATTTGGCCAGGTGTGGTGGCTCACACCTCTAATCCCAACACTTTCGGAGGCCAAGGTGGGCAGATCACAAACTCAGGAGTTCAAGACCAGCCTGGCCAACATGGTGAAACCCTGTCTCTACTAAAAATACAAAAATTAGCCAGGCGTGGTGGCTCACTCCTGTAATCCCAGCTACTCGGGAAGCTGAGGCAGGAGAATTGCTTGAAGCCAGAAGGTGAAGGTTGCAGTGAGCCAAGATCGTGCCATTGCACTCCAGCTTGGGCAACAGGGTGAGACTCCATCTCAAAAACAAACAAATAAAAAAACACTTTAGCCAGCTCAGCTGGTCCTTCTCTAAGTCTCATATTTTGTGTGGCTCATGTGCACTTAATAAATTTGTATGACTTTTCTCCTGTTAATCTGTCTATTGTCAGTTTATTCCACAGACTCAAATTATCCAACCTTGGCCAGGCATGGTGATTCATGCCTGTAATCCAAACACTTTGCGGGGCTGAGACAGGCAGATCACTTGAGGTCAGGAGTTCAAGACCAGCCTGGCCAACACGGTGAAACCTCATCTCTACAAAAAAATACAAAAATTAGTCAGGTATGCTGGTGCATGCCTGTAATCCCAGCGACTTGGGAGGCTGAGGTGGGAAGATCCCTTGAACCCGGGAAGCAGAGGTTGCAGTGAGCTGATACCGCACCTACTCCAGCCTGGGTGACAGAGCAAGACTCCATCTCAAAAGTAAAAAATAAAAAAAATTTATCAAATCCTTGGAGTGTGGAAGGAACGTTCCCTTTGCTCCTGCCATCACATTTGTTTTCCAAAGCAATTAGTTTTGTGTGCTTTTGGACTTTATACAAATGAAATTGTAGGGGAAGAAGAATCCTTTTTCCTTTACCCTCCTAGCAGGCTGAGCCTGTGAATTAAAATAACGAAAGACAGATTAGCAAGAGAAAAAAAGTTTTAATTATACACTTATGCACATTAGTTTAAATAAGAAATAAGACTCAAGGATGTGGCTAGGTGGTTGAGGCTTATCTACCATCTTAGGCTAAACAAAGGAAAAGGGGTTTGGGGTTTCTGGGTCAGTGGGGTAAGCTTATGGGAAAGTGAGGGGACGAAATGTATGATAAATAAAGGCTATCTTATTTTGCAGATAAGAGTCTTCCAGGTGATAAGGGTCATCTCCGTGAATAGCTTTCTTCCTGGTAAGGAGACAACTTTTACAAATATAAATTTGCTTTATAAATATAAATTTCTTTACAAAAGGGGAATTTTATACTGCATTTTTAGGTAGTAAGAGGGAGGTAAAGAGCTTTACTTCTGTCTACTATTTCTCAATTGTCTTTAGCTCAAGATATTCCAGTGGTAAAGAGGCATATTTTGGGATGGCATGGTCTGGTACCCTGCAGAACCATACTGTATATATTATTCTGCAACTTACTTTTTCTCACAACACAATATTCCTGAGATCATCCATGTCATTGTGTGTAGCTATAATCAATTCATTTTCACTGCTGTGTTTATCTATTGTATTGTTGATGGACAATTAGGATTATTTCTTCTTTCTTGGTCTTACAAACAGTGTGGATATAAACACATGTATAAGAGTTTCTCTTGAGCATATGCCCAGAAGTGGAACTGTTGAGTCATAAGACATTCACATATTCAGATAATGACAAATTATTTTGAGATAATGCCAAATTATTTTCCCAAGTGGTCCTGCCCGGCCGGGTGCAGTGGCTCATGCTTATAATTCTAGCACCTTGGGAGGCCAAGGCAGGCAGATAGCTTGAGCTCAGGAGTTCAAGACCAGTCTCAGCAATGGTACTGGAAAGGGGTCCTGATCCAGACTCCAAGAGAAGGTTCTTGAATCTCACACAAGAATTTTGGGCAAGTCCACAGTACAAAGGGAAAGCAAGTTTATTAAGAAAGTAAAGGAATAAAGCCCCCGAGGGCTGCTGGTTGCTCATTTTTATGATTATTTCTTGATTATATGCTAAACAAGGGGTGGATTATTCATGAGTTTTCTGGGAATGGGGTGGGCAATTCCTGAGATTGAGGGTTCCTCCACTTTTTAGACCATATAGAATAACTTCCTGGCATTGCCGTGGCATCTGTAAACTGTGATGGCACTGGTGGGAGTGTCTCTTAGCATGCTAATGCATTATAATTAGTGTATAATAAGCAGTGAAGATGACCAGAGGTCACTCTCATTGCCATCTTGGTTTTGGTAGGATTTGGCCAACTTCTTTATTGCAACCTGTTTTATCAGCAAGGTCTTTATGACCTGTATCTTGTGCTGACCTCCTATCTCATCCTGTGACAGAATTCCTAACCTTCTGGGAATGCAGCCCAGTAGGTCTCAGCCTTATTTTACCCAAACCCTATTCACGATAGAGTTGTTCTGGTTTAAACGTCTCTGACAGCAACATGGTGAAACCCTGTCTCTGCATAAAATACAAAAAATTAGCCAGGCATGGTGGTGCGCACCTGTAGTCCCAGCTACTTAGGGGGCTGAGGTGGGAGGATTGCTTGAGCCCAGGAGGTGGAGACTACAGTGAGCCGAGCTCATGCCACTATACTCCAATCTGGGTGACAAAGTGAGAGCCTGTCTCAAAAAAACCAAAAAACCAAAAATCAAAGTGGTCCTGCCAGCTTACAGTCCCACTGACAGTGTATGAGTGTTCCAATGACTTTACATTCCCACCAACACTTGATACTTTGTATCTTTCGTACTACCATGCTGTTCAAAGTAAAATTTTAAATTTGTAATAGGTTTTGCCAAATTGCTCCTCATGTAACTGCCTAATAGGTTCTTCCTGCCTGCTGCACAAACAAAATCAACCCCCTGAGACCATGGCATTGCAGTAAAGAAAGCGTTTGATTGATGTGAGGCTGGTTATGCTACATGGGAGATGGAGTTGTAACTCCAATCGGTCTCCCTAAAGGCTCAGAGGTTAGGAGTCTTTCAAAGATAGTTTGGTGGGCAGAGGGCTAGGGTAGGAGGCATGCTGATTGGTTGGGGATGTCAACATGGGGTGTGGAAAATGGTCCTCGTTCTCTGAGTCTGCTTCTGGGTGGGGGCCACAGGACTGGTTGAGTCACAAGTCCAGATGGGGCCATCCAGTTGTCAGAAATGCAAAAAACTGAAAAGACATTTCAAAAGACCAATCTTAGGGTCTACAATAGTGATGTTATCTTCAAGAGTAATTGGAAAAGTTGCAAATCTTATGACCTTCAGAGTAATGGCTGGTAATTATTTAGAATTCAGGCCCGTCTCATCCTTCTAACATGGTGACCTTTCAATAGTTTTACAAGGGCAGTTTAGTTTTGGGGAAGGGTTATTATTATTTAAACTATAAACTAAATTTCTCCCAAAGAAAAATTTCCAGAAATGAGCAAAGACAGCCAGTCCATGAGGCTAGAAGCAAGATGGAGTCAGCCATGTTAGATTTCTCTTATGTCATACTTTTGCAAAGGCATTTTCACTTAAAAAGATCTTACCAGTTTACACTCCCACTAGCCATATATGAAAAACTGTGTCGTTACACCTTAGACAATACTGAAACTTTAGTTTTTAAATATTTGCCAATTTTAATATTTGTCAAATGATAAGGTGAAAAATTTACTTTGCATTATTTGCCTACTAGAGAAATTGTATAGTTTTAATGTTTTCTTGGTGTTCGTATTTCTTCTTACATCAAATATCTTTTCATGTAAAATGTCTTTTCATATAAAGTTGTGGTATTTGAAGACCCAAGATTGGAGGCATGAGAGTGGAGCATCAGGTAATAAGAGTTTTCATACAGAGTAAATAGGGATGGTTCTGTGCAGAAGAAGAAAACAAAATTAACTCTGGAGATGTTATTTCAATTTTACTAAGTCTCTTTCACTCCAATTGAATGTGTCAGAGGTGTTTGAACCAGAGCAACTAATTCCATCTTGAATAGGGGCTGGGTAAAATGAGGATGAGACCTACTGGGCTGCATTCCCAGGAGGTTAGGCATTCCTTTTTTTTTTTTTTTTTTTTTTTTTTTTGAGACAGAGTCTCGATCTGTTGCCAGGTTGGAGTGCAGTGGCATGATCTTGGCTCACTGCAACCTCTGCCTCCCGGGTTCAAGCGAATCTCCTGCCTCAGCCCCCTGGGTAGCTGGGATTATAGGTGCGTACCACTATGCCTGGCTAATTTTTGTATTTTTAGTAGGGATGGGTTTTCCCCATGTTGGTCAGGCTGGTCTTGCCTGACCTCATGATCTGCCTGCCTCCGCCTCCCAAAGTGTTAGGATTACAGGCGCGAGACGCTGCACCCGCCGAGGTTAGGCATTCTTAGTCACAGGATGAGATAGGGAGGTCAGCACAAGATACAGGTCATAAAGACCTTGCAGATAAAACAGGTTGTGGTAAAGCAGCCAGCCAAAACACACCAAAACCAAGAGGATGACGAAAGTGACCTCTGGTCATCCTTACTGCTCATTATATGCTAATTGTAATGCATTAGCATGCTAAAAGACACTCCTGGCAGTGCCATGAGAGTTTACAGATGCCATGGCAATGCCCAGAAGTTACCCTATATAGTCTACAAAGGGGAGGAATCCTCAGCTCTGGGAATTGCCCATCCTTTTCCCAGAAAACTCATGCATAATCCACCCCTTGTTTAGTATATAATCAAGAAATAACTATAAGTGTACTTAGTTAAGCAGCCCATGTTGCTGCTCTGCCTGTGGAGTAGCAATTTTTTTTATTCCTTTACTTTCTTAATAGACTTGCTTTTGCTTTACTCTATGGACTCACCCTGAATTCTTTCTTGCGTGAAGTCCAAGAACCCTCTCTTGGGGTCTGGGTTGGAACTCCTTTCTGGTAACAAAAGAAAACTATAGATATAATGTTAGATTTTGACAGACTATCAAATTAAATTTTGTTTTCACTGTATAAAACTTAGAAATCATATTGAACAGAATTAGAAAGTTGTTTAAAAACAGCATTTACATAATTGAATTTGATATAAGTGCATCTACAAATAACCATGCTGGGCTTGTCCATTTTCTCCAGTGATCTCAAAATAATATCCATATTATTTTTTATCGTTTATAATGAAAAAACTGGAACCACAGGAAGATAAATGATCTTTGTTAGATCACAACAAGTCAATATGAAGGTCAAGAGTAAAATTAATTTTCAGCCTACCATTATGGCCCAAACTCTCCAAACCCCCTGCCAGGTTTTTACTTATTAGGAATTTAAGTGTTTCACAAATGAAAGTCTTCAGCCAAAGAATTGTTAGTTAAAATACAAAACAAAAACATTAGCATTGGGAGTTTCTAAAGTGTTGAAAGCTAAGTGTTTTAACGCTAAAATCCTTGACATTTAAAAGGCTCAGGAGCCAAACCTACTGAAAGCCAACTAACATGTAAATTATAACAATTTATTTCTCTTAGGCCTTGGCATGCTTCCTTTTGGTGCCAGAAGTAGAGTGAGATATTTGAGATTCAAACTCTGGAAACTTTTATAAATTAGAACTATATTCTCCATGGAAAAGTATCCTTGCATCATCTTTCTCATTTCTTCCCCTAAGAACTGACTGGACTTCACAACTAATTTTGGGCTAATGTGGAGAGATCAGCTGTGGGAAATATCCATTGATTTATTCAGGCTGCCCTTTGTATCTTAATGCTTCAGGTTTTGTTATCCTCCGCCTTTTTCTTCTGTCTTCTTTCCTCATAAGTTGTTTAGATACAATTTTTTTTTCCCGAGTCTTGCTCTGTCCCCCAGGCTGGAGTGCAGTGGCACGATCTCAGCTCACTACAAGCTCCTCCTCCCAGGTTCACGCCATTCTCCTGCCTCAGTCTCCTGAGTGGCTGGGACTACAGGCGCCCGCCACCACGCTCGGCTAATTTTTTTGTATTTTTATTAGAGAGAGGGTTTCATCGTGTTAGCCAGGATGGTCTCGATCTCCTGATCTCGTGATCTGCCCGCCTCGGCCTCCCAAAGTGCTGGGATTACAGGCGTGCACCACCACGCCCGGCCTCTAGATACAATTTTATTGCTAATAATTAAAGAGTGAGAATGAGCGGCAATGGGCTGGTATGGTTGCATTCAAATTCCAAAGTTCACATTTTGGAATATTGATTTTTGCTTGAGAACAACTTACCTAAGAACCATAGGAATTTGGCGGGGAAGGATGTGATGGGGAATATGTTGAGTTCTTTCAAGGAATTTAATCTTCATTTCTGAGGAAGTAAAAGCTGTGGCATAGTGTTCTCTTTCTTTTGTCTTCCTTCCCCCAAAGGTGAAGAGTTTGCAGTTGTTTGAGAACCCTTCCAATTCCATTCTTTCACAGCCTATCTCCTTTCATCCCCATCTCAAACTCAGTGTTTTGGGGGGATTCAGGCATCCGTCTAAAGTTAGAACATAACTGGAAATCATCTTGAAAAGCTAAAAATAGTGTAGGAAAGAATAAATCTTTTCTCACCCATAGCTAGGTTCATAAATGAGGTCCCTATAACAAAACACAGATTGACAAGAGAGAAGCATACAAATTTATTTAATATAAGTTTTATGTGACATAGGAGCTTTCAGAAATGAAGACCCAAAGAAACAGGGACATGTGTGTATTTTTATGCTTAGGGTTGATGAAGAGCAGACAGTTCTGTAGAAGTATGATTGGACAAAAGTTTACGATAACTGCAGGGAACTTAGCAAGGCCTGTTTGTTCGGGTTCTTCCTTGTATCCTTGTGTCTTCAGAGATAAGGACATTCCTTTCTTCCAGGTTTGGGTGAGTGCCTCTGGAATGAAGGTTTTATAACTCGCTTCATGGAAGAAGGTTGAGCGGAAGGTAAAGTGACTTTCCTGCTGAAATTTTCTGAGGGTACCATATTTTGGGGTGGTGTTTCCTGAACCCCATCAATAGGAAGGTAGGTCAAAGCAATTTTGGAGTAAACCCACCCTGGAATGTAATTCTGGCACTGAATTTCTCATGTTTTCCCTTTTCCTTCATTCCTTCCTTCAAGGATTATTCATTGAGCACCTCCTGTATACTCCTAAGTTTGGAGAATACAGCAATGAAAAAGACAGTTTCCCTGACCCTATGGAACTTACACTAGTAAAGATTTCTGATATTGATAAGCGCTATTAAGAAAATAAAAATGTGTAGTCCCAGTTATTTGGGAGGGTGAGGTGGGAGGATTGCTTGAGCCCAGGAGTTCAAGTCCAGCCTGGGCAATGCAGTGAGACATTAAGACATGTCTCTAAGAAAAAAAAAAAAAAAAAAGAAAAGAAAAACGATGTGATCAACTGAGACCTCCAACAGGAGGCAACTTTAGATAAGGTAATCTCTAAGGAGATATTTGAGCTGAAACCTGAAGGATGAAAAATAGCCAGCTAGGATAATGAGCTAAGAGAAGTTTAAGGTAGTTAATACTGCAAAATCTGAGTCAAAAAAAAAAAAAAAAGCTTGTCATGTTTGAGGGAAAGAAAGGAGGACACTGTGGCTAATGCAGAATGATGGAGGGGGACAGTTGTAATATCCTGGAGCAGAAGGCATTAACTAGACTGTGCATAGCCTTTTACTCTACAGTTAGAAGTTCAAATCATACTCTAAGAGTAATGGAAGCCATTGAAGCCGTTAACGCTAGCAAGATTCGATTTATGGTCTCAAAAGCTCATTCTGGCTGCTCTTTGGAGAGTGGAAGCAGGAATATGCGTTAGAAAGTTCCTGGTTAGGAGTTGCTATGGTTTGAATGTGTCCTCCCAAAAACATGTGTTGAAAACTTAATTCCCAATGCAACAGTGTTAGGATATGTGGCCCAGTGAAATGTGATTAGGCCCTGAAGGTGGAGAGAATGGATTCATGCCATTTTCAAGGGAGAGGGTTCATTATAAAAGGGGGAACTCGACCCTGTTTTACTCTCTCTCTTGCCCACTTTGCTCTTCTGTCATGGTATGACAACAAGAAGGCCCTTGCCAGATGTTAGCCCCTTGATCTTGGAATTCCCAGCCTACAGAATTGTGAGCCAATACATTTCTGTTCATTATAAATTAACCAGTCTGTGGTATTTTGTTATAGTAGCACCAAATGGACTAAGACAGGAGTCCAGGAAAAGATGATGGCCTTCATTAAAGTGGTGGCAATGGAGGTGAAATGAAGTAGACTTAAGATAGATTTTGTGGATAATTCTGAAATTACGTATTTATACATTAGCAGTCCTGGGACAGGGTAGTGGGGGTTTGAGGGAAAATAAATCAAGGATGACTGTTAGGGATTTTGGCTTAAGCATCTGGGTTAGACAGTGCTGACATTTACCGAGATAGGTAAGATATACAGACAGGAACTGTTTTAGATTTATTACCTTTAAAATACCTATTAGATATCTAAGTGTCAAGTGAATAGTTGCATACCAGAATCTGAAATGCATGTGCGATATCTGGGAAGGAGATATCCATGTGGGGATTGTCAACATATAGAAAACATTTAAAGCCATAGGAAAGGAAGACATTAACTGGATGGAGAAGGGTATAAGTTCTAGGCATTCTATCATTTACAGATCAGACAGAACCAAGAGAGTCAGAAAAGTGTTTGGCCAACAAAGCAGGAGAAAAATCCAGAAAAGTGGAGAATGTTTTAAGAAGTGATCAATTGTGTTGAAGGCTGAGAGGATGAGCACTTGTCCTGTGACTTTGAGTAAATTACTTCATCTATCTAAATTCAAGCTCCTCATCTGTAAAATGTGGATAAAAATAGTATAACACTTAGAGTGTTGTTGGGTGTATTAAAAAAACAATATATGTAATGTTCTATGCGTCTGGCATGTAATAAGTGATAAATGGTAGCTATTATTAGTCTATTGCTGTTGAGTTCTGAATTCTATAAGAAGAAATATAAATATGTCAGGGGAAAAAGCACATACATATAGTGGAAAAGTTCTGAATAACAGATACTCAGTTTTATCACATCTTGCAAATCATTCTTTAATGTTTCCTTTAGTCTTTGTGTCTTTTTAGCTCTTCTGGAGTCAGGGCTTAAGATATGAGAATTCCTTCTTCTCTGGATAGTCAAAAGTTGCTATGACAACTGACTGGAAATGAAAGTCCTCTGCTTTATTTATTTATCTGAGGGTGATGTGCTGTAGAAAGGGGGAAGTGAGACTGCCACAATGTGCCTCACAACCTTTAGAAAGAAGACATGCAAGGACCACATTTTCTGCCATCCTGTCAGTGTCCTTTTTTGTTTATATATAACTTACCCATTTCTTCTTTTTCTACAAAGTATTTGAGGTCATAAATACTAAGACACATATAACTTGAGGCAGTTTAAAGAAAATAAATCAGATGATTAAATACTATTTGGAGGAGAAGTAATGTATAACAAAAAAATAATGTATAACGAAACAGAGTCGTTAACACCATGTAACAAATTTAGCCCCAAGTATTTTGGAAGTAAAAAAAAAAAAACAACAACAAAGAAAAACATAATGCTTTCAGGAATTCTCTGAAGTATGCTTAAAGGTCACAAGCAGGTTAATTAGGAGAGAAACTTTTAAACAGATATATATGTTGTTCCTCTGCAATAATAGCAGTGGTCAGCCAGGTGTGGTGGCTCACACCTGTAATCCCAGCACTTTTGGAGGCCAAAAGCAGGGCAGATCACCTGAGGTTGGGAGTTTGAGACCTGCCTGGCCAACATAGTGAAACCCCATCTCTTCTAAAAATATAAAAATTAGCTGGGCGTGGTGGCAGGCACCAGTAATCCCAGATACCTGGGAGACTGAGGCAGGAGAATCGCTTGAACCTTGGAGGCGGAGGTTGTAGTAAGCCAATATCGCACCTTTGCACTCCAGCCTGGGCAACAGAGTGAGACTCTGTCTCAAAAAAAAAAAAAAAAAAAAAAGAAGAAAAGAAAAAAATAGTAGTGGCCAACATTTGCATACCACTTTACAGTTTATAAAGCATTTTAATGCTTTACAGAAGGTAGTGTTATAACTATTATTTTTTGCCCCCAAACGATGCAGTAGGTTAACACAGAGAACTTGAATCATGAATCCTTTTTTTTCAAATACGGAAAACATTTCTTTATTAGTAGCCAAAATATATAAGCATCTCATGAATCTTTTATTTCCAAAACCCAATTCTTTCTACTATACAAAGAGGCAACTTCCTTAATCGCAATTTTTGAAAAATCTTGTGAAACATAACATGCACAAAAGTACATAAAATTTTAAGGAATAACTGCAAAACTAACATCCACATAGCCACCACCAAAACCAAGAGATAGAACACTCCTAGAGTTCTAGAAGGCTGGGAGTGGTGGCTCATGCCTAATCCCAGCAGTTTGCAAGGCTGAGGCGGGTGGATCACGTAGAGCTGGGGGTTGGAGACCAGCCTGGTCAACATGGTGAAACCCTGTCTCTACTAAAAATACAGAAAGTAGCCAGGTGTGGTGGTGCACCCCTGCAATCCCTAGCTACTCTGGAGGCTGTGGCACAAGAATCACGTGAACCTGGGAGGTAGAGGTTGCAGAGAGCCAATATCCTGCCACTGCACTCCAGCCTGAGTGACAGAGCAAGACTCCGTCTCAAACAAACAAACAAACAAACAAAAAACAAAACAACTCTGGAGCAGCAGTTCTCAACCTTTTTAGTCTCAGGACCCTTTTATGCGTTTTTTTTTTTTTTTTTTTGAGACAGAGTCTTGCTCTGTTCCCCAGGCTGGAGTGCAGTGGCACGATCTTGGCTCACTGCAAGCCCCACCTCCCGGGTTCACACCATTCTCCGGCCTCAGCCTCCCGAGTAGCTGGGGCTACAGACGCCTGCCACCACGCCCGGCTAATTTTTTGTATTTTTAGTACAGACGGGGTTTCGCTGTGTTAGCCAGGATGGTCTCGATCTCCTGACCTCGTGATCTGCCGCCTTGGCCTCCCAAAGTGCTGGGATTACAGGTGTGAGCCACTGCGACCTGCCTCTTTTATGCTTTTAAAAATTATTGAGGACCCCAATGAGCTTATGCGTACATGGCCTATATCTAGCAGTATTTTCATTATTGGATATTAAAACTGAGAATGAAAAAAATACTCACTTTAAAAATAGCAATAATACATTTACTACATGTTAACCTAAATAATACTTTATGAAAATTAACTATTTGCCAAAACAAAAAAAATTATTGAGAGGAGCGATAGTCATCTGTTTCAAATTTCTTAAATATCTGGTTTAATAGAAGACAACTTGATTCTTACATCTGATTCTGCAGTCTGTTATGATGTTGTTTTGGTTTAATTATATGGAGAAAATCTGGCCCCACACAGATATGTAGCTGGAAAAGGGGGAGTCTTTTAACAGCCTTTTCAGATAACTGTGGATATTGTTTGTACTATACCAGAATTTCCCAAGTGCTAGTTTTTAAAGGTTAGTTGTGGCTCATGCCGCTACTTGAGAGGCTGAGGCAGGAGTTCGAGGCCCGCCTGGGCAACATAGCCAAGAAGCTGTCTCTATGAAAAAAAAAAAAAATTAAAAAATTAGCCTGGCCAGGTGGCATGTACCTGTTAGTCCCAGTTACTCAGGAGGCTGAGGCAGGAGGATTGCTTGAGCCTAGGAGTTTGAGGCTTCAGTGGGCCATGATCATGATGCCACTGCACTCTAGCCTGAGTGACAGAATGATACCTTGTCTCAAAAAGAAATAAATCAATTTTAAAAGATTAAAAATAAAGGTTAGTTGTAACATGGAATCTGAAGCCATAGTACTCTGTTACATTAAAATAAATTTGTCTAACTTGCCCTTTGAATGGCTTTGTCACTCATGTGTAATGTTATGACATTCATTTGAAACATACTGGTTCACTGAGCTATCCAGATATTCCAAATGTTGACACATTTCGTTATACTGTATCAAAAATCACATTCATTAATGTCACTCCTAATCTTAACACAAAAGTCTTTAAATGTTGAAAATTTCTAGTTTTCATTTGAAAGCTCAGATTTTGTCACTGGCCAAAAAAATTTTGTCAGTTGTTTTTCTTGCAGTGACTAGCTGACTTTATTTTTGAGAAAATGTCTCCCAAATACCCAAGTCTGAATAAAAACTGTTTGCCAGTGTTCTTTCAAATAAAAATGGTATTCAATAAAGTAACTAGTTCAACCACTGGCAATTACACAAGTGCTTTTCCTTGAGACAACCATTGTACTTAAGGTGTACAGCAGAAGCTTTATGTTCTTGAACTGTGGTCTCCAGACCAACAGCATCAGCACCACCTAGGAACTTGTTAAGTTTATAAATTATTGGGTCCACTGTAGACCTACTAAATCAGAAACTAGAAGTGAGGCCAGTGGTCTGTGTTTTATTACCCTCCAGGTGATTCTGATTCCATCTATGTTTGAGGACCACCACTTCAAACTTAGAGCAATGGTTCTCAGTTTTGGTTGCAGATTAGAATCACCTGGGAAGTTTATAGGTTTTGTTTTCTGTTTTTTTTTTTTTTTTTTTGGAGACAGGGTCTCATTTTGTCACCCAGGCTGGAGTGCAGTGGCACGATCACAGCTCATTGCAGCCTTATCTTCCCAGGCTCAAATGATCCTCCCACCTCAGCCTCTGGGGTAGCTTGGACTACAGGTACGTGCCACTATGCCTGGCTTTTTTTTTTTTTTTTTTTTTTTCTGTAGAGACACAGGTCTCACTGCATTGCCCAGGCTGGTCTTGAACTCCTTGGTTCAAGTGATTCTCCTACCCTCGCTTCCCAAAGTGCTGGGATTACAAGCATGAGCCGCCCCCACCTGGCCACACCTGGGGAGTTTAGAATCTCTAGTGCCTAATTATTCTTCATCAATTCAGAATCTCTGAGGGTAGGATCTAGACTTCAGAATTTTTAAAAATTCCCCCTGATGATTCCAAAGTGCAGCCACTGCCTCAGGCTATCTTTCTGAAACAGTTCTCAGCTATGTTCTTGTCTGGGACTGGACAGCTGTCTATTGAAAATGGAGCTCTCTGACAAGTTCCTGGAGTGCTAATAACTAGACTGCTGCTGGGTAGAGACAAATGAATGTTTTCGGAATCATTTTCCCATCTTAAATAGTCAGAAAATCCCAAATGGTGAACAAGAAAATGTCCTAGCAGAATTCAAGAATACTTCCCATTAGTTAACCCTCTTTTTTTAGAAAAGTGGAAATCCTGGCAGGTCTGGTGAGGTCTTTCTGCTTTGATTACCACTGAAGCCTCTTTTTCAGCCAACAGAGCTTGCTTTTCTACTTAGCTTTTATTTCTCCAGATTGTCTTAAGTTAGCAGTTCTCACCTTTACCAGACTCAACATTTCTATTTTAAAATAAATATTTTTATCACCCTTTTTTCAACCACAAATGAAATATATAGAGTGCAACCTGACTACATATATAAATTTAAAAAATCAACATGATGCCCTGACTATATTATAAAGGATGAGATTAATTTATAACAAAAATATATATAGTAGTATGTAAATGTGTGGGAACAACATTGACAGACATAATTATCAGATACTGGCATATACATTTAATAATTTATTATAAAAATTTCAAACATGTACTAAAGTAGAGCGAGTAGTATAATTAACTACATGCTTCCCCAGTATCCAGCTTCAACAATGATCAATTATCAATAGCTGATCTTTTTCATTCTTACCAATGCTACCTAAAATGTGGTCCCTGGACCAGCAGCATTAGTGTTACCTGGAAGATGGTTAGAAATGCAAATTCACTGACCTTACTCCTCACAGACCACTGAATCAGAATCTCTGAGGTAGGGTTCAGCAGTCTGTGTTTTAACAATCTCTCCAGCTGATCTGTAGGTCTGCTAAGTTCTCAGAGCTACTGATCTAGATAACATTCCTACCTTCTCAGATTATTTGAAAGCAAATCCCAGATAGTACCCAGATACATTTTATCCATAAAGAATTACTTTAACTTTAAAAAATATAACCACATACTATTATGTCACCTAAGAAAAGTTTAAAACTCTTAATTATTTATCTCATCAAATATATGGAATTTAAAAATTTTCTCGGACTTTCACAAATGTCTTTTTGCAGTTGATTTGCTTGCATCCGTTCAAACAAGGTTTATATATTGCATTAGGTTGATATGCATCTTAAATATCCCTTAATCTAGAATGATTCCTTTTTAAAAAAAATCCTGCCATTTATTTGTTGAAGAAGCATGTGTCACATTGTTTCTCACATTCAGGATTTTGCTAATTGTGTCCCTGTATGTCATTTTGTCATGTTCCTCTTTTTTCTGTATTTACTATAATCTGGCTGTTAGATATAGAGGCTAGATCTATCAGGTTTGGCTTTTTTGGAAGGAATATTTCACAGATGAAGCTATGTCTGTCCCATTACATCAAAGCAGAAAGCATATCAATATCTGGGCTGTTTCTCTTTTTCAGTTAAGATGGGTTAGTGGGTTCAAGTATTGAAAGCATAATCTAGTCTATATGAAAGTTTCCCATCAGCCCTTTATCTAATGGTCCTAGCAGCCACTGATGAGCATTGCCTAGGTCAATTTTTTTCACTAAAGGATGAAAAAATGATGATACTCTAATTTTTATCATTTCTGGATTTTATTACCTGAAATATAAAGAATGTTCTTTTTTTCATGTATTTGTATAGGAAATATAGTTTATACAGAAAAGGCAGAGCAAATGCTCAATTTAATTCCTTTATTAACTAGACTTCAAATAATGAATTTGAAACATCCTCTAAATGTTTACTTTTGAATGTCATGTACTATGGATTTTAATATATTTGATATTTTCAGTTCACTTTAGTAATCATTCATTATGATGCTTAAATGGTCTTACCTTTGACTAGATGGAGTTTCTTTAGGTTGGCTCCTGAGTTCTCCTGAAACAACTTTAACAGTGCGTGATGCCTTCTTACTTTTGGGTATGAAAAGCTATTTCAAGCTTATCTTATACATTTCCCACACCAACCCTGGAGTCAATTATTTCTCAAAGGAGACTTGGTTCCTTTTACTGGGAAATGGTTTTTAGAGACCATAACCTGAGTGGTAGGGGAGATCATTGCTCTAAGGCTATTATTCCTAGTCCTTTTCAGTGGAAAGAGCTATGAAATACATATTTTTTTCTTTTTTCTTTTTTTGAGACAGAATCTCACTCTGCTGCCCAGGCTGGAGTGCAGTGGCACAATCTCAGTTCACTGCAACCTCTGCCCCCCAGGTTCAAGTGATTCTCCTGCCTCAGCCTCCTGAGTAACTGGGATTACAGGTGCCTGCCACCATGCGCAGCTGATATTTGTATTTTTAGTAGAGATGAGATTTCACCATGTTGGCCAGGCTACTCTTGGACTCCTGACCTCAAGTGATCCACCGGCTTCGGCCTCCCAGAGTGCTGTGATTATAGGTGTGAACCACCACACCTGGCCGAAATAATATTTTTAAGGAGAAAATTAAATCTTGAGAACATACTAATGCTTCCAATTTAAATATAAGACTATAGGAATTTTAGGTCTTTGATTTTATACTTGCATATCTTTCCTCTTACACTAAAATTTTGGGTTCCTAATGATACTAACATAATCACTTATTTGCTTTACCCATATATACCATAAAAATATTTTCATAACAATATCAGTATATTAATAAAAATATAACTAAAATTCAAGATTTCTCTGTAGTTTTTTCTCTTTTTTTTTTTTTTAGACGGAGTCTTGCTCTGTTGTCAGGCTGGAGTGCAATGACATGATCTCGGCTCACTGCAACCTCCGCCTACCAGGTTCAAGCAATTCTCCTGCCTCAGCCTCCTGAGTAGCTGGGACTATGGGCACACACCACCACGCCCAGCTAATTTTTGTATTTTTAGTAGAGATGAGGTTTCACCATATTGGCCAGGATGGTCTTGATCCCTTGACCTCGTGATCTGCCCATCTCGGCCTCCCAAAGTGCTGGGATTACAGGCATGAGCCACTGTGCCCGGCCTTCCCTTCCTTTCTTACATAAAAGTTACTGTATACCACTGTTCCGTACCTTGTTTTTAAAGTTTTTAACTTATGTCCTAGGATTGTTCAGTAACAATATTTAGAGATATTACTCAGTCCTTCTTATAGTGGCATAGTACTCCACTGTGCAAATTTATTACAGTGTATTCAAACAAATTCTCTGCTGATAACATTTGGACTGAAAGATGTCTTATACTATTACAAATATTGACATAATAAATATCCTTGCATATTCATAATTAAATATTTTTGTTATATTTTCTTTGGGTTAGATTCCTAGAAGTTGCATTTTGGGTAAAAAGTAAATGAACTTTTTAATTTTGCTAGCTATTGCCAAATTCTCCCTATGGAAAAAGTACAGTTTTGTATTTCTACCATCAATGTGTGAAAATTCTACATACTTGAAAATTAGTAAGGTTGGATTTTAAAGAAGACATTAAAAGGAAAATTATCATTTTTCTTTATATTTTCACTTTGAAATAGTTTAAGGAGGTATATTCATATACATACATGAGACAGGCACAAATATAGCTATAGGCATACTGTATTGGTGATTCAAATATCAGGATATTGTCGTTGCCAGTGATTTAATTTTTCAAAATGGCAAAAACAATTGATAAAGTTCAAACAACATGAACTTCATTTTACTCTTGATTTACATGGAATTTGCATTACTAAAAAATTCAGTAGATATTAAAACTGTACAAAATCATTTAAAAAATTTTTTTTGAGATGGAGTCTCACTTTGTTGACAGGCTGGAGTGCAGTGGAGTGATCCCGGCTCACTGTAACCTCCTCCTCCCAGGTTCCAGCGATTCTCCTGCCTCAGCCTCCCTAGTAGCTGGAACTATGGGCACACACCACCACACCCAGCTAATTTTTGTATTTTTAGTAGAGACGGGTTTCACCATGTTGGCCAGGATGGTCTCGATCTCTTGACCTTGAGATCCGCCCGCCTTGGCCTCCCAAAGTGCTGCGATTACAGGTGTGAGCCACTACACCTGGCCTTTTTGTTTGTATTTAAAATAGGTTTTAGACCCGGATAATTCCAGATAATGCTAAAGGTTTTTGTGTTTTGTTTTAAAAAATATATACATATGAATATCTGCCTAGATGTATGAAAATCTTGAGGTATAAAGGACAATTCTTTGTTATGTGAGTGTTGCTGTGGCAGCTATAGGAGTATACTGGTCAGCTCTTAGAGAACATGTGGTAAACACTGTAGTTAGGGACAGCCGCTCAACTGCCACACCTTGGAGTCATTGCAGGATTCATGCTGAGTACACGGCTCTTCCTCCGCTGCTTTCAGCCAGTGACTGAGTATGGTGAAGGCAGACCATTCCTGCCCAATGCGGGACTCCTTTAATGGGTTATCTTTGTTCTGATGACTCTCTGTAGGCTTGGTTGAGATTTTCACAGAACTGCATTACAGCCTAAAGCTCTTCCTATTTTTCTTTTTTTTTTTTTTAACAGTCCAGAGGTCTTTTATTTTTTAACACCTATTATGCCATGAATTGCTATTCTTCTTTTCTTCCTTTTCTCCATTCACAGGTGTCATTCTGGAGACTCTTCCTGCCTATTCCTTCTTGCTTTTTTATCCTTCACAGACATTTTCCCCAATAAATCTAATTTTGTCTTGGTGTCTGCTTCACGGAAGACTCAAACTGATAGCTACTACTGGGAGTGACCTCACAAAGCAAATAGTAAGACAGGGTTTAGAGAGTCCATCACTTACCACCCAGTTGGTAAGGCCAACTCATTCTGAATGGAATTTGGGGCACAGATAGTACTTGACACAAGGTAGAAGTTCAATTGCTGAAGTTTTCACTGGTGGTGAGCTGGGAAAAAGTCTCAGTATAGGAAATATCCTTGCCTGTATAATGATTTGGGCATTTAAAAGATCTTAGTGAGCAGACTGGAGTTGGCTGGTTATTACTAAATTGTACTGATGCCCCGAGGAGAGAGAATGAAAAACTTTGAAGGCTGTTTATAAACAGAGCCTATGTCTGAGAACGAGAGGCCTCTCTTGGAGCTTATACAAAACTGGGACATAGTCATAGAGTTGATGGGTCCAGCGACAGATCATCATTACCTTAGGGGCAAAATAGGCAGATATTAAGAGATTAAGAGTGCTGCTTAACATGTACAAACAGAAGGCAAGAATGGAGGGGCAGGAGGCTAAGGGCGGTCATTTCAATAAATGTCTTTGTTGCTCATCCTGAATGTAAGCAGATTTTCAGATCTAGAGCCCACTGACTGAGGAAGTAGTTAGGTCCCTAGGAGGACCCTGCAACACTGTGGCAAGTAGATATTTTAATGATCCCTCCTGTCACTCTCCAAAAGGAGTTAGGGCATACACTTGGGTAGGGCATTTACACCGGGGAAAGGGAGTGCACAGTCATTTCAGAGGAGCTTTGGACCTAGGGACTAAGTCGACTTTGGTAACTGGAGACCCAAAGTGTCATCATGGCCTCCCCTGTGTGTGGGAAATTACGAGGATAAGTAATAAAGTCTTAGCTAAAATCTGCCTCACAGTGAATTCACTGGGTCTGAAGACCCATCTGCTAGGTATTTCTTTGTCCCTGAGTATATGATTACAACAGACATCATTGGCAGTTGAAGTATTGGGTCCTTGAGCTGTTAAAGAGCTATCATAATGAGAAGACCAACTGAAAGCCTTTGAAACTGTCCCCCACCCTAGCCAAGATAAAACATAAATAACATTGTGTCCCAGGGGAGATTAGTAGCACGTTTGTATCCTACAGAGTGAATGCAGGCTACCACAGCAAGTTTGAACAAGTAGTACTCTCAACTGAAACTATGCTGGACATGGTATAGGGCAGATTAATAAGGCCTCAGTCACATAGTTTGTAGATACTGATTTGCATAATGCATTATTTTATAATCCGATCAGAAATAAGGATAAGAAATAATTCACATTCATGTGGAGGAGACGATATTTATTTCCAGCTTTGTCCAAGGGCCATGTTAACTCTTCTACCCTCTATTGTAATACAGTCAGAAGAGATCTGGACTGTCTGGACATACAGTGTATAACATCACATTGATATGTTAAATCAACAATATTCAGACTGAGCATGATGAGCAAGATGTGGCTTGTATACTAGAGGTCTTGGTAAGACATGTATCCAGACAGTGGGAGATACACTCGAAGAAGATTCAAGAATTTGTGACTTCTGTAAAGTTTTTTCAAGGTCCAGTAGTCAGTGGTCTGTGGAGACATGCCCTCCAGAATAAAAGACAAATTTCTGCATCTTGCATCTACTATAATGAAGCCCAATGCCTGGTGGGCCTTTAGGTTCTGGAAGCAATGAATTCCATACCTAGGAATACTGCATTGGTTCACATGTAGGCAACATGTGAGGCTGCCTACTGTGAGTGCAGAGATGAAGGCTACACATGTGCCCAAGAGTATGAATTCCCACTTACCAAGATCAATATAGCTATTTGTTCTGAAGGTCTAATTTGCCAGCAACAGAGACCAACCCCGAGTCCCTGATATGGCACTATTACTTGAGAAGATAAGCCAGCCACTTGGTGGCAAGTCAACAACACTGTGCCCTTTCCATTCTGGAGTGGCCAGCAGTTCATCCTGACAGGGATACATATGTATTCTGGGTATGGGTTTGCCTTTCTTGGCTTTAGAGCCACAGCCCATACCACTATGTAGAGGCTTAAAGGAGGCCTGATTCACAGGTATAGTATCCAACTCAACCTAGGGTCCAAACAGGGGATCCATTTCATAGTAAAGGTGGTATGAGTATGAACTAATGACTAAGGGATCTACTGGTTTTATCACGTACTGCACCATCTGGAGCAACCAGCCTGGGAGAGCACTGGGCAGCCTACTGAAGGTGCAGCCGGAGTACCGATTTGGAGGCAATATTCTGCAAAAACAGAGTGCCACTTTTCAAGATCAGCATATGTACTAAATCAGGGAGCTCTAAAGGCACTGTCCCTAATAGGAAGAATACATGGGTCCAGGAAAAAGGCAGAGGAAGCAGAAGTGGCCCCACTTACCATTCACCCAAATGACTCATCGGGGAACTTTGTGCTTTCTATTCCTGAAACTCTGGGTTTTGAAGGTTTAGAAGTCCTGGTCCCCAAAGTGGGGTGAATTTTTGCTAGGAAATACAAGGAAGGTCCCATTGAACTACAAGTATGGCAACTGTTTTGGCATTTTGGACTCTTTGTGTCAAGGTACCAGCAGGCAGGAAGAGGAATCCCCATCTTGGCAGGGGTAACTGACCTAGATCAAGAGGAAGAAGAAGGGCTACTTTTATGTAATAGGCAGAGAAAAATATGTGGCCCCTAGGTGATCCACTTGGGAGTCTTTTGAGACTTACTTGTAACTGTGGAAGGACATGTACAACAATCACATGAGGTATGTGTAATTGCCAATAAATATATATTTCTCATCAGGAATGAGAATTTGAGTCACACCCAGGTTATACCACTAAGATCTGTGGAAGTGACTGCTGAAGGAGAGGAGAACTTGAAATTGGTATGGAAGAGGAAGATAAGTAGTAGTTGTATCCTTGAAACCAACTGAGTGACAGGGAGTATGGTTTGTCCCAATGACCCCCTTTGTCTAAGTTTTCCCTCAAGAAGTGAAGTCCAGAGGAATCATAGAAAAGCTACTCCCAGAACATGAGAGGTTCAACAGAGAACCTGCTGGAAGGACTAGAAATGAAAAATAGAGTTGAGGAAACCATGAAGAAGACAAGACAGATGCAAATGCTTCTAAAGTTACAGAAATATCAGGAAACAATACTTACGAAGATGAAGCAGATGACGAAGATGAAGGAACCAAAAGGAATCATTTGACAAAATGCCTCCAGCATCCATTAAAAATAGCAATGATTCACCCTGAGAACTCCAGATGCAAAACAAAAATGCTAAGAAAATGTCTCCCAAGCTGGACTATTGAGAAGCAGCTAATGGCCAGTAAACAAACTAGTAAAGCATTTGCTAATGGTGATATGAAGATTTTCTAACAAAAAATACACAAGAGTTTGCCTGTAAGTCAGGTGAAGGGTTCCAGATCATCAGCTAAAAATAAGGTTAGCTGTTATTCTAAACCTGTGACTGCAAATGAAATTGACAATGAAGTGGGACCCTCAGAGTCTAAACGAGAAAGAGCAGGGGTGAATCTGTGATAAGATTATTGATACTCTAGGCAAGGTGAAGCCACCTCTGTTAAGGTCTGATGCTATCCCTCCTGACAACTGTAAGGAAAACAGAAAAGATGCCATGAAGTTTCCCTAAAGTTTCCAAATGACTTTTGAGGTCAAAAGAAGAAACAAATCTGCTGAAACAATTCAATAAAAAATGTGAACACTTATGCAGCCTGGGAAGTTAATTCATCTTGTTTTCCATGCAGGATCTCAGCTCCCAAGCCTTATCTCCTCAAACTTCTCATTTTGTATCCAACTTTAGCCCGGATTAAAAAAAGAGAAAAGAAAAAGATAAAGAAAACATCAAAATCATCACCTTGGCATGTCTTGACATGTTATGACTTATGTATATCATCTTGTTCTCTTGCTTTACAAGCAAAGGTATCTGAGTGAAGTATCGTTTTTGTTTTGCTTTAAAGAGAGAGAGAGACACACAGAGAGATAGAGAGAGAGAGAGAGAGAGAGAGAGAGAACCTGCTGTGAAGACTGTAGCGAGCTGACAGTCTTCTAGTGTTGTACCTTGGAGATACATCATGGCATTTACGGTTTGGCCTTACCCTACCCAAACTTCTTCAATGGCTGAGCACAGCAGGGGTAATACAGCCAGGCCTCGTCTGCTCAAATTGGAACCCCATCAAATGGTCAGTCTTTGCTCTGTGGCTCCCTATTGGCCTGGCGAAGACATTCTTAGAGCTGTTACTATAATCTAAGGCTATTCATACTGAATCCACCTCCCTCTTCTCATGACATTGACATGGGTGTCAGATCTGCAACCCAGTCTCAAACTCCCCTGTAACTGCTTCTTCTTCCCTATAGCCATTTTCCCCAATCCACCTCTTCCATGTCTGTCTTGGTGTCTGCTTCTCTGTGGACCTGAACTGTAAAAGTCCCATTTACAGCAGAATGTCTAGCATCCTTGGCCTCTCCCACAAAGACTGGTAGCACTGTCCCCACAATCTTGAGGCAACTAATGACACCCTCCACTGATTTCTTTAATAAAATATTTCTATTGAAAACCACTCACTCAGAGAATAAACATCAAGATCACAAATTTTAGAGCTAGAAGAGGTCTTATAGATAAAGAAAAATTAAAGAACAGGGAAGTTTAATGACTTCCTCTACTTATTTTCTCCTTTCCTATAGTGCCTTCACCTTCTATTCATTCCCTAACCCAATTCTTGCACCTCATCTGAAACTGATAAGTTTTGAATAGTGAGTTGTAAGTATCAAAGAGGCTGCAAGCCTCAATTCAGAGAAAAATTTAGGAAATGATCACCTTCTGAAAGTGATGCTAGGAAAAAATATCAGTATATGGTAGATAAAATTAGCCATCTGTATAAGTAACTCGCCATTGGACTTGGCTTTGAATATATTACTTTTGTGATCAAAGTGCTTTCCAAGTTTCCATCAAGTCACATGGATATAGTCTCAGGAAGACAATCTTCAAATGCAGAGGTACTGTGGAGTAATAAGTAGTAGACGGTATTATCTAAAAAAGATTCAAGAATTTTAGCTGTTTAGTTGTTTGATGAGTTTATAGCAGAGACCATTTTTCATTTTAAATCAATAAATATTCATCTAATACATTTATTTTCTGATGGCCTACTGTGTGCCAAGCATTATATTAAGCACAAGGCATACAATGGTAAACAGGACATGATCCTTCCCCTCAAAGAACTCATGAGTTGGAACACGTTACTTTTAATGGGGCGATATCACCCTCCAAAGGGGCAAAAAACCTTAGATATTACAATGGTCTGTGGCCCTCCAAAGAGCCACAGCACATAGACATATAGCATATCTGTGGTTTAAGATTTCATGGGGGTGGGAGGAGCAATTAGGAAAGTGGTGTCTAAAATGGCTGTTTAGGGGATCAATTATGAAAATAAAGCTAAGAAATATGGTCTAGAAGAAGAAAAAAGGAGAGAAAAAGAAAAGATGAAAGAGAAGGAAAGAAAATAAAAGTAGAATGATGAAAGAGAAAAAGGAAAGGAGGAAAGAAGAGATAATTAAAGGAGAAGGTATGTGAAATTTTAAGACAAAAATAGTTTTGTCTACCACCAAGCCATATGACATATAACTTTTTTTCCTTGACATTCTGAAATACAAGCTTATTCTTCTTACATTATTTCTGGCTCTGGCAACAAAGTATTAAAGGAAATGCAATAGTGGAATGCCTACTGTTTATAAAGAATTCCTTTTCCTAAAGCATTGTTATTTCTTGCACAAATACTCTAAATGTCCATACTTTTTCTTATTTAAAGCTTAAACTTTCTTTGGGAGGCTGAGGCAGATGGATCACGAGGTCAAGTGATCGAGACTATTCTGGCAAACATGGTGAAACCCTGTCTCTACTAAAAATAGAAAAATTAGCCAGGCATGGTGGTACGCGCCTGTAGTCCCAACTACTCAGGAGACTGAGGCAGGAGAATCGCTGGAACCTGGGAGGAGGAGGTTGCAGTGAGCCGAGATCATACCACTGTACTCCAGCCTGTTGACAGAGCAAGGCTCCATTTTAAAAAACCAAACCAAACCAAAACCAAAACCAAAAAAAAAAAAAAAAAAAAAAACAAACCCCCAAAACAAAAAACATTAAACTTGCTAGGCACGGTGGCTCACACCTGTAATCCTAGCACTTTGGGAGGCCGAGGCAGGTGGATTACCTGAGGTCAACAGTTTGAGACCAGCCTGGCCAACATGGTGAAACCTTGTCTCCTACTAAAAATACAAAAAAATTAGCTGGACATGGTGGTGCATGCCTGTAATCCCAGCTACTGGGAGTGCTGAGGCAGGAGAATCTCTTGAACCCCGGAGGCGGAGGTTATAGTGAGCCGAGATCACACCACTGCACTCCGGCCTAGACAACAGAGCGAGACTCTGTCTCAAAAACAAAACAAAACAAAACCCCAAAGAAACAAAAAACAAAAAACCCTGAAACTTGTTTGTATCCACTGAAGTACAGAGAAATAAAAAATTTAAATTAAACTTGTATGATAATTTCCTTACTGGGTTCCTAAAAATCCTATTATTCCACTTACCTGTAATACAAATTTTGTTAGCTTCACAATATTGAAGTCCTTAATTCATAGCAATTATTTATTTCATTTATCTGCCGTAGTAGAGTAACCCATTTGTTATTGAGAACTGATTAAATTTTTCTGCAGTTTGGATTTATCCCTAGGACTTTTCCCTTGCTCTGAGTATGAGTGCACCAACTTTCTGATTACTAGTCTGATTTCTTAGGTTATCTTGATATAAGGAAGAGAGTGCTCTTGCTGGCAAACATTAGTATTTCAGTGAATAGAAAAGTATTATTTCTATTAGCACTTTATGTTTTATTGTGGCATAATTAACATAGAATAAAATATACATATCTTACTCAGTTTGATGAATTTTAACAACTGTATATCCTGTGTAATTACCACTTGGAACAAAATATAATCTACCATCTTGGAAACTTGGACTCCTTTCAATCACTGTCCCCTATAACCACTTAGAAATTTCTAAAACTAGATTGTCTTTCTTGGATTTCATACAAATAGAACAGTACAGTTTGTACAGTCTGTATTCTGTTGTGCCTGGCTTCTTCTGTTCATCAAAATATTTGTGAGACTTACTCATGTTGTCAGGTATACCAGCAGTTTGTTCCTTTTTATTGCTGAGTTGTATTCTATTGTAAGAATATATATCGTTTTTAAATTGTATCTGTTTTCCTGTTGATATACATTTAGGTTATTAGTTTTTGGTTATTATGAATAAGGTTGCCCTAAACATTCTTTGTCTAAGTTTTCTTGTGGACTTGCATTTTCATTTCTCTTGGGTAACTAAGTGAAATTGATGAGCCATGAATAAGGTAGATGAAAGTACAATGAAAAAGAAATTGCAAAGTACTTTTCCAAAATATTTTACACTCACATCAGCACTGTGTAAGTTCCAGCTGTTTCATATCTTTGTTAATGTTTGGGCTACTAGACTTTATTTTAGCACCTGGGAATGTTTGTGAAATGAAATCCACCGTAGATTTAATTTTCATTCCCTTGATGATCAAAGGTATTAAGTACTTCCTCCATTATTTTTTTATTGTGTTAAAATATACATAACATAAAAACCATTTTGTAGTATACGGTTCCATGGTATTAAATACTGTACATTCATAAATGTTGTGCAACCATCGCCAGCATCTATCTCCAGAATTCTCTTTATCTTGTAAAACTGAAACCATACCCATTAAGCAGTAACTCCCCAGATCCCCCACCCCACCAGCCCCTGGCAAACACAGTTCTACTCTCTTGTCCCTGTAATTTTGACTCCTTTAAACACCTCAGATAAGTGGAATCAGATGGACCAGTACCATTCCATGGCCTGTTAGGAACTGGGCTGCAAAGCAAGAAGTGACAGGTGAGCAAGCAAAGCTTCATTTGTATTTACAGCCATTCCCCATCCCTCACATTACCACCTGAATTCTATGTCGTGTCAGATCAGCAGCGGCATTAGATTCTCATAGGAGTGCGAACCCTATTGTGAACTGTGCATGCGAGGGATCGAGGTTGTGTGCTCCTTATGAGAATCTAATGTCTGATGATCTGTCGCTGTCTCCCATCACCCCCAGCATCTAATTGCAGGAAAACAAGCTCAGGGCTCCCACTGATTCTACATTATGGTGAGTTATGTAATTATTTCATATTAGAATGTAATAATAATAGAAATAAAATACACAATAAATGTAATGTGCCTGAATCATCCTGAAACCACCCCGCCCCCCACCAGTCTGTGGAAAATTTGTCTTCCACAAAACTGGTGCCAAAAAGGTTGGGGACCACTGTTTGACTGTATGTATATACCATATATTGCTCATTCATTTATCTGTGGATGGACACTCGGGTTGCTTCCATATTTTAGCTATTGTGAATAATGCTGGTATGAACATGGATGTGCAAGTATCTTTTTGAGACCTATTTTTTCTTCTAGCTCCATTTCTGTGTATAGACAGATGTATTTTCAGTTATTTTAGGTATATACCCATAAGTGGAATTGCTAGATTATATAACTCTATTTTTAATTTTTTGAGGAGCCTCCATTCGGTTTTCTATCATGGTTCTACCATTTTCATTCCCGTCAACAGTGCACAAGGATTCCAATTTTTCCACATCCCTGCTAATATTTTTTTAAAATAGTAGCCACCCTAATGGGTGTGAGGTGGTATCTCATTATACTTTTGATTTGCATCATAATGATTAGTTACATGGGGCATCTTTTCATGTGCTTATCAGGCCATTTGTATGTTTTCTTTGGAGAAATGTCTATTCGTGTCCTTTGCCATCTATTTACTTATTTAGAGATGGAGTCTTGCTCTGTCACCTAGGGTGGAGTGCAGTGGTGTGATCTTGGCTCACTGCAGCCTCTGCTTCCCAGGCTCAAGTGATCCTCCCATTTCAGCCTCCTGAGTAGCTGGGACTATAGGCACACACCACCATGCCTGGCTAATTTTTTGTATTTTTGGTAGAGACGGGGTTTTACCATATTGTCCAGGCTGGTCTTGAACTCTTGAGGTCAAGTGATCTGCCAACCTCAGTCTCCCAAAGTGCTAGGATTACAGACGTGAGCCACCATGCCTGGCCTCCTTTGCCCATTTTAAAATAGTATTCTTTGTTAGGAGTTCTCTATGTATTCTGAATATTAATCATTTATCAGATATTACCTGAAAATATTTTCTCCTATTCTGTGGCTTGCCTTTTTACTCTGTTGATAGTGTCATCTGATATACAAAATTTTAAAATTTTCATAAACTGAAATTTGTCTATTTTTTCTTTTGTTGCCTAGGCCTGTGGTTTAATATCCAAGAAATCAATGTCAAATCCAATGCTATGAAGCTTTCATTCTGTATTTTCTTCTAAGAGGTTTATAGTTTTAAGTCTTATGTTTATGTCTTCTTATCCTTTTTGAGTTAATTTTTGTATATGGTGTTGGGTAAGGGTTCAACTTCATTCTGGGTCTGGTTTTCCCAGCACTATTTGTTGAAAAGACTGTCCTTTCCGCATTGAATGGTCTTGGTACCCTTGTCAAAAACTATTTGATCATAAATGAGAGAGTTTATTTCTAGGCTTTCCATTCTATTTCATTGTTCTATGTCTATCTTTACACCAGTACTACACTGTTTTAATTACTATAGCTTTGTAGTAAGTTTTGAAATCAGGAAGTGTGAGTACACAAGGCTTGTTCTTTTTTCAAGATTGTTTTGACTATTTCAGTTCCCTTGAGATTCCATATGAATTTTTAGGATATTTTTCCATTTCTGCAAAAATTGTCATTGGGATTTTAATAGGGATTGCATATGTTGATCATTTCGTATAGTATTGACATTTTAATACTGCCTTCCAATCCATGAACATAGATGTGTTTCCATTTATTTATATCTTCTTTAATTTCTTTTGCATTGTTCACCTCTTTGGTTAATTCCTAAGCATTTTTTTCTTTTTGATGTTATCATACATCAAAATGATACTTTTGGAATTTTCTTTTCAGATTGTTATTAGTGTATAAATAATAAGAGCTGATTTTTGTGTGTTGACTTTGTATCCTGCTACTTTCTGAATTCATTCACTAGTTCTGTTTTGTGAAATCTTTAGGATTTTCTACAAGATCCTATCATCTGTGATAGGATCTTTTTAAATGTATTATTTAATACAGGATATTGAGGAACTTTTAAATGTATTAGCCATTTGTATATCTTTCATGAAGGGAATGTTCATGTCTTTGCTATTAGCTTAAATGAGTTATTGTTAATAACTATTTTTATTGTTAGCTTGTAGAAATCCTTTGCCAGATACATATGTAGTGAATATTTCCCAGTCTGTAGCTTAATGGTAACTTTGAAGAGCAAGGTATTTCAATAAACTCCAATCTTTCAATTTTTTTTCTGTTTATGGTTAGTGCTTTTTGTGTCTCATGCAATAAATACCTGCCTACTCCAAGGTTATTAAGAGATTCTTCTGTTTTCTTTTAGAAGTTTTATGGATCTTGGTTTTATGTTAGGCCTAGGAGGCATCTTGAATTTCTGTGTATGGAGATGAAAGGTTGATGTTCTTTTTATTTTCCCTAAATAGTTACCCAGTTGTTTTAGTAATATTTATTAATCAATTTTTTTTTCTTATTGAATTGCTTTGATGCCTTGGTCAAAAATGAAATGACTTTATATGTATAGATTTACTTTTAGACTTTAATCTGTTCTATTTAACTACTAGTCTATCCTTATGGAAATAACAGTCTTGATTACTGTAACTTTATAAAAGCTTGAAATCAGGTAGTAAGTCCTCCAACTTTGTTCTTTTTAAAGATTATTTTGGCAATTCTAGATCCTTCATTTTTTCACATAAATTTTGGATTTTGTCCTAAAAAAAAAAGCCTGCTGGATTTTTTTTTGTGAGATAATTTTATATTTTTATTTCAATAGTTTTTGGAAAAAAGGTGGTTTTGGTTACATGGATAAGTTCCTTAGTGGTGATTTATTAGATTTTGGTGCAACTATCAACCTAGTATACACTGTACTCAATGTGTAGTTTTTTATTCCTTAACCTGCTGGAATTCTGATACGGAAAATCTGCATATCAATTTTGGAAGGATAGGATAATATTACTGAGTGTTCCCATCCATGAATATAAAATATTTCTCTATTATTTAAGTCTTCTTTAATTATCTTCTATCCATGTTTTGTGTTTGCTCTTTTTTTTTTGAGACAAGGTCTCACTCTGTCACCCAGGCTGGCGTGCAGTTGCACAATCTCGGCTCACTGCAGCCTCCACCTCCTGGGTTCAAGTGATTCTCGTGCCTCAGCCTCCAGAGTAGCTGGGATCATAGGCGCACACCACCATGCTCGGTTAATTTTTGTATTTTTAGTAGAGATGGGGTTTTGCCATGTTGGCCAGGCTGTCTCAAACTCCTGACCTCAAGCAGTCCACCTGCCTCAGCCTCCCAAAGTACTGGAATTACAGGCATGACCCACTGCACCCGGACTCATTTTGTTGTTTTTCAATACAGAGATCTTGCACATCTTTTGTTTATTCCAAGGTTTTGGATGTTTCTGGATACATTATAAATGGTATTGTTTACAATTCCACTTTCTATTGCTAGTATTTAGAATTGATTTTTGCTATACTGAGCATGTATCTTATCACTTATTAAATGAAGTTACTATTTCTCGTACTTTTTTTTTTTTTTGGACGGAGTTTTGCTCTTGTTGCCCAAGCTGGAGTGCAATGGCATGATCTCAGCTCACTGCAACCTCAACCTCCCAGGTTCAAGCGATTCTCCTGCCTCAGTCTCCCAAGTAGCTGGGATTACAGGCATGCACCATCACGCCCGGCTAATTTTCTGTAATTTTAGTAGAGACAGGGTTTCTCTATGTTGGTCAGTCTGGTCTCGAACTCCTGACCTCAGGTGATCCACCTGCCTCGGCCTCCCAAAGTGCTGGGATTACAGGCATGAACCACTGCGCCCAGTCTCTCGTACCTTTGTAATATATTCTATAGAGTTTTGTATGCATACAATCATATTGTCTGTGAATATAATTTTACAATAGTCTCCCCTTACCTGCAGTTTCAGTTTCTGTGGTTTCAGTTACCTGTGGTCAACCTTGGTCCAAAAATACTAAATGGAAAATTCTAGAAATAATTCATGTTTTCAACTGCATGCTGTTCTCAGTAGCATGATGAAATCTCATACTACTCTGTTCTGTCGTGCCTGGAATCATCTCTTTGTCTGTATATGCTACCCATATACAGACAAATGTATATGCTGTATATGCTACCCACCTGTTAGTCACGTAGTGGCCAACTTGGTTATAAGATCATCATTATCACAACGCTTGTGTTCAAGGTCAGTAGTAGACTAAAACTATGTCACAATGCCTACCTCATTCACCTTACTTCCTCTTGTCATGTAGGTATTTTATCATCTCACATCATCGCAAGAATAGTACAGTATCTTGGGAGACCAGTCACATACCTTTTATTACAGTATATTATTATAATTGTTCCATTTCATTATTGTTGTTAGTCTCTTACTGTGCCTAATTTATAAATTAAACTTTATCATAGGTATGTATACATAGAAAAACATAGAGTGCATATAAGGTTTGGTACGATCCATGGTTTCAGGTTTCCACTGGGGGTCTTGGAATGTATCCCCAGCAAATTAGGGGGAACTACTGTACTTATTTCTTCCTATTTTAAAAATTGAGATTTGATTCACATACCAAAAAATTCACTTTTAAGGCATATAATTTGGTGATTTTTAGCATATTCACAAAGTTGTACAACCATCACCACTATTTAACTTCAGGATATCTTCATCATTCCAAATATAAACTCCATACTTACTAGCAGTCAATCCCCACTGTCCCAGTCCCCAGCCCCTGACTATTAATCTATTTTCTTTCCCTATGGATTTGCCCATTATTAACATTTCATATAAACGGAATTACATAATATGTGGTTTTCACTTAGCATATGTGTTTAAGGTTCATCAATTTGTAGCATGAATCAGTACTTCATTCCTTTTAATGGAGGAATAGTAGTAATCCATTGTATGGATACACCAGAGTATGAGGGTTCCAATTTCTTCATGTCCTAACACTTGTTCTTGTCCATTCTTTAAAAAAATTAGTCATCCTAGTGAAGTGGTATCACCTGGTTTTGATGTGTATTTCCCTAATTACACTGAGCATCTCTTCATGTGCTTATGGCCATTTATATATCTTCTTTGAAGAAATGTTTATTGAAATCCTTTGTCCATTTTTAAATTGGATTTTTATTGTTGAATTATGACTTCTTTATATTCTGAACAGTGCACCCTTACCAGATATATGATTTCCAAAATATCTTGTCCCATTCTGTGGATTGTCTTTTCACTTTCTTGATATTGTTCTTTGAAGCAATTTTTTGAGATGGAGTCTTGCTGTGTTGCCCAGGCTGGAGGGCAGTGGTGCAATCTTGGCTCACTGCAACTTCTGCCTCCTGGGTTCAAGCAACTCTCCTGCCTCAGCCTCCTGAGTAGCTGGGATCACAGGTGCACATCATTATGCCTGGCTAATTTTTGTATTTTTAGTAGAGACGGGTTTTCGCCATATTGACCAGGCTGGTCTTGAACTCCTGACTTCAGGTGATCCGCCTGCCTTGGCCTCCCAAAGTACTGGGATTACAGGCATGAGCCATGGTGCCCAGCCTGAAGCGTAAAGGTTTTGATTTTGACGAAGTTCTTGTTTTTTTTTGAGACAGAGTCTTGCTCTGTCGCCCAGGCTGGAGTGCAGTGGCCGGATCACAGCTCACTGCAAGCTCCGCCTCCCGGGTTTACGCCATTCTCCTGCCTCAGCCTCCTGAGTAGCTGGGACTACAGGCGCCCGCCACCATGCCTGGCTACTGATTTTGATGAAGTTTTAATTTTCATGCATTCATTTTTTCCCTTGGTTGTGCTTTTTGTCACATCAAAGAAGCCACTGCCTAATTCAAGGTGATAAGGATTTAGTTTTTTTTTTTTTTCTAAGAGTTTTATAATTTGAGCTTTTGTATTTGGATCTTTGGTTCATCTTAATAGTCATAAATGGTGTGAGGTAGAGTTCCAATTTAATTTTTTTCCTCATGTGGCTATCCAGTTTTCCCAGTTCCATTTGTTGAAAAGACTACTCTTTCTCCAATTGAGTTGTATTGGTGTTTTGCTGAAAGTCAACTGACCATAAATATAAGGCTTTATTTCTGGACTCAATTATATTCCATTGATCTGTACTCCTATCTTTATATGAGTATAGTATTATCTTGATTACTGTAGCTTCATAGCAAGTTCTGAAATCAGGATATCTGAGTCTTCCCAATCTTTATGCTTTTTCTTATTGCTTTTTTGCATTGATTAGGGCCTCCAATATCCTAAATAGAAGCAGTGAGAGCAGAAAATTCTTGTCTTACATTTGTTATTCCCATTCTTAGGAGAAAAGGATTTAATATTTCACCATTGTTTTTCAAATCGTTGAGGAAATTCCCTTCTATTCCTACGCTGCTTAGAGTTGTTTTTTTGTTGTTGTTCTTTTTTTAAACATTAATGGGCTTTGAATTTTGCCAAATCCTTTTTCTGCATTTGTTGAAACAATTTCTCTTGTTCTGTTAATGTGATAAATTACACTGATTTTTTTAACTTTAAATTCACTCTCCTTGGTCATGGTATCTACTAATCCTCTATATTGCAAGTTTCAATCTGCTAATACTTTAAGAATTTATATATATATATATTCATGAGGACTATCAGTCAATAATTTTCTTGTAAAATGTTAAATTTTGGTATCAGGAAAAAACATTTGGCATGATTATGCTTGCCTCTTGATTATAGAAGTATTTCTCCCTGTTCTGTTTTCTGAAATGGTGTAGGATTGGTACTTTGTCTCCCTTAAATGTCTGATAAAATTCACTGGTGCAGTCATCAAGCTGGAGTTTTCTTTGTGGAAAGTGTTTTGCTTATAAATTCAATTTTTTTCAATAGACATTGAGACATTTAGATTTTCTTTTCCTTCTTGTGTCACTTTTGGTAATTTGTATTTTTTTTTTTTTTAGGAATTTGTTCATTTTGCTTAAGTTACTGAATTATTGGCATAAAGTTGTTCCAAGTATCCCTTTAATATCTATGGGATTTCATTAGCATTTTGGCTATGTTAAAATTAAAAACTTCTATACACAAATGTAGATGACAAATAATAAATCAAAAGAAATGTGTAACATGTAGCAGAAAAAGGATGTATGTGCATGTGTATATGTATGGCAGGAGCAAACAATCTACTGGCACAGAGGGAATTACACTGTAGTGTGACAAATACCATGACAGGCACACAGAGAACACACAGAATGGGTACCCAGTCCAATATGGGGAATCAAAACTATGGTGTCCAAGTGGTAGGTTAGCTTGTCCAACTATAGGTAAATGAATATAATCAAATTTATAGACACAAGAAAGCTGAGACTCAGATCCCCAGACATAGTTACTTCATCATGGTTACCTACTTGTTGAGGTCAAGAGTCAACTGGCTCCCTTTTCACTGGCACAGCTTTAATTACAAAATAAAACACAACTTTGTTTTTGTAAACTAATAAATTACAAAAAACACCAACAAGATAAAAAGTCCAAAAGACAAAATGTAAACCACCTGTATTTTGACCTCCTTCCAGATATTTTTATACACTTATATTAACATAGGTGCACACATATATTCACATTAGGACAGCACTGTACTTGCTAAATTATATTCTGCTTTTTTTTTTTTCCTGAGGTGAAATTATATTTTTTGGACATATTTTAATGCAAATAAAGAACTTTACATCAGTTTTTAATGGGTCAAGAGTACTCCATTGCATGTACCAACCATAATTTCCTTAACTAGTGTCCTAGTGATGGACACTTGTTTCTAGAAGCACTATTTTTAAAAAAGGTGGCAGAGTATCCTTGTGATTTTCTTATTTCCTTAGGGTATATGCCTCAGAAATGAGACAGCTATGGGGCAAAGGTTAAAGCATATGTTAAATTTTGGTAAATAGGGTTGTACCAATTTCACCTTCAAACCAAAAATGCCTGACAGTAATTGTATCCCACACTCCTATCAACAATGATAGACAAAAAACAACTGTTTGGAAGTGGGACAACTTTACGTTTGTTAACTGAATATTTGTTTTTCTTGGCTTAGGAATGTTCTATTGGCATTTTTTGTCAATTTTAGTAATTGGAGTGTTTAAGTTTTTAATTGATTTCTAAGAGCTCTTTGTGTATTATGAATCCTTTTTGCACACGATTCTAATGTATTTTCCACTGGTTCACTTTTTCTAACTTTGTAGAGTATAATCTTAGTGTAGTTAAATTTGCGTTTCTTTCTTTTCTTTCTTTTTTTTTTTTGAGACAGTTTCGCTCTTGTTGGCCAGGCTGGAGTGCAATGGCGCGATCTCGGCTCACTGCAACCTCCGCCTCCCTGGTTCAAGTGATTCTCCTGCCTCCTCCTCCCGAGTAGCTGGGATTTCAGGGCGCCCGCCACCACACCCGGCTAATTATTTGTATTTTTAGTAGATGAGGTTTCACCATGTTGGCCAGGGTGACCTCAGGTGATCTACCTGCCTTGGCCTCCCAGAGTGCTGGGATTACAGGCGTGAGCCACCGCCATTTCTCGAATAATCTTTTTCCTACTGACCAGTAATTTGTAATGTATAGTTTACTGGTTACCACTGAGATTTCTGGAGTTGCCTGGCTCCAACGCTTAAAAGTAATGGTCTTGGGAAAAAAAATAACAAAAAAAAAGTTTCTTCCTTATCTTCCTTACATGTATGTTTCTATTGGTTTTTTTCTTGTTCTTTCTCATTTAGTCTTGTCTTTTCTCATGGCATTCCTAGTAAACTTTTATCTGCCTCCAAAAAAAAAAAAAAAAAAAAAAAGTAATGGCCTTGGGCAACTCTGTAAAATGGAGATAACAATTGCACCTACCTTACAGAGATGTGAGAGTTAAGTAAGATAACCTGAAAAAGTACTCCAGTACTTGACACACACATTCTCAGCAAATGTGAGCTACTGTTACCATACTAAACACTCACACATACACGGGAATTTCTGGATTCTCTATTCTATCTCCCATGTCTCATCTATGTAATCCATCCAGCAACATTCCATTACTACCCCACTGTCCTTTTTTTCCCCTCTTCTCTAAAGAGACACAGTCCTTTCTAAGGGCCCGTTTTCCCTCATTTCAACAAAAAAATCACCTCACAGTTGCCTAATAACTAGAGCCTGAAAATCATAACCTTGGGGGTAAAAATAAGTTTTGCTTCACAAAGTAGTGAGAGAAAGAATCAAACCCCAAGCAAGGCACTGAACAAACGCTGGGGATGGGAAGGTGTCTGTTTCTTCCAACACGTATTTTGAAAGGCTGACCGCCTACTTTGTTTCAGCCTTTGGATGATCATGGAAGTTCTCAAAAGCTAGCATCAACTCTTCCAACTTAAGACAAGTAGTTCCCCATGTGACCCCAGGTGGGCCCTGAACTTGGGATAACCAGGACAGGAGACTTGGAGCAGGAGGTGCGGGGGCGAGGAGGGCTCTCTTCTGGGTGGTTGGTCCTGACCTGAGGTTCCCTCGTGGCAAGCTGAGCCAACTCCCCATTCGTGGGCTGATGCCCAGCCGCGGCAGGCAGGCGGCTTCGGGAGCGCTTATCTGCACACACGGGGACGACGGCAGGCGGGCTAAAGGAGAGAGGGTGGCGGCAGGCTTACTATTTTATGCTCTCAAAGAGTGTGGGGAAGAGGGAAGGAGAGGCGCGAAAAGAAGGAAAACGCCTGCAGACGCTGTGTGAGCCAGAGGCTAGGGAGACCGGCTTCGCGCTCCAACGACGCGCGTCACTCTGCCTCCCAGAGGCAAGTGCCTGGGGCTCGATTTTCCGTCCCCTGAAGCTCTGGGGATCTCTGAGTCTACCCAGGGCCCTCCAGGAACGCCTTCGGGAACGCATCCCAGCCCCGCCGCTACCGCAGTCACCGGCGACCGCTCGCGCCTCGGTTTGTCTCCTCCCTCTAACGGCTCCGGCAGCGTCTGGCGTCCGTGGCGTCGGTGACGTCGGCGTCGGGGTGGGACTTCCTGCTTCGCGCGCCGCTGGGCCGCTGAACGGAGCCCGCTCCTCCAAGCTGGAGGGGCGGTGCGATGAGGCGGCTTCGGGGCCGGAGGTCAGCACGGCGGGTGGCGCCGCACCCCTGAGGAGCCCGGTCCACGTGGAAGAGCGGGACTTTCCACCGCCGCCGCCGCCCTCGGACCTCTCCCGGGATACTTCACATTTCCCTAGGGACAGGAGCCCGAGGGGTCCGCTCGGCCCTCCTCCTCTTCAGCTTGCGCCGCGAGCTAAAGAGCTAGGCGTGGCGGGCTGGGCCGACACCCCGCTGTAGGACTGTAACCCTTAGTCCCAGTGCCTCCGTAAGCGGAGTTGAGTGGGTGCAGGTGGTTGGAGCTGTGGAGGTGTCCCCGGTGGCGAGCGCGGCCAGAACTGCGGTCACTTAAGTTTTCCGTGTGCGCGTTTCAAGGAGCATGCGTGCGTCTGGTATGTAACCTCTCTTTCTGGGGACGGCGTCTTGTTTGTATTTTAGAATACTCATTTTGACCCTCCACAGACTGCCCTTAAATCCTTTTTTTATTTTCCTCGTAAAGTAGTGGAAGCTCGTATTAGAAAAGTAGGCAGAGAGACTTGTTGTGAAGCCAGTTGGACGCACGTGAAACTCTTTATGGAGCTTTTGGATGCACTCTGGCTTGGTGGTTGTGTAGCCAGTTTGGTAATTGGCCAAACGTTTAAGTACCTCCAGCTTAATTTACGATGAAAAAGCTGTGCTACCATTTTCCTTGGCTTTGAAGACAATTTGAATGAACCGTGATGTCGACTGTCATTACTAAGATAACACCTAAAATATGTTAGCGTATGCCGAGTTTAAATACTTTGGTGAATCCTCAATGTCCAACTATTTTGACCATAATTAATGGCCATTTTGCTCTTAAAAATATCCACTGCTAAGTATTTTTAAAGCCTTTAGTTAGGTGAAATGAGGAAGCTCTTTCAAATCTTACAGATGTCTAGGATGAGGAGAGACTTGTCTGAATTTCGTGTATATGATACTTATAATCTATTCAGACTTTGAGCAGCTCTAAAACAGAGTAGGTTGTTAAAGCAGTGCTTCTGTTACCAAGCAACATCTCTGTAAACAAGTCTGACATTTAAAACACAATAAATGTGTCTATCCTACGGTTACCTGGATTCAGAATTCTCCGTATTTATGAGTTTAGCCTGCAAGTGGTTAGAATTAACACTCACCTTTTGTATTGAGGTTTGATTTCAAACTCAGTTTGTTCAGAATTAGAATGCTTTATTTATTTAAGACTGAGTCTCGCTCTGTCTCCCAGACTGGAGTGCAGTAGCGCGATCTCGGCTCACTGCAACCTCCGCCTCCTGCGTTCAGGCGATTCTCCCGCCTCAGCCTTCTGAGTAGCTGGGATTACAGGCGCGCGCCACCACGCCTGGCTAATTTTTGTATTTTATTAGAGACGGGGTTTCACCATGTTGGCCAGGCTGGTCTCGAACTCCCAACCTCAGGTGATCCGCCCACCTGAGCCTCCCAAAGTGCTGGGATTACAGGTGTGAGCCATCGCACCAGGCCAGAAGGCTTTATATTACAGGTGTCACACAGGACTCTCCTGAGAGTTGCAAATAGTTTTGAGTTGTCCTTTGGTTATTTAGGACAGAGTATGCTGGGTATTCCCCTTACTTTGAGTATTTTCTTTCCAGATCAGAGAAAGTGTGCAGACTGTATTTAGAACATTCTCAAATAATAGTGAAATACAATTTAGAATTCCGTGCAGCACTGGAAGAATGAAATACTGATTATTCACAGGTTGTTGGTTTTTTTTTTTGAGACAGAGTTTCATTTTTGTCGCCCAGGCTGGAATGCAATGGTGTGATCTCGGCTCACTGCAACTTCTGCCTCCCGGTTTCAAGCGATTCTCACATCTCAGCCTCCCGAGTAGCTGGGGTTACAGGCGCATGCCACCATGCCCTGCTAATTTTTGTATTTTTGATAGAGATGGGGTTTCACCATATTGCCCAGGCTGGTCACGAACTCCTGACCTCAGGCTATCTGCCCCCCTTGGCCTCCTAAAGTGCTGGGATTACAGGCATGAGCCAGCGTGCCTGGCCTATTCACAGGTAGTTTTTAATCCTTGGTTTACCAGTCACCTCACTGTCTCCTCTTATTGAACCCTTAATGATATAATTTTTATGGCAAGTTCTTTTCAGAACACTTTTTGAATGATCTTTTGAATCAATAACCTTTCAAGTAAGCAAGTATGTGAGAAAATCTGAGACGTGATGAGACTAAATGACTTTGAAATCTGTTAATAATGGGAATTGGAACTTGAAGTTTAATATTCTTTATGTCAGATGCTCTTATGTCAGCTGTATTGCTCAAATCCATGGACTTCATTTTAGTTCTCTCCTTTTTTCTTTTCTATATGCTGATGTTGAAGTAATGAAATACTCAAGAGTTGAGCAAGACAGAGAAGAGGAAAAATCAAGAATGACTCGTATAATTCTTAGTAATCAGAAATCAGCATTATGTCATGGGATGTTCTAATTCAAGAAGCTTAGAATGAAATCTTAACAGAAAGATTAGTGAATTTTAGTGACTTGTCAGAATTTCCCCACCCCTAGGTACTGTCTCTTTGCCTAAAGTAAATGAGCTTGCTTTTAATTTTGTCATACATAATGTATTAGGTTCAGTAAGTAAATTGCCCACATTGTTTAACCTGTATTGCTTTTAGGGAATGTGTGTAAATCTATGTAAAAAACTTCCTATTAATCCAAGTTCACGTTTCTTGACTTAAGCTGAACTCTTCGAAATCCTCTCACCTTGCCTTTTCAAGCATATGTTCTTCATGGAAAAGGTGTCTCTGCCCAGATTGGTTTCTTCACTATCCCCTTAAACCTGCTCTGTACTTTATCCTTTCCATATTAGTCTGCATGTCCTGATCTTGTTCCCTTCTTTCTTAAAATCTAAATTGTACCTTTTCTATAAGGTTCAACTCCACCATGACCTCATACATACATAGGAATAGTATGTATTTGTGAGTTATATTTATTTGATACTTACACTTTTTGTTACTTTTTTGACTTCCTAACTAGATTATAAGCTTATTAAGGGCAGGACTTTCAGATCTCGATGAGCTATAGTCTTAGTCTTTTCCAAATAGAAGTTGCTGAATAAATATTTCTTAAGGATGACTGATGAAGCTTTGTGTCCCCACCCAAATCTTACCATAAATTATAGTCTCCATAATCCCCATGTGTCAGGGGAGAGACCAGGTGGAGGGAATTGGATCATAGCAGCAATTTCCCCCATGCTGTTCTCACGACAGTAAGTTCTCATGAGATGTGGTGGTTTTATAAGTGTTTGGTAGTTCCTCCTACGTCCATTCTCCTTCCTGCTACATTGCGAAGAAGGTGCCTTGCTTTCCCTTCACCTTCTGCCATGATTGTAAGTTTTCTGAGGCCTCTCCACCCATGTGGAACTGTGAATCAATTAAACCTCTTTCCTTTACAAATTACCCAATCTCAGGCAGTTCTTTATAGCAATATGAAAATGGACTGATACAATGACAAATATGTATTTCTACTCTCCCCACTTTTGTAAGTATTGTGAAAGTAAGGTTGTTGAGAGAAGAGAGTAACTGAAGGAGAAATGGCAACTTTACTGTAAAAAAGATTAAAGAGTAGGAAATCAGAAATAAAGATTCTGTTCCTAGAAAGTGAGTATTTGAGAATTTCCCATGGCAATACCAGCAGTAAGGACTCTCAGGAATGCTGGTACTATTCTTCAGTGGGCTTGGGGAGTTTGGTCAATTTCCTGGTTCCTAGTAGAATATTAGTTTATTAATTATATATTTTTTTCATCAGGATTCCCCTCTCTAGGTCATGGAGAGATCACTGTCAAGTCTAGTACTGTTTCTTTCTTTCTTTTTTTTTTTTTTTTGAGTTGGAGTCTTGCTCTGTCTCCCAGGTACAGTGGTGCAATCTTGGCTCACTGCAACCTCAAACTTGTGGGCTCACGCAGTTCTTCTGCCTCAGCCTCCCAAGTGGCTGGGGCTACAGGTGCATGCCACCACACCTGGCTTTTTTTTTGTATTTTGAGTAGAGACAGGGTTTCACCACATTTACCAGGCTAGTCTCAGAACTCCTGGCCTCAAGTGATCCACTCACCTTGACCTCCCAAAGTGCTGGGATTGTAGGTATGAGCCACCACGCCTGGCCTACTATTTCTTTTAACTGAGCTATAATCCAGGATGGAAGAAATTAAGAAAGGAAATGCCCAGTTATTTGTCTTCTGTATATTGTGACTTCAGATTGCTTTTGGACTAAAATTCAGAGTTAGTAGGAACCTAAACCTGGCCATTCTCTTTTGGAAAGCACATATCTGTCTCAAAATATGTCTATAAAATATCCATGTAGTTTTTGCAGTCTCAACAAAGATCCTGTATCTGATGCTTATAATGAAGAGTTACTTCAGTTGAAGGTAAAAAAAGTAAAGTTGAGTCTCAGAATGCTTTCATAAATATTCGTTTGATTCAGTTATTTCTTGAGTGAATTTGCCATTCTGGCTTCTGAGTTGTTGCCCAGTAACACAATTTCAGTATAATGTAGCAACCCTTGAAAACAGTAGCATTAGACTGTAGAGATTTTCCCCATGAAGCTGCATTGCCTATCTCTGATGTTCATAATCAGCTTCTCTCAAGTGTGATTGCATTTTGTTTTAAGGCAGCTATTTCAGATACTGTTAAACTTAAGGGGCATACAATATATGGTCTTAAGGATATTTTTTAGAGTACTGTCGAATTATAACTTCTTGCACATTGTTTTACATAGAGATGCATGATAAGTATGTATTGAATTATTTTGTGGGTGAAGGACACGTGGACACGTGAAGATATTGGTTTAATTAAAGATTATTCTGGGCAGAAAAACTATTATGTAATAACAGACTTCTCTACAACTGATATAGCCAGCCAGAGCTAGGATGGATGAAGTTGAAATGGTTCTTTGTAACATTTTTGTATTACTTCTAGAACTTCATAGAAAGCTTAGATCAATAAGCACAATTTAATAGGCACTGTAATTTTTTTTTTTTTTTTTTGAAATGTAGTGTCACTCTGTCTGCAGGCTGGAGTGCAGTGGTGTGATCTCGGCTCACTGCAACCTCCGCCTCCCAGGTTCAAGCAATTCTCCTGCCTTAGCCTTCCCAAGTAGCTGGGACTACAGGCACGTGCCGCCATGCCCGGCTAATTTTTTGATTTTTAAGAGGGATGAAATTTCACCGTGTTAGCCAGGGTGGTCTCAATCTCCTGACCTTATGATCCACCCGCCTTGGCCTCCCAAAGTGCTGGGATTGCAGGTGTGAGCCACTGCGCCCAGCCTAGGCACTGTAATTTTGTGGGAAGAGAATTGTGATTCAGGAGACCAAGGCTTGACTGGGTGAGTCACTTCACCTTTCGTGGCCTATCTTCTCATTTGAAAACATAAATCTCTGAAAGTTTCCTTCAGAAATTGTATGCTTCCAATTTAAAGCAAATTTTATTTCTTCTGTTTATGGGTTTAATCAATATTTGAGTGCCTATTATGTGTCTTGCGCTACGCTAGGCACTGGGGGGATTGTGAATAAGACATAGTGCTAAGTCTCAAGCACCTTATTGTCTGATGGGAGAAATGGACAAAGTAATTAGTAATTTGTAATAAAGCATGTTAAATTTCATAAGGATAGGTAAGAATGTGTTCTGGGACATGCAGGAAGGATACCTGGCCTAGAACTAGAAAGACTACGCTACAATTGAGGACTGTCTCTTTAGAATCTTGTAAGTGTAGTTTGTAGAGTGTACTTGGACCGGAGGGAGTTAGTCAAAGAAAACTAGGGAGACATTTCTTGAAGTTGGAGAGAGAGAAGAGTCATCAACGTTAGCGGTAGTTGAAATACCAGGTATAGGTGAGGTTCCTAGAGAGAGTTGTGTAGAATCAGAAGGGAGCTTGTGAACACCAGAATGTAATAGGAAGGGGGAGAAAGAAAGTAGGGAGGAAAACCAGAGTAGGGTAAGGTTTTGGAAATCTTATCAATGTGAAGGAATGCACATCATATTTAGTTTATTGACTAAGTGGAAATTTTTGCTCAAGAAACGTTGAGTGTGTAGTCCTATAAACGAAACCCATCTAAATGAAGATGCCCTCTACAAAGATCTGAACTTGCAAATGGGGGTAGTTTAAGTTCTTGCTTAGCAGCATAACAGAGGAAAGAGCCTGGATCCTGAGAGTGAAGGTTAGATTACTAGCTTCATGACTTTTTGAACCAGTTACTTAGTTTTTTGGTCCTCATTGTCTTAATGTATAAAATGATATATATATATGTATGTATATATATATATATATATATATTTTTTTTTACAAGAGTCTTGTATGGATTAAAACAAGGTAAGTTGTAAACCTGACTTTTAGTGGGCATTCTTTATTCATTTTTATCCGTGTCATTATTAATGACTCTTCTGAACTACATACCCTTCTTTTCCTTCCCCATCCCCAGTCATATTCTTTTATCCTTCAAGAGCCACCAAAATTCCTGCCTTTTCTTTGATATCTTCCTGAATGGATGATATTCCAAATTTTCTGTAATGGAATGAACATGTCCTGTGTCCCTTAGAATTAGCAACACTATTCTTTTTTCTTTTTCTTTTTTAAAGCATTAAGAAGGAAATTGTAGTATCTAACATGTGAGAAGTCTGGAGATAGGTGGTTCTAAGATGTCAATTAAGTGGCTCAGTGATGATCTTTAAGAACCTGGATTCTTTTTGCTTGGTCATCCTTTGAACTCAGCCTTGATTACTACAACTGTCATCAAATTTTCCAAATTTGATAACTTCTTTCTTCTACCTAGCCCTTTTTAAACAGCTTTATTGAGGTATATTTTACCTACCATAAAAACCACTCATTGTAAGTGTACAATTTAATGGTGTTTAGCAACTTTATAGAGTTGTGCAACTGTCATCACAAGGCAATTTCTGAACATTTTATCAATCTCCCAGATTCTCTCAAGCTCATTTGCATTTAATGTAACTCCTTCCCACAGCCCCAGAGAACCACTGATCTGCTTTCTATCACTATAAATTTGTCTAGTTCTAGATATTTCATATAAGTGGAATCAATATAGTCTTTTGCATCTGGCTTCTTTCACTTCATGCTTTTGAGGTTTATTTAATGTATGTATATCAATGTTTTGTTCTTTTTAATTGTTGAATAGTATTCTTGTCTATTTTCCGTTCACCAGGTGAATAGTATTGGTGAATGGTATTTCCCATTTATTCGTAACTGGTGTATTCCCCATTCACTAGATGATAGACATTGGATTGTTTCCAGTTTTTGGCTATTATGAATAATGCTGCTATGAAGGTTTGTCTGTAATTCCTTGTGTGGGCATGTTCATTTCTTTTGGGTAAATTCCTAGGAGTGGAATTGCTGAATTATATGGTAAGCTTATTTTTAACTTTTTTTTTTTTTTTTTGAGACAGATTCTCGCTCTGTCACCCAGGCTGGAGTGCAGTGGCCGGATCTCAGCTCACTGCAAGCTCCGCCTCCCGGGTTTAGGCCATTCTCCTGCCTCAGCCTCCCGAGTAGCTGGGACTACAGGCGCCCGCCACCTCGCCTGGCTAGTTTTTTTGTATTTTTTTAGTAGAGATGGGGTTTCACTGTGTTAGCCAGGATGGTCTCGATCTCCTGACCTCGTGATCCACCTGTCTCGGCCTCCCAAAGTGCTGGGATTACAGGCTTGAGCCACCGCGCCCGGCCTATTTTTAACTTTCAAAGAAACTGTCAAAGTGTTTTCCAAAGTAGCTGTACCAATTATATCCTACCAGCAATGTATGAGGATTCCAGTTTCTCCACGTCCTCACCAACAGTTGTTGTCTTTTAATTATAGCCATTCTAGTGACTAGCTAGTAGTATCCCATTGTAATTTTAATTTGCATTTCCCTGCACACTAATGTTGGACACCTTTTTCTGTGGTTGTTGGCCATTTGTAAGTCATTTTTAGTAGAATATCTGTTTAAGGCATTTGCCCATTTTTTTGCTGGGTTTTTTTTTTTTTTTTTTTTGGTCTTACTGAGTTGTAAGTTCTTTATATATTCTGGATAAAAGTTTGTATTGTATTTAATATCAAAGATAAGATTTGCAAAGATTTCTCCCAGTTGATGTCTTGGCTTTTCATATTTTTACTGGTGTCTTTTGAAGTGCAAAAGTTTTTAATGAAGTCATTTCTTTTGTGTGTGTGGCATGTGCTTTCATGTTATGTATAAGAACTTTTTGCCTAATCCAAAGTCCCAAAGATTTTTCTCTTGGTTTTCTTTGAGCTCTTTCCTTTAAATCTAAGATTCATGTTGAATTAACCGTGCATATATGTAAGAAGAGGACCTAAGTTCATTTTTTAAAAATGTGAATGCCAAATTATCTAGTACCATTTGTTAAAAAGACTGTTCTTTTCTCTTCAATTGTATTGGCATCTTTGTAAAATATCAGTTGACTATAATGTAAGAATTTATTCTAGACTCATGTCTATAAACCTGTCCTTACTCCAACACCATTCTGTCTTGATAACTGCAGTTTTATAGTAAGTTTCAAAATGAGTAGTGTAACATTTTCTTCTTTTTCAAAATTGGTGCTATGTTCTTTCCATTTCCATATACAATTTAGGATCAGCTTGTTAATTTCTACAAAAACAAATCTAATATTTGTAGGATTTGCCCTGAGTCTGTCCGTCAATCTGGGAAGAATCACCAACTTAAAAAACTTGAGTCTTCCAGTCCATGAACATGTAATATTTCTCCATTTACTTAGATCTTTAATTTCTCTTAATAATGTTTTTCACTTTTCAGTGTACAAATCTTGCACTTCTTTGGTTAAATTTATTCCTAAGACTTAGAATTTTGATGCTCTTAGAAATGGAGTTTTCTTTCTTTCTTTCTTTTTTTTTTTTTGAGATGGAGTCTCGCTCTCTCACCTGGGCTGGAGTGCAGTGGCGCAATCTCAACTCACTGCAACCTCTGCCTCCTGGGTTCCTGCCATTCTCCTGCCTCAGCCTCCCGAGTAGCTGGGACTACAGGCACGTGCCACCACGCCTGGCTAATTTTTTGTGTTTTTAGTAGATACGGGGTTTCACAGTGTTAGCCAGGATGGTCTCGATCTCCTGACCTTGTGATCCGCCTGCCTTGGCCTCCCAAACTTTTGGGATTACAGGCATGAGCCACTGTGCCTGGCCCAGAAATGGAGTTTTCATGATTTGATTTCAAATTGTTCGTTATTAGCATAAAGAAATGCAACCAGCCAGGTGTGGTGACTCACGCCTGTAATCCCAGCACTTGGGGAGGCCGAGGCGGGTGGATCATGAGATCAGGAGATCGAGACCATTGTGGCTAACACGGTGAAACCCCGTCTCTACTAAAAATACAAAAAAATTAGCTGGGTGTGGTGGTGGGCACCTGTAGTCCCAGCTACTCGGGAGGCTGAGGCAGGAGAATGGTGTGAACTTGGGAGGCGGAGCTTACAGTGAGCCGAGATCACTCCAACTGCACTCCAGCCTAGAGGACAGAGTGAGACTCCGTCTTAAAAAAAAAAAAAAATGCTGCCAATTTTTGCATATTATTTGTACATAGATGATCATATCTCAAAACAATGATACTTTTTCTTTCCAATCTCAATGTTATTTATTTCTTCATTTTTGCTGTAATTTTTGGGTTAGACCCTCCAGTATGATGTTGAAGAGAAGTGTTGAATGTGCATTGCATTGCTCCCAGTCTTAGGGGTAAAACATGCATAATTTTACCATCAGGTATAATGTTAGCTCTAGATTTTCTATAGATGTCCTTTGAAGAAGGTTAAGGAAGCTCCCTTATGTTCCTAGTTTGTTGCGAGTTTTTAATCATGAGTGGGTGTTAGATTTCGTCATGTTTTTTCCTGCATCAGATATGGTTACATGATTTTTATTCTGTTAATATGTTATATATTAATTGATTATTGGAGATTAAACCCATCTTATATTGCTGGGACAGATCGCACTTGGTCATGCTGTAAAACAGTTTTGTTTTTTTGTTTTTTTTTTAGCGTTTGAGACAGAGTCTTGCTCTGTTGACCCAGGCTGAAGTGCAATGGTGTGATTTTGGCTCACTGCAGCCTTGAACTCCTGGACTCATGTGTTTCTCCTGCCTCAGCCTCCCCAGTGGCTGGGGCTACAGGCTCATGCCACCACACCTGGCTATTTTTCTTTCTTTTTCTTTTTTGGTATTTTTTGTAGAGACAGGGTTTTGCCATGTTGCCTGGGCTGTTCTTGAACTCCTTGGGTCAAGCGGTTTACCTGCTTGGACTCCCAAAGTGTTGGGACTACAGGCTTAAGCCACCATACCCAGTCCGTGCTATATAATCTCTGTTATATGTTGTTGAATATGGTTTGTCTGATTATTGTTAAGGAATTTTGCATATATGTTTCTGAGGGATATTAGTCTGTTGGTTTTTCATGATCTTGCTCTTACTGCTTTAAATGTTTGATAGCTTTCATTAGTGCAGTTATGGGGGCCTGGCCATTTCTTTGTGGCAATATTTAAAATTATTAATTCAGTTTCTTCACTTCTTGTTATAGGTCTTTTCAGATTTTCTCTTTCTTTTAGAGTTTTGGTAATTTGTATGTTCTAGGAAGTGTAGTCCATTTCATATAAATTATCTAATTTGTTGATACAAAGTTTGTATTAAGAAATCCTTTAAGTTAATAATTTAAGGTGGGCAATAATTCTCCCTCTTTCATTCTTGATTTTGGTAATTTGTATCTCTTATTTTCTTGGTCAGTCTAGCAAAGTTTTTTTTTTTTTTTCCCCCCGATTCTGTTGCTCTTTCCAAAGAACCAACCTTTTATATCATTGATTATTTTTCATATTTATATTTTCTGCTTCACTGATTTCCACGCTAAAAATTATTATTTTTCTGTTTGTTTTGGGTTTAATGTCCCTTCTGCTCCTTGTTTTTCTAGTTTCCTAAGATGGAAGCTTAAATTATTGGTTTGAGACCTTTTTTCTTTTCTCATATAAATGTTTAAAACTAGACATTTTCCTCTAAGCACTGCTTTAGTTGCGTTCTGTACTTTTTGGTTTGCTGTGTTTTGTTTTCATTCAATTTGAAATATATTTAAAATTTTTCCTTGCAATTTCTTCTTTGATCAATGGGTTATTTAGAGGTATGTTTTTAAATTTACCAATAATTGAGGTGTTCCCAGATTTATTTTTGTTTGGATGACTAATTCCATTGTGATCAGATAACACATTTTTTATGAGTTCAGTCTTTTAAATTTTATCGAGACTTGTCTTGTGCCCCAGTATGTGGTGTATCCTGGAAAATTTTCTTTGTGTGTGTGAAAAAGATGTATATTCTGTAATCATTGGGTGGTATTTTCTGTCAGTTATGTCAAGTTTATTGATGAGGTTAGTCAAGTCTTCTATATCCTTGCAGATTTTCTGTCTCGTTCTATCAGTCATTGCAGTTTTCAACTGTTTTTGTTGAATTATCTATTTCTCTTTTAAATTATCTCTATTTTTTTTGCTTCATGTATTTTGGAGTTCTTTTGTTAGATGGACAATTATTGTTATATCTTCCTGATATAGTGACCCTTTTTTCATTATGAAATGTCCTCCTTTGTCTATAATATTTCTTATCTTAAAATCTATTTTTCTTGGTACTGTAGCCACTCTAGTTTTTTTATGGTTACTGCTTCTATGGTGTATTTTTTTTAAAATCCTTTTAATTTTTAACCTATTTGTGTCTTTGAATTGAAGATTTATCTCTTGTTGACAGCCTATAGTTAGGTTTTGTAATCCATTCTAACATAATCCCCCCTTTGAATAGAGTGTTTAGTTCATTCACATTTAATGTAATTGTTGATATTATTCGATTTACGTCTGCATTTTTCATATTTGTTTTCTATTTGTCTCATTTGTTTTTTGCTTTTTCCTCTTTACCATCTTTCTGTGTTAAATATTCTTTAGTGTATCTTTTTAATTCTGTTGATTTCTTTTGCTATATTTTTAGGGATTACAATATGCCTTTTAACTTAATTACAGTCTCCTTCAGAATAATACTAAATTCTGATAAATTATAGAAACTTTTCTTCAGTGTATCTCTTTTTTCTCTTTTTGGTGCTATTTATATATATATTACAGCTGTATGTATTACAAACCCAGCGATACAGTACTATAATTATTCCTTTATGTAGTCTTATGTCTTTAAAGGAGATGAAGTGAAAATAATTATATTTTTAGAGTCTTTAATATTTACCGATGTGATTACAGTTTCCAATGAGCTTCAATCTCCTATAGAGTATTATTTTTCTTTTTTTTCATACAGGTTCTCCTTCTGTTTTCCAGGCTGGAGTGCAATGGTGTGATCTTGGCTCACTGCAGCCTCTGCTCACCCAGTTCAAGCAATCCTCCTGCCTCAACCTCTGAAGTAGCTGGAACTACAGGCACGTGCCACCACACCTGGCTATTTTTTTGTAGAGACGGGATTTTGCCATGTTGCCCAGGCTGGTCTCGAACTTCTGAGCTCAAGTGAGCCACCCACCTTGGCCTCTCAAAGTGCTGCGATTACAGGCATGAGCCACTGTGCCCAGCCTAGATTAAAGTTATTCTATGGTGTGACTTTTATCCTGAAGGACTTCCTTTGTTATTTCTCATAAGGCATGTCTCACAGCAATGACTTCTCTTCATCTTTGGTTATCTATCTGGAAATATCTTTATTTCATCTTCATTTTTGAAGGGCAGTTTTGCTGAATATAGAAATTTTAGTGGTAAGTTTTTGGTGTTTCTTTTAAAAATTTGTTTTTTTCCATGTCATTTCTGATGAGCAATCGGCGTTAATAATGTTGCCCTGTATGTGAAGTCATTTTTCTCTCGTTTCTTTTTTAAGATTTCCTTTTTGTCTTTCAGCATTTGCGGGTTTCTTTGGATTTGTTGGGCTGTTTAGATGTGTCAATGTTTTTCATTAAATTAGGGAAATGTTTGGCGATTATTTCTTCAAAACTTCTTTTCTGCCTCTTTCTCTCTTTCCTGACCTTCTGGAACTCCACTGCATATTTCATGTACAGTATGTCGTCATTTAACATTTATTTTTATTTAAAAAATTTTTTTTGAGATGGAGTCTTGCTCTGTTGCCAGGCTGGAGTACAGTGGCACGATCTCGGCTCACTGCAACTTCTGCCTGTCAGGTTCAAGTGATTCTCTTGCCTTAGCCTTCCAAGTAGCTGGGACTATAGGTGCGTACCACCACACCTGGCTAATTTTTGTATTTTTAGTAGAGATGGGGTTTCACCATGTTGGCCAGGATAGTCTCAGTCTCCTGACCTCGTGATCTCCCTGCCTCGGCCTCCCAAAGTGCTGGGATTACAGGCATGAGCCACCACGCCTGGCTATCACTTAACGTTATTGATAGGTTCTTGGAAACTGACTTTAAGTGAAATGATGTGTAATGAAACCAACCCTAGGCTAATTGAGAAAAACAATAGTTAAATTCCTATGGCATATCTCTGGTCAAAAAACTTCATCAAACTTCTAAATAAATACCCAAGACACTTCCTACATTAAACATTGAACTAAATGTGAGCTGTAATGTTTAAGAAAGATTAGTAAAAACAAGTAAGATAGTTACTTACCTAATTTTTGGTTAACCAGTGAGTGATATGGTCATAGTGGTGGTGGGTTAAACCAAGAAATAAATGTTTGCAAAACAAAAATTATAAGAGGCACCTCTTACTATCGTGCAGTTCAAAAATAATCACAAATATGGCAGGCTTGATAAGAGTGCTTTTGTACTACATAATGTATTGTCATGCATTTACATGACTATATACTTTATTTGAAATTTCATTTTGCAATAATTTGTATTCGTTCATTCATTCATTCATTTTCCAATCTGCTCTAGGGTTCAGGCGTTCTGGTGGCCAGAGCCTGTCCTGGCACGGAACCAACTGTGGACAGGTTGACATTCCATTGCATGGTGCACTTAAACACACACCCATACTCATGCCTACTGGGACAATTTCGATCTCCCAGTGAACCTAACGTGCACATCTTTAGGATATGAGAAGAGGAAACTGGAGTACTTGAAAAATACAAACAAATGTTTACTTAATCGTTTTTGGTGAGTGTCCATTTAAATGTTTTGCTCATTAAAAATTTTTGATTGTTTTCCTGTCATTTAGTTTTGAGAGTTCTTTATTCTGGGTGCAAGTCCTTTATCAGATTTATGATTTGCAGTTTTTCCTGAGTCTGGTATATCTTTTCACTGATGTAACAGTGGGTTTTGAAGAGTAGTGGATTTTGAAGTTCTTCATTTTGATGAAATCCAGTTTGTCAGTTTTTTCTTTTTTGGATTGTGCTTTTGGTGTTATATCTGAGAAGTCTTAACCCAAGATCAAAATGATTTTCTCCTGTATTTTTTTTTAGGAGGTTTATAGTTTAGGTTTTTAATTCAGGCCTCTGATTTATTTTGATTCTATTTTTGTACATGGTGTAAGGAGCAACTTGAAGTTCTTTTTGTGTGTTTGTGTGTGTATATGGAAAAGGCAATTGTTCCAGGACCATTTTTTGAAAAGACTATTTTTTCTTCACTGAACTGACTGCATTTTTGTCAGAAATCAATTGACTGTTTATATTTGACTGTATTTCAGGACAGTCTTTTCTGTTTAATGGATTTTTGTGACTCTGATATAATACTACATAATTTTTATTTCTATGCGCTTTAATAAGTGAAGTCAGATAATACAAGTCTTCTAACTTTGTTCTTTTTCAAAGTTTTTTTTTTTTTTTTTTTTTTTGGCTCTTCTAGGTCCTTTGTGTTTCCATATGAATTTTAGAATCAGCTTGTTAATTTCTATGAAAACTACCTCAGTATTTTGAATGACATTGCATTGAATTTGGGAGAAATTAACTTCTTAACAATATTGAATTTTCTGATCCACAAATATGGCATATCTTGCTATTGTAACCTGCTTTTTAAAAGCAATTATAGATACAGAGTCTCACTATGTTGCCCAGGCTGATCTTGAACTCTTGGGATGAAGTGATCCTCCCACCTCGACCTCCCAAAATGCTGGGGTTACAGGCATGAGCCACCACACCTGGTCATGACCTACTTTTTTAATAGTCTCTTTCCATTGTAAACACCACTATTAAGTTAGTACCATGAGGATAAGAACTGATTCTATCCTCCACTCCTACTTGGAATTTAGGATGCACTCAATAAACATTTACTGAATGACAAATAAAAGAAGATTCTTGAACATAAATGTTTCTGCATCTCTAATTAGTTTCTCAGGATTAATTCCTAAAATTAGAGTTACTAAGTCACAAGATACATTCATTTTGAAAGCTTTTGCTTAGTAAACTGTCCTCCAGGTAGAAATTTCTTTTCTGTTCTTTTTTGAGTTGGAGTTTTGCTCTTGTTGCCCAGGCTGGAGTGCAGTGGCGTGATCTTGGGCCACTGGAACCTCCGCCTCCCAGGTTCAAGTGATTCTCTTGCCTCAGCCTGCTGAGTAGCTGCGATTACAGATGCCTGCCACCATGCCTGGCTAATTTTTGTATTGTTAGTAGAGAAGGGGTTTCACCATGTTGGCCAGGCTGATCTCAAACTTCCGACCTTAGGTGATCTGCCCACCTCAGCCTCCCAAAGTACTGGGATTACAGGCGTGAGCCACCACGCCTGGCCTGAGGTAGAAATTTCTTGATAACTCTCTTTAATGCATGCATAATTGGTTAGCAAACAGTGGTCTCGGTGACATCCTTCCCCAAGGTTTCTCTGAAATTACATTATAAGCCTATGGGAGAGTAGGATTTACATCATAGAAATTTTGTGGATCACTTTACTGTCATTAACAGTTTACTGGAATTCGGAGCTATGAAGATGACCAAAACAGTTGAAGATAGTTTATATAGTTATAAAGCATCTGGAGAGGAAAAGTGCAGATGTTATAGAATATGGAATAAATTAGGCCGGGCACAGTGACTCATGCCTGTAATCCCAGCACTTTGGGAGGCCGAGGTGGGTGGATCACTTGAGGTCAGGAGTTCGAGACCAGCCTTGCCAACACAGTGAAACCCTGTCTCTAAAAATACAAAAAATAGCCAGGCGTGGTGCGTGCCTGTAATCCCAGCCACTTGGGAGGCTGAGGCAGGAGAATCACTTGAACCCGGGGTGCAGAGGTTGCAGTGAGCTGAGATTGTGCCATTGTACTCTAGCCTGGGTGACAGGGTCAGGCTCCGTCTCAAAAAAATATATATGTATATATAGAATAAATATCCTGCGGCAAGCACAAGGAAGGTAGGAACCTATGAAGCACATGGGCAAAAGCTACTCTTTTTCTTCACTTTTAGAGCAACTAAAACTCTGAAAATAGTTTTGTGATTTTGCAGACTGTAGGGTTTCAGGTTTGACTTGTGATTGTGATTTGTGGATTAACTGACAGGATTTAAGAAGGTATTTTAATTTGGCATAACTGTATGAACAAAGTTTTGAAGGCAAAGAGAAACGTGTTTGAGAGTCTGTAAAGTAAACTTAATTGACAGTAGCACAGGGGTCCTGTGGGGCAGCAAAATGTTTGAATTTGTATAGGGAGCTGGCTAATACAGGGCTGTGAGTTTAGCTGGGAAATTTAGATTTGAGTCAGAAAAGAATAAGGATTATCATAGGAGTTATAGTGACGAAGGCAGTGTATGAGAAAGATTGTTTTGGTGATACTTGTAGGCTATGTAAGAATGAGAAAAGACTAAAGTCTGGGACACCATCTAGGAGGCTTCTGTTAAGTGTAAAGTATTTAAGATTCGGCACTGGAGTATGATGGCTCTCAAAATGGGGAAGAATGATTATGTTCAACAAATAGATGAAGAAGAATCAGCAGGATTAATTTGTTACAAATAGAGGATAGAGGATTGTTAGTGGTTAAGTGAGAGGAGGATAGTGGTAAACTGACTTTTTTAAGGAGACAAGTAGAAAATTTGAACCTAATGAACTGAATTCTTGTTAAGTTGATGTAGTGGATAAAATGTGATAACTTTTCCTCACCTATTACTGGATTCATGACTGAGACCCCTATAACAAAAGACAGATTATCAAGAGGAAAGCATACACATTTATTTAATGAAAGCTTTACTTTATATGAGTCTTCAGAAATGAAGACTGAAATAAACAGGGAAATCTTTCTTTCTGTGTTTTTCTAAAAAAAATTATTATTTCTATAGTTTTGGGGGAACAGGTGATGTTTGGTTACATGGATAACTTCTTTAGTGGTGATTTCTGAGATTTTGCTGCACCCATCACTTGAGTGGTGTACATGCACCCAGTGTGCAGTCTTTTAATCCTCACCCCCTCCCACCCTTCTCCCCAGGTCCCCAGAGTCCATTAGATCATTCTTATGCCTTTGCATCCTCATAGCTTAGCTACCACTTATGAGAACATACGGTGTTTGGTTTTCCATTCCTGAGTTATTTCAGTTAGAATAATGGCCTCCAACTCTATCTCAGTTGCTGTGAATGCCATTATTTCATTCCTTTTTATGGCTGACTAGTATTGCATGGTGTATATATATACACCACGTTTTCTTTATCTACTCATTGGTTGATGGGCATTTAGGCTGATTCCATATTTTTGCAGTTGCAAATGTGCTGCTGTAAACTTGCATGTTCGAGTGTCTTTTTCATATAATGACTTCTTTTCCTCTGGGTAGATGCCCAGTAGTGAGATTGCTGGATCAAATGGTAGTTCTACTTTTACTTTTTTTTTTTTTTTAGATGGAGTCTTGCTCTGTTGCCTAGGCTGGAGTGCAGTGGTGCGATCTCTGCTCACTGCAAGCTCCGCCTCATGGGTTCACGCCATTCCCCTGCCTCAGCCTCCCGAGTAGCCGGGACTATAGGCACCCACCACCATGCCTGGGTAATTTTTTTTTTGTATTTTTAGTAGAGATGGGGTTTCACTGTGTTCGTCAGGATGGTCTCTATCTCCTGGCCTCGTGATCCACCCACCTCAGCCTCCCAAAGTGCTGGGATTACAGGCGTGAGCCACCTTGCCTGGTATACTTTTAGTTCTTTAAGGAATCTCCACGCTGTTTTCTATAGTGGTTGTACTAGTTTACCTTCCCACCAGCAGTGTAAAAGTGTTCCCTTTTCACCACATCTCCATCACCATCTATCATTTTTTGGTTTTTAAATTATGGCCATTCTTGGAGGAGTAAGGTTTGTGGCTTTTGATTTGCATTTGCCTCATAGTGATGTTGAGCATTTTTTCATGTCTGTTGGCCATTTGTATATCTTTTGAGAATTGTCTGTTCATGTCCTTTCGCCAGTTTTTGATGGGAATATTTTTTTTTCTTGCAGATTTGTTTGAGTTCCTTGTAGATTCTGGTTATTAGTCCTTTGTGAGATGCATAGTTTGTGAATATTTTCTCCCACTCTGTGGGTTGCCTGTTCACTCTGCTGATTATTTCTTTTGCTGTGCTGAAGCTTTTTAGTTTAATTAAGTTCCATCCATTTATTTTCATTTTTGTTGCGTTTGGTTCTTGGTCATGAACTCTTTGCCTAAGCCAATGTCTAGAAGAGTTTTCCTGATGTGATTTTCTAGAATTTTTCTGGTTTCAGGTCTTAGATTTAAGTCTTTAATCCATCTTGAGTTGATGTTTCTATAAGGTGAGAGTTGAGATTCCGCTTTCATTCTTTTACATGTGGCTTGCCAATTGTCCCAGCACCATTTGTTGAATAGGTTGTCCTTTCTCTACTTTATGTTTTTGTTTGCTTTATCAAATATCAGTTGACTGTGAGTACTTGGCTTTGTTTCTGGGTTGTCTATTCTGTTCCACTGATCTATGTGCCTGTTTTTATGCCAGTATCATGCTGTTTTGGTAACTATAGCCTTGGTAGTATAGTTTGAAGTCAGGTAATGTGATACCTCCAGATTTGTTCTTTGTGCTTAGCCTTGCTTTGCAGGCTCTCTTTTGGTTCCATGTGAATTTTAGGATTGTTGTTTTCTAGTTCTGTGAAGAATGATGATGGTATTTTGATGGGAATTGCTTTGAATTGGTAGATTGCTTTTGGCAGTATGGTCATTTTCACAATATTGATTCTACCCATCCATGCGCATGGCATATATTTCCGTTTGTTTGTGTCGTCTATGATTTCTTTCAGCGTTTTTTTGTAGTTTTCCTTGCAGAGGTCTTTTCGCCTCCTTGATTAGGTATATTACTAAGTATTTTATTTTATTTTTTGCAGCTATCGTAAAAGGGGTTGAGTTCTTGATTTGATTCTCAGCTTGGTGGTTGTTGGTATACAGCAGAGCTACTCATCTGTGTACATCAATTTTGTATCCTGAAACTTTGCCAAATTCATTTACCAGTTTTAGGAGCTTTTTGGATGAGTCTGTAGGGTTTTCTAGGTATACAATCATATCGTCAGCAATCTGCAACACTTTGACTTCCTCTTTACCAATTTGGATGCCCTTGATTTCTTTCTCTTCTTTGGTTGTTCTGGCTAGGACTTCCATTACTATGTTGAATAGAAGTGGTGAAAGTGGACATCCTTGTCTTGTTCTAGTTTTTGGGGGGAATGCTTTCAACTTTTCACTGTTCAGTGTAATGTTGGCTGTGGGTTTGTCATAGATGGCTTTTATTAAGGTATGTCCCTTCTATGCCGATGTTGCAGATGGTTTTAATCACAAAGGGATCTGAATTTTGTCGTGCTTTTTCTGCGTCTGTTGAGATGATCATGCAGTTTTTGTTTTTAATTCTGTTTATATGGTGTCTTTATATGGTACATTTATTGACTTTCATTTGTTAAGCCAACCCTGCATCCCTGGTATGAAACCCAGTTGATCATGGTGTATTTTCGTTTTGACATGTTGTTGGACTTGGTTAGCTAGTATTTTGTTGAGGAGTTTTGCATCTTTGTTCGTCAGGGATATTGGTGTGTGGTTTTCTTTTTTTATTATGTCCTTTCCTGGTTTTGTTATTAGGGTAATACTGGCTTCATAGAATGATTTAGGGAGGATTCCCTCTTTGTGTTTTGGAATAGCTTCAGTAGGATTCATACCAATTCTTCTTTGAACGTCTGATAGAATTCAGCTGTGAATCCATCTGGTCCTGGACATTTTTGTTGTTGTTGTTGTTGGCTTTTTTTTTTTTTTTTTATTACTGTTTCAATCTTGCTACTTGTTATTGACCTGTTCAGAGTTAGTGTCTATTTCTTCCTCGTTTAATCTAGGAGGGTTGTATATTTCCAGGAATTTATCCATATCCTCTAGGTTTTCTAGTTTGTGTGCATAAAGATGTTTATAGTAGCCGTACAAAAGCACGATCTTTTGTATTTCTATGTTATCACTTTTGATATCTCCTTTTTTGTTTCTAATTGAGTTGTTTGGATCTACTCTGTTCTCTTGGTAATCTCGCTAATGGTCTGTCAATTTTTGTCTTTTCAAAGAACCAGCTTTTTGTTTCATTTATCTTTTGTATTATTTTGTTGTTGTTGTTGTTGTTTCAATTTCATTTAGTTCTGCCCTGATCTTTGTTGTTTCTTTTCTTCTGCTTGGTTTTGGTTTGGTCTGTTCTTGTTTCTCTAATTCCATGAGGTGTGAGGTTTGGTAGTCTATTTGTGCTTTCTCAGACTTTTTGATGTAAGCATTGATTGCTATGAACTTTCCTCTTAGCACCACTGTATTTGTTGTATCCCAGAGGGTTGATAGGTTGTGTCACTGTTACTGTTCAGTTCAAAGAATTTTAAAATTTCCCTCTTGATTTCATTGTTGACCCAGAGGTCAATCGTGAGCAAGTTTAAATTTCCATATATTTGTATAGTTTTGAAGGTTCCTTTGGATTTAATTTCTAATTTTATTCTGCTGTGGTCTTAGAGAATATTTGATATAATTTTGATTTTCTTAAATTTATTGAGAATTGTTTTGTGGTCTGTCTTGGAGAATGTTCCATGTGTTGATGAAAATAATATATTCTGCAATGGTTGGGTAGAATGTTCTGTAAATATCTGTTAAGTTCATTTGTTTTAGGGTTTAGTCCATTGTTTCTTTGTTGACTTTCTGTCTTAATGACCTGTCCAGTGCTGTTGGTGGAGTATTGAAGTCCTTCACTATTATTTTGTTGCCATCTATCTCATTTCTTAGGTCTAGTAGTAATTGTTTTATAAATTTGGGAACTACAGTGTTAGGTGTATATGTTTTTGGGATTGTGATATTTTCCTGTTGGACTAATCCTTTTATCACTATATAATGTCCCTCTTTGTCTTCTTAAACTGTTGTTGCTTTAAAGTTTGTTTTGTCTGATATAAGAAGAGCTATTCCTGCTCACCTTTGGTTTCCATTTGTGTGCAATATCTTTTTCCACCCCTTTACCTTATAAGTTTATATGAGTCCTTATGTATTAGATGAGTATCTTGAAGGCAGCAGATACTTGGTGGATTTTTATCCATTCTGTTAATCTGCATCTTTTTTTTTTTTTAATTGAGACAGAGCCTCACTCTGTCACCCAGGCTGGAGTACAATGACATGATCTCGGCTCACTGCGATGTCTGCTGCCCGGGTTCAGGCGATTCTCATGCCTCAATCTCCTGAGTAGCTGGGATTACAGGTGCCTGCCACCATGCCTGGCTAAGTTTTTTTATTTTTAGTAGAGACAGGCTTTCACCGTGTTGGCCCGGCTGGTCTTGAACTCCTGACCTCAGGTGATCTGCCCACCTCGGCCTCCCAGAGCGCTGGGATTACAGGTGTGAGCCACCATGCTGGCCTCTGTATCTTTTCAGTGAAACATTTAGGCAATTTACATTCAACAACAGTATTGAGATGTGAGATACTGTTCTGTTCATCATACTAGTTGTTGCCTGATTACCTTTTTTTTTTGTTTACATTGTGTTATTTTTCTGTAGGTCCTGTGAGATTTATGCTTTAAGGAAGGTTCTGTTTTGATGTTTTGAGGTTGTTTCAAAAGTCAGAACTCCTTTTAGCAGTTCTTGTAGTGCTGGCTTGGTGGTAGTGGTGAATTCTCTGAGCATTTGTTTGTCTGAAAAAGACTTTATTGCTCTTTCATTATGAAGTTTAGTTTTGCTGGATACAGAATTATTGGTTGACAATTTTTTGTTTAAGGAGACTAAAGGTAGGACCCAATTCCTTCTAGCTTGTAGGGTTTCTGCTGAGAAATCTGCTGTTAATCTATTAGTTTTTCCTTTGTAGGTTACTTGATGCTTTTGCCTCACAGCTGTTAAGATTCTTTCCTTTGTCATGACTTTAGATAACCTGATGACTGTGTGCCTTGGTGTTGATCTTTTTGTGATAAATTTCCTGGGTGTTCTTTGAGCTTCTTGTGTGTGTGTGTGTGGTGTGTGTGTGTGTGTTTTAGACCAAGTCTCACTCTGTCGCCCAGGCTGGAGTGCAGTGGCGCGATCTTGGCTCCTTGCAGCCTCCACCTTCCAGGCTCAGGTGATTGTCCTGCCTCAGCCTCCTAGCTGGGACTACAGGTGCACGCCACCATGCCTGGCTAATATATATATATTTTTTTGTTTAGTCGAGGTTTCACCATGTTGGCCAGGCTGGTCTCAAACTCCTGACCTTGAGTGATCCTCCCACCTTGGCCTCCCAAAGTGCTGGATTACAGGCATGAGCCACCACACCTGGCCAAGCTGCTTGTATTTGGATGTCTAGATCTCTATCAAAACCAGGGAAGTTTTCCTCAATTATTCCCTCAAATAGTTTTCTAAACTTTTAGATTTCTCTTCTTCCTTAGGGACAGCAGTTATTCTTATGTTGGGTCTTTTAACATCCCAAGTTTCTTGGAGGCTTTATTCATTTTTTAAAATACTTTTTTCTTCTTTCTTTCTTTCTTTCTTTCTTTCTTTCTTTCTTTCTTTCTTTC
>NC_045443.1:91816638-91880798 GCF_002776525.5 Piliocolobus tephrosceles | reverse complement strand
TTCTTTCTTTCTTTCTTTCTTTCTTTCTTTCTTTCTTTCTTTCTTTCTTTCTTTCTTTCTCTTTCTTTCTTTCTTTTTCTTTCTTTTTTCTTTCTTTCTTTTCTTTCTTTCTTTCTTTTTTTTTTCAGATGGAATCTCCCTGTTGCCCAGGCTAGAGCGCAGTGGCACGATCTTGGCTCACTGCAACCTCATTCTCCCAGGTTTAAGTGATTCTCCTGCCTCAGCCTCTTGAGTAACTGGGACTACAGGTTTGCACCACCATGCCCGGCTAATTTTTTGTATTTTTAGTGGAGATGAGATTTCACCGTGTTAGCTAGGATGGTCTTGATCTCCTGACCTCGTGGTCCACCTGCCTTGGCCTACTGAGGTGCTGGGCTTATAGGCTGAGCCACTGCACCCAGCTAAAATTATTTTTTCTTTGTCTTTGTCAGATTGGGTTAATTCGAGGGCCCTGTCTTTGAGCTCTAAAGTTCTTTCTTCTACTTGTTTAATTCTGTTGTTGGAACTTTCCAGTGTATTTTATGTTTCTCTAAGTGTGTATTTAATTTCCAGAAGTTGTGGTTGTCTTGTTTTTATGATGCATATTTCTCTGGAGACTTTTTCATCCATATCCTGTTTTTTATTTATTTTTTTTATTTGTTCAAGTTGGTTTTCACTTTTCTCTGGTGCCCCCTTGAGAAGCTTAATAATCAACCTTCCGAATTCTTTATCTGGCAATTCAGAGATTTGTTCTTGGTTTGGATCCATTGCTGGAGAGCTAGTGTGATCTTTTTGTTGTCAAACTTTGTTTTGTCATATTACTAGAATTACTTTTCTAGTTCCTTTTCATTTGTGTGTTTCAGTGGAAAGATCTGGAACTGAAGGACTGCTGTTCACATTTTTTTTTTTTTTTTTTGTCCCACGAGGTGATTCCTTGATGTGGAGTCACCCCCTTCCCCTAGGGATGGGGCTTCCTAAGAGCCAGACTGAGGTGATTGTTATTACCGTTCTGGATCTGGCCACCCAGCAGGGTTACTGGGCTCCAGACTGATGCTAGCGAATGTCTGCAAGTTGTCTTGTGATACAGTCTGTCTCAGGTCTCCCAACTGTGGATACCAGCACCTGCTCCAGTGGAGGTGGCAGGGGAGTGAATGCTGGTTAGGCTAGCAGTTGAAGTTGTCATGTGGACAGACTCAGGACCTGTGAGTGTTGCAGGCAGTAGAATTAGCTGTTGTTTTCTCCTTTGGAACAGAGTTGTTCTGTTATGAGTTGCTGTAATGGCTTGAGTTGGTTGGCCTCCAGTCAGGAGGTGGCACTTTCAAGAGAGCAGCAGCTGCGGTAGTAGAAGGGGGTATAATCTTGCCCTACGTTGGCAGGGTAAATACTGAGGTTTCTCAGACGATGGACAGGCCCATAGAGCTCTGGAGAGTTCATGTCTTTTGTCTTCGGAGTTTTTTGGCTGTCTTGTAGAATTTGCATCAGTAAGCTGCTTTTTTCAAAGGGTCTATCTGTTTTTTGTGGACAGTCATGCAGAAGTATCATTAGAGGACAAATGGATATGCTCTAGCAGTAACAAACCGGGGGAAGCTTACTAAGTCCTGTTTGTTCAGATTCCTCTTTGTGTCTTCTTTCCTACAGGTATAGGGAGGACCCCTCTGGATTGAGGATCTTATGACCTACTTTAGAGGAAGGTGAGATAAACCTTCTTGCTTCTGCTTTTTTGCCAAGGTGCCGTATTTTGGGTAAATTCAAAATATGTCTTAAATCCCATCTTTGCGCTTCTGTTGTAGAAAGAACATGTGAGTAGAGAGGAATTTATAAGCGGAGAGAGGTTAGGACCTGGGGTGTAAATTTCAGTATTATTCAGATCAAGTAATAATGAAGCTTTGAGAGGTGCAGCTTGACTTTTCTTACGAGATGGGATAAGAGACCAGAGAATAAGGAAGAGTATTTAATAATTTCAGTTCAAGTGAAGGGACTAGTATAATGCTTTATACAGGTTGAGGATCCCTAATCCCACAATCCAGAATGCTGTAAAATCTGAAACTTTTTGAGCACCAACATGACACCATGTGGAAAATTTTAAACCTGACCTCATATGATGGGTTGCAGTCAAAATGCAGGTGCATAACATACAGTTTATTAAGCATCCAGTTTATTTTTCAAGGGAAAAATAAAATTACCTTAAGGCTATGTGTGTGTATAAAGTATATATGGAACATAAATGAATTTTATGTTTAGACTTGCATCTCATCCCCAAGATACTCATTATGTATATGCAAATATTCTAAAATCTGAAAAAATTCAAAATCTGAAATCCTTTTGGTCCCAAGCATTTTGCATAAGGGATATTCAACTTGTACTTGTATTTACAGTTTGTAAAGTGCTTTTGCCTACCTAATATTGTGACATTTTTAAGAGTTTGATTTCTCAACCTTAATTTTTCAAATATATTATTATACTTGTACAAATTATCTCATTACTATGGTTTCGAGCTTTCCTATTTTCTAAACCAGTTTTCTTGCGTCTCTGCTGTAAAAAATATTTTCTAAGATAATTTGTATAATTTGAAAAGTCTTACCACAAGGTGTCATTGTAATCTGTAAAAAGAATTTTCATGTAAACATTTGCAGTATCAGTTGTACAATTTTTACATTTTTTTGTGTTTAAACATTTTTTTGTTTCATCTGTTCCTTATTTTTTAGTTGTAACCTAATAGATTGTGTATCTCTTGTATTAAAGAAAAAAATAAAATAGCTCATGTTCTTGAGTTCTCATATTTTTTCCCAAACATACGCTTTCCACCCACCAATTCCTTTAGAGTGTGTTGCTATAGAGATGATTTGTTTGAGGGAAAGAATGAGGAGGAGTAGCAGCAGGTGGACATTTAAGGAACAAAATCCTCATTTTATGTTTTTGTTCCTGACAGAGCCAGCTTTAGAGTTTGCCCCTCTGCTTTTGAAATCCCTATGGAAGAAAGGTGGATATTCTGAGTGTTTTACAGTGATGGTGTTTGCAGTTTACTAAGATTGATTTGCCAAAGGTCAGTGTACAGGATTCCTCATTCTTATGTAGGATTAGTGCTTGAAGTAATTGTAATCTTTGAAACAATCTTTCTTCCATTTTAACTGGATTCCATTTTAGTGTTCTTTGCTTTCCTATCTTGGTTTCCTGATTGACCTTTTAACTAGTGACATTAAAATACTTTTTGCTGGAGGATGGGTATAGGTATCTAATTATTATTATTATATTATTATTATTATTATTATTTTTTGAGATGGAGTCTCGCTCTGTAGCCCAGGCTGGAGTGCAGTGGCTGGATCTCAGCTCACTGCAAGCTCTGCCTCCCGGATTTACGCCATTCTCCTGCCTCAGCCGCCCGAGTAGCTGGGACTACAGGCGCCCGCCACCTCGCCCGGCTAGTTTTTTGTATTTTTAGTAGAGACGGGGTTTCACCGTGTTAGCCAGGATGGTCTCATCTCCTGACCTCGTGATCCGCCCATCTCGGCCTCCCAAAGTGCTGGGATTACAGGCTTGAGCCACCGCGCCCGGCCTAGGTATCTAATTATTAACTCCTGCTCTTGCTGCCCCCAAGTTAATTTTTCCCCCTTCCCTCCCCTCCCCTCCCCTCTCCTCTCCTCTCTCCTCTCTTCCCCTTTCGTTTCCTTTCCTTTGGGACAGGGTCTCACCGTGTCACCCAGGCTGGAGTGCAGTGGTGCGATCTCGGCTCACTGCAGCCTCAACCCTCCTGGGCTCAAGCGATCCTCCCACCTCAGCCTCCTGAGTAGCTGGGACCATAGGCGCATGCTACCTTACCTGGCTGATTTTAGTATTTTTCATAGAGACAGGCTTTCACCATGTTGCCTAAGCTGTTCTTGAACTCCTGAGCTCAAGCCATCTGCCTGCCTTGACCTCCTAAAGTGCTAGGATTATGTGTGAGCCACTGTGCCTGGCTTCAAATTAATTTTCAAGATTATTGACTACTTGCTGCTACTGTCTTAGTTATAGGCCCTCATTATTGCTTTCCTGGACCTTTGATCTCCTTTTTCTCTTTCTTCTATTGCTCCTCCTCAAATCTGTCCTCCACAAATAAACCACTTATTTTTCTGAAATGTAAATGTGAGTCTACCCTATAATGTCTTCTATCCATCTAAGTTTAAAGTCTTTCATTGGTTCTCCAAGACCATGGGATAAACTCCAGTCTTCTGCATGTGGCCTTCAAGGCCCTACCTTACCTCCCCAGGGTGTTCTCTCCCCTGCCCTCCACGCCTAATGTTCTTCTCCTTAATCTCCAAGACTTTGCACTTGATGTTTCTTCCTTGCATCGTTTTCTTAATTTTAGCTGTTTCTTTGTGAAGTTTCCCCTGGCAACTTCACTAGTAGAACTAGGGTTCTCTCCCTTGTCCATTCATACTACTGGTAAATATGTTATAATATTTTTAGAATTTTTTGGAAGTTCCTCTTTTTTTAAACTGGCACATTATTTGCATATTTATGAGGTACATGTGTATTTGTTACATGCATAGAATGTGTAATGATGAAGTCAGGGTACTTGGGGTATTCATCACCTTGAGTGTTTACCATTTCTATATGTTGGGAATATTTCAAGTCCTCTCTTGTAGCTACTTTGAAATATATATGATTCAAATTAATTATTATTAACTGTATTCTGCTGTGCAACATTAGAACTTGTATTGTCTGTCTAACTGGATATCTGTATTCATTAACCAAACTTCCTTTATCCCACCTTCCCCCACACACATACTTCCTGGCCTTTGATATCATTTTATTCTCTACCTCCATGAGATCAACTTTTTTTTAAGCTCCCACATGAGTTAAAACATGTGGTATTTGTCTTTTTGTGCCTGGCTTATTTCACTTGTAATGACCTCCAGCTTTATCCATATTGCTACAAATGACATGATTTCATTCTTTCTCATAGCTGAGTAGTATTTCACCATATATATATATACCACATTTAAAAAAATCAGTTCAGGCCAGGTGCGGTGGCTCATGCCTATAATCCCAACACTTTGGGAGGCCAAGGTGGGCGGATCACGAGGCCAGGACATTGAGATTGTCCTGGCTAACACGGCGAAACCTTGTCTTTACTAAAAATACAAAAAGAAAAAAATTAGCCCAGCATCGTGGCGGGTGCCTGTAGTCCCAGCTGCTTGGGAGGCTGAGGCAAGAGAATGGTGTGAATTTGGGAGCCAGAGCTTGCAGTGAACCGAGATCGCGCCACTGCACTCCAGCACTCCAGCCTGGGTGACAGAGTGAGACTCCATATCAAAAAAAAAAAAAAAAAAAAAAAATTCAATTCATCTGTTAATGTACACTTAAGTTGATTCTGTATCTTTGCTATTGTGAATAGTGCTGCAATAACCACCTGAGTCTATCTCTTTGACATGCTGATATCTTTTCCTTTGAATAAATACCCCATTGTGGGATTACTAGATGGTATGCTAGTTCTATTTTTAGTTTTTTGAGAAATCTTCATGCTGTTTTTCATAGTAGCTGTACTAATTTACATTCCTACCAGCAGCGTATAAGTGTTCCCTTTTTCTCCACAACCTTGCCAGCATCTGTTGTTATTACTTTTTTTATAGTAGCCATTCTAATTGGGATAAGATGATATGTTACTGTGGTTTTGATTTGCATTTCCCTGGTAATTAGTGATGTTGAGCATTTTTTTGTGTACCCATTGGTCGTTTGTATGTCTTCTTTTGAGAAATGTTTATTTGTGGCCTTTGCCCACTTTTTAATGAGACTTTTTTGTTTTTGTTTTTTTTCTGTTAAGTTTTGACTTCCTTGTGTATTCTAGGTATTAGTCCCTTGTCAGATGAATGGTTTGCAAATATTTTCTCCCATTCAATGGGTTTTTTTCTTCACTCTGTTGGTTGTTTCCTTTGCTGTGTTGAAGCTTTTTAGTTTAATATAGGCCCACTTGTTTATTTTTGTTCTTGTTTTCTGTGCTTTTGAAGTGTTAGCCGTAATATCTTTGCTGAGACCAATGTCCTGAAGTGTTTTCCCTATGTTTTCTTCTAGTAATTTTATAGTCTTGGGTCTTATGTTTGCGTCTTTGATCCATCTTGAGTTGATTTTTGTACATGTGAGAGGTAGGGATTCAATTTAATTTTTCTGCATATGGATATTCAATTTTCCCAGCACCATTTATTGAAGGGGACATTCTTTTCCAAATGTATGTTCTGGTGCCATTGTCAAAACTAGTTGGCTATTCATGGATTTCTTTTTGGGTGTAATAATATTTCCTTTGTATATCTGGGTGCTCTTGTGTTGGGTGCATATATGTTTAGAATTGTTATCCTCTTGCCGAACTGATCCTTTTACTATTACATCATGACTTTTGTCTCTTTTTACTGTTTTTGACTTAAAGCCTATTTTAACAGATATATGTATAGCTACTCCTGCTTCTGCTCCCTTTTGGTTTCTGTTTGCATAGAATGTCTTTTCCCATCCCTTTACTTTCAGTCTATGTGTTTTTATAGGTGAGATGAATTTCTTTTAAGTGGTATATAGTTGGGTCCTGTTTTGTTTTATTTTAATTTTAAAGATCTATTCAGCTAGTCTGTTTCTTTTCAGTGGAATGATGTTTAATCCATTTACATTCAAGGTTGTCATGGATATGTAGGGGCTTGTTTCTGTCATTTTATTAATTGATTTCTAGTTGTCCTTTGTTCTTATTTATTATTATTGTTTGATGGCGTTCTGTAGTGGTAACATTTGAGTCTTTTCCTTGCTTGTGTGTTTGCCCTACTAGTGGATTTTATATTTTTGTATATTTTCCAGGTGTAAGACTCCCTTAAGCATTTCTCATACGGCTGATCTAGTGGTGATGAATTCCCTCAGCTTTTGCTTGACTGAGAAAGATTTTATTTCTCCTTCATTTATGATAACTTTTCTGGGTATAGTATCCTTGGCTGAGAGTTTTGGGTTTTTTCCCCAGCACTTTGAATATGTCGTCCCATTGTCTCCTGGCCTGTAAGGTTTTCGTTGAGAAATCTGCCATTAGTCTCATGGGGATTCCATTATAAGTAACTGGACACTTTCTTTTGCTGTTTTTAGAGTTCTCTTTTTGTCTTTGATTTTTGAAAGTTTGACTATAACGTGCTTAGTGGAAGACCTTTCTGCATTGTATTTGTTTGGGGATCTTTGAGCCTCTTGTGTCTGGATGTTTAAATCCCCTGCTAGACTTGGGAAGTTTTTATCTGTTATTTTATTAAGCAGGTTTTCTATGCATTTTATTTTCTCTTTGCCTTCTGAAACTCTGAAAATGAGAGTATTTAGTTGCCTTATGCTGCCCATGTGTCACAAAGGCTTTACTCATTGTTTTTTATTCTTCTTTATCTTTTGTCTGATTGGGTTATTTGAAAGACCTATCTTCAGGTTTTGAGGTTCTTTCTTCTGCTTGATCTAGTCTGTTGTTGAAGTTGTCAAGTGTATTTTGTATTTCACTCAGTGAATTCTTCAGATCCAGAATTTGATTCTTTTTTTTTTTTGAATGATACCTATCTTTTTCATACATTTCTCATTCATATTCTAGGAATTGTTTTTCTGATTTCTTTATGTTATTTTTCAGTATTCTCTTGTATCTCACTGAGCTTTTTTAAAAATCAATCTTTTAAATTCTTTTTCCAGAATTTTGTGAATTTCTTTTTGATTGGAATTTGTTGCTGGAGAATTACTGTGTTCCTTTGGAGGTAGGATATTTTCTTACTGTGATGTTAGTAGCTGGGTGGGTCAGCCCAATCTCAGGTTCCTGGGAAGAGTTCTTAGTTCCCAATGGTGGCTGAGTTGCGTGAGCTCTAGGCCTCTGGATCGTGTGCTCTGGCATGGAGGGTGGGCAAGGCTAGGTAGGCTTGTCTTTAGACTCCCCAGTGGTGCCTGTAGGTGCTGGCTGTATTAGGAAGGGGTGGGGTGATCCTTAGGCCCTCAGCGCAATGTTCATGTTGTGGGAGGCAGTGCCTGTGCTGCAGCCCTACTTCTGGGGAGGGTAGAGTTGCTTTCAGTGATACCAGCTATATGCAGGCAAGTATTAGAAACATGCATTTCACTTGCATTTTAGCCCTGGTGGTGGCAGACCCTACTTGGCTTGTGTTTCAGCCCTGGCATTGCAGCCTGTGTTTCACTCACATTTTAGTCCTGGTGGTGGCGGCTCATGCTTGGCTTGTGCTTTAGCCTGGGCAGTGGAAGCTCATGCTTTGCTTATTCCTTAGCCCTGTTAGCACAGTGATGGCAGCTGTGGGTGAGGGACTCTGGGCACATGAAAATAAGTGGTGGCTCCACTGCTGGAAGCAGTGGGTGGGATTGGAGCCAGGGGCATGCACTTTGACCCCAGCATCAGGAACCAGGCATGGTGGTTGCTGTGGGCTGGGTATGTCAGCGGGACTCCAGGGCTGTGAAGAGACAGGTGCAAGCGCAAGGTGCAGTCTGTTGGGACTGGGTTCTCAAAACGGTGTCTTACTATAGCTGCTTGGGACCGGGATGGGGAGTGGGGAGGTTAGTGTGCCCCAGCCTGTGCTCCCTCTCTGGAACAGCGCTGTTGTGCAGTCTTCATGCAGCTCCCTATGTTAGTTTCAGGGCCTGTGAGGGTCCAGGGCCTCTACTGTGGCTAGGATTGCAGGTGTGTCCATGGTGGGAATGTGGACCCCTGGGCATCTCTCATTTACCCTTTCCCCAGACTGGGGAGTCTCTCCAGGCTCTTAGCTGATCTCAGATAAGCAGGCTGCCTCGTTTCTCTCTCCTTTCTTGATTTAGGTGTTTCCTGTCACCTCTTTGTTGAATTCCTTAATGTTTTACAATTTAAAAACTTTCTGAATTTATGACTTTGAATAGGTAATATATGCACATGGTAAAAAAATTTTAAGTCCAAAAAGTTTAAATCGTCCATTTTCTCTCATCCTTATTCAGTCAGCAATTGTTGGTTAACGAGTATATTCTGCTGACCATTGTAAACTCCTTGAGGACAAGGGTTTTCTTTTATTTATTTCTGTATTCCTGTATTCAACAAAATGTCTAGCATATTAAAAGTACTTAGAAAATATCCATGGAGTATTCTGAATGTAGGCAGGCTCTTCTTTCCTGATGAGAAGTGTGCTTGACTTGATGGTCTGTTTATTTTTTTATATCTCTCAAAACCCTTTTACTATAAGTAGACCATTCAGTAAATATGGTATAGCAGTCACTTAATCATATTGGTTGTTTAATCAGTTTTTAGAAGTATATGGTTTTAACATTAACCTGCGTGTCTGTCTTGAGGATGGCTTTTACTTATCTCCTTTTTCTGGCTGTGAAAAATTTTATACTTGCTTTGTGACAGATTTGAAATAATAAAGAGAATGTGTCAGCTGCAGTAAAAATATCAGCTAAATTCAGTTTTAAGTATCAATTTCTCTTTAACTTTTCAGACCAAGGCATAAATCTCGTGGAAATAAAATTAAATCAGGATTTATTTAAAAAACAATTTTCAGGATATGTTGTTGCATCCGTAGACAATCTATATTGTGTATTAGCAGCCGTATTATGGGTAGCCTTTTCTATTTCAGAAGAAAGGTGGGACTGTGAGCAAAGAAGAATATACAATTGAGACAGAGGTGCTGAGTGCTCATAAATCTTCTGAAAGTCCTCATGTTATTGTAACAGACCTTACATTAAGAAATGTTAAAATGAATTCGGACAAGAATCATCTTTGCCTTTCAGATCACAACTTTCAGAGACTTTGGTAATTTACACTAAGCATTTGAGGTTGACTCATTACTATGTCCTGCTTTCTAGAATTCTTTTGTGTGAATTAAGCTGTGCAGAGGCAGACAGTACAATCGTAAAAATAGAATAACATTTTAATTTAGAGTGCTTGGTGGTTGATTGCTAACCACTCGAATACATATCTTCTTCCTTTTCTCTTTCCTTGCTCTTCCTTGTTTCTTTCTAAATCACAATTACAGAGCCTGGCACCTTACCAGGGCTTTGAAGGGTCTGCTCCCAGCTGCACTTCAGGTTCTGGCAGGTTGTCAAGTTGTGACATTTTTTTTGTACGCAAGACATCCTGGATGGCTATCCAAAGGCTGTTTGGGTGACTAGTGTAGGATTATCTCTGGATTTTGAAGAAATTCATTTCGAATGTTTTGTTTGTAAGTAAAGTAAATGCCTGGTGTAGGTCCTCCCTAGACTTTTAATGTTGTTTTTAAAAAACATCATTCACTTTGAGGGCATGTAGTATTTAAAGCATTGTTTTGAAATGTTCAAAGGCATAGCATGTGCTTTTAATGGAATGTGTTTTGGAAGCTTTCCATGAGCATCAGCAGCTGTGCTTTTTGAATATTTTGAATTACCATACTTTGGGGCAGACATTGTACTACTCACTGCTTAAAAAATACAGTGCCTATGCAAAATAAAATGTCATATGGAGGTCTGTAAAGCTGGGGCCAGTCAAAAGAAGTGGTAGGAAGGACACATGGATGTGATTATGTATTTGTAATGGTTGCAAAGAGAAGATGAAGAATTTGGAAAAAGGTTGTACTAGTCTTTTAAAAACTGCCTTTCACTGAGACTAGCCCAGCAAATGCTCACTGATTAATGGCTGATCGAGATAATGTTTAACTTTTTTTTCCCTTATTTCTGTTTGAACTTTGTACTTTAAAAAATTTTCAATATGAATTTTTGTATTTAGTAAACTCTGCACAGTAGGAGACGTTTTATTGTGTATTTCAGGCATCTAATGCATGTGTAAGTGTCTTGCAAGTAATTGATAGCTGTGTGTTGACTGATCAAAATCAGAGAAGTCTAACCATGGTAGGAATTTAAAATTGTGTTAGAAATTTTGAGTTTGATAAATTTTATTATAAGTAAATATTAATACAAGAGAAAGCCATTGTATTAGTTACTTGTGGCTGCTGTTACAAATTACCATATAATAGGTATCTCAAAACAACAACAAAATTATTCTTTCAAAGTTTTAGAGATTAGAAGTCAGAAATCAAGTTGTTGGCCAAGCCACGTTCCCTCTGAAGTCTCTGGGGCAGAATCCTTTCGTTGCCTTTTCCAGCTTTTTGTGGCTGTAGGTTTTGCTTGGCTTATGGCTATATCTTTCCAGTCTCTGTCTCCGTGGTCACATTGCCTCTTCTGTCTCAAAACTCCCTCTCCTTCTCTCTTAGAAGGTTACATGTGATTGTTTTGGGCCTACTTATATAATCCAGCATAAGCCCCTCCTCTTAAGATCCATAATTTAATCACCCCAACCCCTTTTTTAAAACTATGTAAGGTAATATTCATAGCATCCAAAGATTAGGAAATGACATATTTTGAGGGGCTAGCATTCAGCCCACTATTGTTTGGAAGACTGTTTCTGAATTTGGGAAGAAAAGTGAATTGAGCACATTATTTGTTCATTTGTTATTTTTGAGCTCTTAATATGCGCCTGCCTGTGGTTGTTTAGGTGCTGGGGTTATGAACATGAGTAAGACATGTTTCTTGTCATGGACAAAGTTACATTCCATGTGTTATGTATATTAAAATGCAAGAGAAAATACAGAATAATGAACTATATATGTTTGGTAGGGTCTTTACTTCATGGAGGAAGTAATGCATTCCTGAGCTGGGTTTTGAAGGCTGAATAGGAATTCACTAGATCAGAGTACAAAGAGATGGAAAAAGCCTTCTGAGCAAGGAAATTAGCATTTACAAAGCCATGGAGGTAGAAAACAGCAGTATGTGCTCAGGAAGCTAATGGTAATTAGTGCAATGAGACAAATTTTAGATTTGTTTTGTTTTCTTTTTTTTTTTTTTTTGAGATGGAGTCTTGCTGTGTTGCCCAGGCTGGAGTGCAGTGGTGTGATCTTGTTTCACTGCAAGCGCCACCTCCCGGGTTCACGCCATTCTCCTGCCTGAGCCTCCTGAGTAGCTGGGGCTACAGGCGCCTGCCACTGCGCCTAACTAATTTTTTTTTTTTTGTATTTTTAGTAGAGACAGGGTTTCACCATGTTAGCCAGGATGATCTCAATATCCTGACCTCGTGATCCACCTGCCTCGGCCTCCCAAAGTGCTGGGATTACAGTTGTGAGCCACCACACTGGCCTGTTTTCATTTTTAATATACACATTAGCTATTAAAATCTCCCATTTTGCTGGCTACAAAGTAAATATTCTTTGCTGTGATGGTTCTTAAAGCAAAAATCTTTTCAAAGATTAAGAAGATCTGTGAACAGCCTTTAAGTACATGAAAAAGTGCTTCAGGAAAATGTAAATTAAAATCACAAGGAGATTTTGTGATTTTATCACAAACCACTTTATGCCTCCTAGAATGGCTACAATTAAAAGGACTCACGACACCACGTTATTAACCCCCACAACATGTGGATTTGGTTGCTTGGCGGGTATCATCAACTCGGTGCTCACAACCAAGGAGGATTTAGCATGAGGATTTTATTACTTGCAACAAGTAAGGAGAACATGGGGATAGTTCCCAAAGCAGGGGCCCAAGTCAGGTTTTATAAGTGTAGGATAACAAGGCGTGATCTGATTGGATCTTGCAGTGAGGTGGTGTGGAGGCATGATCTGACAGGATCCCACCATGGGATGATGCCAGAGCTTGATCTGATTGGATCCTGGATCCTGCCATGCAGTGTCTGCTTCTTAATTCAGTCCCCATTCCTTGGTCCAAGCACTTAGGTTCCTCCTGAGATTGCAGTCTTGGCTCATCTTGGCATGCTCAGGTTATGTGAGCTGAGGGTCCATGGCAACTGAAAAATAACTCACAATTTGTTACATAAAAGTTGAACCAGATTGGTCTGGTGCAGCTACAAGGTATTGGGAAAAATGTGGAGCAAACAGAATTCTCAATATGTTGGCCGGACATGGTGCCTCACACCTGTAATCCCAGCACTTTGGGAGGCTGAGATGGGCGGGTCACTTGATGTCGGGAATTCAAGACCAGCCTGACCAACATGGAGAAACCCCATCTCTACTGAAAATACAAAATCAGCCGGGTGTGCTGGTACATGCCTGTAATCCCAGCTGCTTGGGAGGCGGAGGCAGGAGAATCACTTGAACCCAGGAGACGGAGGCTGTGGTGAGCTGAGATCACACCATTGCACTCTAGCCTCGGCAACAAAAGCGAAACTCCATCTCAGAAAACTAAACTAAACAAAACAAAATTCTCATATGTTTTTGGTTGGAATAGAAAATGGTACAGCCACGTTGGAAAAAGATTTGGCAATTTCTTACACAAAGTTAAATATAAACCTGCTCCATGACCCAGCAATTCCATTCTTAAATGTTTACCACCACCCACCCCCAATCTGAAAATGTGTCCACAGAAAGTCCTGTACAAGAATAGTCATAGCAGCTGTATTCGTTGTAAGCAGAAACAACCAAATGAGCATCAGCAGGAGAATGGATAAACAATATGTGGTATGTTTAAATGATGAAATGCTACTCAGCCTTATAAAGGAACAAAGTACTGAGGTACACAAAAACATAGGTGAATCTCACAGCCACTTGGGTGAAACAAGGCAAATACATGAGAGTACATACCATATGATTTCACTTTAATATGTTCTGGATCAGGTGGAACTGTGGTGAGAATAACCACAAAAGTGGTTGCCTCTTGTGGGTGGGGTGATTGGGAAGGCATATGAAGGAACTTTCTGGAGTGATGGGACTGTTTTATATCTTGATGAAATTGAAACTTTCTTGAGTTCTTTTGTGAACTCATGAAATTGTGTACATTCATGTGCTACATATAACCACATACACAACAGTGGTACCATAAGATTATAATGGAGCTAAAAAATTTCTATTGTCCAGTGATTTGTGTTATAATTGCTGTTGGAAATGGGTATTAAGTGTTGTGGAAATCAAAACTAAGACAAAGGATCTCTCAGCTAATTTACTTTCTGCGGAAAGGGTGCCGCTTGCTAGCAATCATGCCACGAGAGCACACACCAACAAAGGAGACAGGGTCATTAATAATCTAACGCGTCCACCCTATGGCTGTGTCCAGTTTCCATTGGCTGGAACGGGACCTCACATTCTGTACTTGTCCCGATTGGCTGGCAACTTAGAACTTCCCAAAAGAGGCAAAGGTAGAGAACACAGGAAAGGAGGAAGTAACTTGTGGAATGCTGAGAAAGGCCAAAACACCTCCAATTAAGGAAGAGGAACAGGCTATGAACTAATGCTTGCTTGGGCCTGTATAGGCATGCCAGGGCAAATATCTAGGCTAAAAGGTGAGGGCTAAGAATACAAAATATATTGCTTTCTTTATTACGACTAGCAGATATTTAAGAATATTTGAATAAGTTTTGCTTCTAAGAGAGGCTACTATTTATTCTCAATTAGACTGGAAGGAAAGTCCTTTTGAAGAGGAACCTCTACTTCGTTTTCTACAGTTGCCTCCAATATTTAGTAGAGTAACATGTTGTACAGATTTGTAACCTACAAGCAATAGGCTATACCATATAGCTTAGGTGTATAATAGGCCATATCATCTAGGTTTGTGTGAGTACTGTACATTCTTTGATGTTCACACAACAATGAAATCACTTAACAATGAGTTTATCAGAGCATATCCTTGTTAAGTGATGCATGGAGATAATATTTGTGCAATTCATTATATGTAAATTTTACTTAAAGGACTGTAAACAAGCACATAGATAAAAGAGAACTAGTAGAAGAAATTTTTAAAAAATGAATATTACATATCCATGTGGTAGCCTCACAACCATGAGGAGAATTAAGCCAACAGGATTTGTTGGAAGAACAATGAAAAGGACTACGGTCCTTGACATGATGCTGATCCCAATTTTTGAGTCACTCTCCCTTCTAAGTCCCTTTTTAAAAATTGTGAATTATAAGGTTGGTTGCAGTGGCTCATTCCTGTAATCCCAGCATTTTAGCAGGCCAAGGTTGGAGGATGGCTTGAGTGTGGGAGTTCAAGCCCAGCCTGGGCAACAAAGCAGGACCTTGTCTCTACAAAATTAAAATTAAAATTAAAATAAATAAAAAAAATTGTAAAAAGCCAGGCTTAATGGCATGCACTTGTAGTCCTGGCTACTTGGGAGACTGAGGTGACTTGAGCCTGGGAGACTGACAGTGCAGTAAGCTGTGATTGTGCCATCGCACTCCAGTGTGGATTACAGAATGTCTCAAAAAAAATTATAAATTATAATATACATATAGAAAAGTACACAACAATGTACAGCTGAGTGATTTACAAAGCAAGTTACAAAGCAAACCTCCATGTATCCGCAAAAATCAAGAAGTAGAACATTACTAGCCTCATCAAGTAATATTTTCCTGACTTTAATGATAATTAGTTCCTTTCTTTATACATGCTTATACCTAAGCATGTATCCCCTATATACTATAGTGCTTGTTTTTAATTTTTAAACTTTATATATTTGTAATAATTTAGTGTATATTCTTTTGTGTTTGGCTTCTTCTGGACAGTATGTCTGTAATATCCACCCTATGTATAGAGTATCTGTAGCAGGGATGTCCAGTCTTTCGGCTTCCCTGGGCCACACTGGAAGAAGAATTATCTTGGGCCACACATAAAATACACTAACAGTAATGAAAGCTGATGAACAACAACAACAACAAAAAATGCAAAAAAATCTCTCATAAGGTTTTAAGAAAGTTTATGAATTTGTGTTGGGCTGCATTCAAAGCCATCATAGGCTGTATGTGGCCCATGGGCTACAAGTTGGACAAGCTTGATCTATAGCTTATTTTTATTGCAGTATAGTACTAGTTCCATTATACCACAATTTGTTTTTTCAACTATTGATGGTCATTGGATTTGTTTCTAGGTTTCAATTGTTAGGAATAATACTGCTATGAACAGTATCATATGAATCTTTTTTGTACCCGTATTTACCACATTTCAAGTGGATATATGCCAAGGAGAGGAACTACTGAGTCATCGTATGTGTATTTTTTTAACCTTAGTAGATAATGCTAGTTTTTTTCCAAAGTGAATATGCCAGTTTACACTATAACTTTGCATCCTTTCTTCTCCAGACTTATCCGTCAGTCATTTTGGTTTTCTCATTGAGATTTAAATATAAATAATTTTTACAAATTAGTAATTAAAAAGACAATTCAACAGAAAAAATTGGGCAAAAGATGCAAATGGATATTTTATAAAAGGAGATATCTAAATGGCCAGTAAACAAAGAAAGGTGCTTGGTCTCATTATTTATGTGGGAATCACCTTTTAGAGTTTAGACGTACTATTTTTCCTATCTTGAGTTACTGAATATTTTTTGCTAGGCAACTTTGTGCTTCTGCTTTTCACATTTCAGTCCAAATGGAATTAATAATAGTGTGTAATATAAAGAAAGGCCCAAGTTTGTTTTTTTCTACAAGGTGATCTAGTTGTCCCAGTGGCGTTTATGGAAGACTCTTCTTCCAGTTCAGCCAAACCACCTTTGTTCTAAATTATCTTATATGGGTGGGTCAGTTTATGGGCTCAGTTTATGTTTTATTGGTCTCTTTGTCTATAAGCCAACGGCATACCATACCATCTTAATTACTGTATATTTATACTAAGTATTGATATATAGTGAAGTCTTCCCATTTTTTTTCTTTAAAATCATTTCCACTGTTGTTGGTAGGCCAACAACAGTGGAAATCTTTTGTATTTCCACATAAATTTTTGAATCAGCATGTTAAGTTTCTCACACATAGAGACACACTCATTTGGATATTGATATTGCATCATCTGTGGATTGGGGAGAAGTTGTCTCTTTAGAATGTTTTCTAATCCATACACCTGATCCATATCTCTATTAGGTCTTTTTTAGTTTCAGTAGCTAGCCACAGTTTTCCTATAGTAAATAGTTTGCACATGTTTTTACCTAGGCTTTTGGTATTTTTTTATGTTATTAAGAATGTCTTTAAAAATACTTTGTTAAAGAATATCACTATTGAAAAAATAAAAATATTTTGTTGCTGGCATATAGAATGCAATTAATTTTTGTATATTTCTCTATCTACCAATCTTGCTAACTTGCTTTTTCTAATTATTTTTCTGAAAATTTTTTTTTTTTAGATTTTCTACATACACAATCAGAACATCTGTATATAAAGAAATTTTTTTTTTTTTTTTTTAGTTTTTATACCTTCTATTCCTTTGTTTTGTTCCAGTTCTTCAATACAATGTCGAATAAAAGTGGCAATAGTGGACTTTCTTGTTTTGATCACATTCTCAGAAAAAGATGTTTTAAGATTTTAAAATCAGGTATGGTGTTTTAACATACTCTTTTTATATACACCTTTCATAAGACTGATGCACTTTGAAGTTTCTAGTTTGCTAGGTTTATTTTTCTCTTTTTTTATTGAGGTGAAATTAATGTAGCATAACATTAACTATTTTAAAGTACATAATTTAGTGGCATTTATTACATTCACAACATTGTGTAACAACCACCACTGTCTAGTTCCAAAACATTTTACCACAGCAAAGAAAACCTTGTACCCATAAAGCAGTCAGTTCCCATTTCTCCATTCCCTTAGCCCCCGGCAATCATTGGTCTGCCTTCTATGTATTTGTCTATTCTGAATATTTCATATAAATAGAATCATACTCCAAGAACAGGAATGGTAGGTATTTTATTTTAGTTCTGACAGTCCCTGAGCTGCTTGTTTATTTTGTGTGTCTATTTTCTGTCTGTTGTTCAGGCTGAGTAATTTCTGTAGTTCTGTCTTCCCAGTGCATTAATTCTTTTCCTTTCTATTTCTGCTGATGAGCTCATCTAATATTTTTATTTTGGTCATTTATTTATTTATTTATTTTTAAAGACAGAATCTCAGTCTGTCACCCAGGCTGGAGTGCAGTGGCACAATCTTGGCTCACTGCAGCCTCTGCGTCCCAGATTCAAGCAGTTCTCCTGCCTCAGTCTCCTGAGTAGCTGGACTACAGGTGCATGTGACACTGCCTGGCTAATTTTTGTATTTTTAGTAGAGATGGGGTTTCACTATGTTGGCCAGACTGATCTTGAACTCCTGGCCTCAAGTGACCCACCTGCCTCAGCCTCCCAAAGTGCTGGAATTACAGGCTTGAGCCACCAGGCTTAGCCTGTATTTTTCAGTTTTAAAATTTCCACTTGGTTGTTCTTTTTACCTTCTTTTCTGAGGCTTGTATTTCTTTGCTGTGACCCTCTTTTCATTTATTTCAAGCTTGTTTGTCATTGTTTGTTTAAGCATTTTTATCATCAGTGCTTTAAAGTCTTTGTCAGATAACCATAACATCTCTGTCATCATAGTGTTGGCTTGTTACCTTTTTTCATTCAGTTTGAAATCTTCATTCTTGATATGATCAGTGGATTTCTTTTCTTATATTTATGTATGTATGTATGTATTTATTTTTGAGATGGAGTCTCCCTCTGTCGCCCAGGCGGAAGTGCTGTGGTGTGATCACAGCTCACTGCAACCTGTGCCTCCTGGGTTCAAGCATTTCTCCTGCCTCAGCCTCCTGAGTAGCTGAGATTATAGGCATGCAGCACCACACCCAGGTAATTTTTGTATTTTTAGTAGAGATGGGGTTTCGCCATGTTGGCCAGGCTGGTCTCGAACTCCTGACCTCAGGTGATCCACCTGCCTCAGCCTCCCAAAGTGCTTGAATTACAGGCGCAAGCCACCGTGCCTGGCTGACCAGTGGTTCTCTATCGAAACTTGGACATTTGGGATATTATAATACCATGGATTCTATCTAAACCTTTTGTTTTAGCTGGCTTTTTCTGACACTTTTCTGGTAGAGGAAAGAGGGCATACTACCTTGTTTTTGCCAGGTGGGGGTGGAAGTACAAGATTTGTGTGTGTGTGTGTGTGTGTGTGTGTGTGTGTGTGTGTGTTTTAAGAGGTGGGAGTCTTGCTTTGTTGCCTGGGCTAGAGTGTGGTGGCATAATCATAGCTCACTGCAGCCTTGAACTGGGCTCAAGCAATCCTCTTACCTTAGCTTCCCAAGTACCTGGGCATATATATAGGCACATGCCACCATGCCCAGCTAATGACTTTTTTTTTTTTTTTTTTTTTGAGACAGAGTCTCACTGTTTCCCAGGCTGGTCTCGAACTCCTGGTCTCAAGCAATCCTTCCACCTCACCTTCTGAGTGGCTGGGATTTGCAGTCACAAGCCATAGTGCCTAGCAAGTCGAGGTTTCTAAATTGGCCTCTGTTGACACTTTAGTTTTTTTGGGAGGGGGCTTGTGGGAGGGGTCTTTGTTATTGCCAGGTAGCTGTAGTTCTGGCTCTCCATGTGATCTTCACTGATACCCTGGAGAGGGTAGCCTCATTACTGTTGGTGGTTGTGCCTGTCCTAACTAGGTCTTCTGTGCCAGCACTTCAGTGGGGTGAGGGAGGTCCTCTTTGTTACTGTTGGTGGAGGTGAAAGTTTAGGTTTTCCGTGTGGTCTCCTCTGACATTGCGGGATCATTGAGCTTTATTACGTTTTCAGGAAGCAATGGAAGTTTCTGTTTCCTTGTCAGCCTTCTTGTGCACCATCTTGGCCCAGTACTAGGGTATTTTATTACAGCCTAGCTTGGCTTCCACCTGATCTTTGCTTGTGTGGATGGAGGTGGAACTGCAGTTTTGTGTGTGTGTGTGTGTGGTGTTTGGATAGAGTGCATTGTAATTGTCTACATATTATCTTGCTAGGCTTTCTCATTTTTGTTCCTTTGGCTAGAGAGTAGGCTTTTTTTGTTCAAGACTTATTTGTCTGAATTAATTGGTGTTTTCTGGTTGCCAGTTTCTTCAGCTCTGCGTCCGAGATATATGAAAAAGAAAGCTCAGGGAACTAAACTCACCACTGTATTTGTCCTTGCATTCTCAGGTCCTTAGGTGGTCAGCCTTCTAGTCTCTGTTATTCATTCTTAAGTTTGTCATATACCTAAATCCAGCACTCTTAGTTTTATTAATGAGTTTAAAAGGAAAATGTGTATCTGCTCCATCTTCCTCAAAGTAGAAACCTTTATTCCATAAATTTTGAAATGGAGTATCAATTTTCATTTAGTACTACATATTTTCTAATTTCTATTTTGACCTTTTCTTTGATTCATAAGTTATTTAGAAATGTGTGTCTTACTTTGTAAACACATGTGGCTTTTCTGGTTATTTTTTGTATTGAGTTTTAGTTTAATAACATTGTGGTCAGAGAAGGTATCTTGTATGATCTTGGTCTTTTAAAATGTTTGAAATTTTTAAAAAATACCTGGTATGTGGTCAATATTTATAAATGTTATGTGTATACTTGTGAGTTGTGTGTATTCTATAGTTATGGGGTATAGTCTTCCATATATGAGTTAGGTCAGCATGGTTAATTGTGTTGTTTAAATTATCTGTGTTCTTATTGATTATTTTTTAAAATCATCTTGTCCCATTAGTTACCAAGAATAGTGGTGAAATTCTCCTCTTATCATTGTGAATTTGTCTGTTTCTCCTTAGAGTTTTGACAACTTCTGCCTTACATATTTAGTGGCCATAGTAAGTGCATATAAATTTAAAATTGTCACATCTTTCTGGTGTATTTAACCGTTATCATTATTAATTTCTTTCTCCATTTTAAATAGTGGGGGTTTTTTGCCTTAAATCTACTTTTATTATTTTTAAATAGTGGTGTTTTTTTGTCTTAAAATGTACTTTTATTATTTTTTCATAGAGAACAATCAGTACTCTAAGAAAATCTTGTTTTAAAAGAGAAGATCAAATGTTAGTTTTGTATCAGTGTACTTTTGATATGAGGAGTCAATTTTAAGACAAACCTATACACAGTTTACTTTTCATCTTAGCCAATTTGTTCACAAATAAAATTTCTTTCATAAGATTCATCTCTCACCAACCTTTCATAATTTGCCCAGACCTTCTACAACTTGCTCAATCCTTTAGTTTTGTCTCATATTTCTCTTTTTTATATTGAAACAATCATTTTACCTTAGGACAAAAATTTACTTCCCTTTTTTTCTATCATTTCAACCACATAAGATTTTTTTACACAAAAAATTACTGTCATTCTCTTTTCTTACCAAAAATACATTGTCATAATTTTTTGTATCTGTTTTTCACTTGTTCCTTTCTGCCTTGTTTTTATGTTTTTCCAAATTCATAGTTTGAAATAATCTTTCAATAACCTCTGAATTAGACCAACTACTTTTTAAATAAAAACATTTTTATGTCTTTTAAAACAATTTTTCACCAAAAACAAATTTTGTTTTTTTCTTGTACACTTTGTGTACAGAATTCTATGTACTAACTAGAATTTTAACTCTTAGCAATCTTAATTTTTAGTTAAATCTTAGTAATCTTAATTTTTAGTGAAAACCTAGGAAGTAAGCAATTTTGAGCTGTCACATATCAACATTTTATAAACACACATTTTACAATCTTTAAAAATGTATTTTTTCCGTAGAATAATTTTTAATGTGGAGCCAAACGTATTTATTAATCCCCAAATATTTTTTCTTCCGATAAAGCTTTAAGAAGCCAAGAGTTAAACCTAACCTTATATTTAGCAATTAGTGTTTCCTTATTTTAACTTATTTGGATTGCTACTACAATAAAGCAAGTCACATGAATTTTCTGGTTTCTCAGTGCATAGAAAAGTTATGTTTACACTATACTGTAGTCTGTTAAGTTTACAATGTAATTATGTCTTAAAAATGTAGATACCTTAATTAGAAAGTACTTTGTTGTTAAAAAATACTATTGATCACCTGAGCCTTCAGTAAGTCATCATCTATTAGCAGATGGAGGGTCTGGCCTTTCTGCTGATGGCTGCTAACTATTTAGAGTAGTGGTTGCTGAAGGTTGGGATGGCTGTAGCAATTTCCTAATATGAGACAACAATGAAGTTTGCCACATCAGTTGATTCTTCTTTTCACGAAAGATTTCGTTGGAGCATGAGATTCTATTTGATAGCATTTTACCTACAGTGGAGTAAAAATTGAATGCCAGTTTTATGATGCAATTCATTAATCCTTGGCAAATGTATACTTTTGGCAGGATACTTTTGTGGTAGCTGCTACAGATAGCACATTCTGTCTTTACAAAAATTGAATCCCAGTGCACATTAAACCTAGGAGTAAGGAGTATAATGTTCTTGAGGGACTTTTCCCCTTCTGTTAAAATATAATTTCAGAGTAAACCAAAACAACTGCAATTATAGTTTAAAGGTTGTCTTAAGTAATACGTAGATATCACACTAATTTATTAGAGATGGTATAATTCAAGCAAGGCTGAATAATTTAATGGTTGGTTTGCATAGGACAAAGATTTTTTTTGTTATAAGAAGTGATTTGTTAATAACCCATCACTAAGGAAGATTCTATCAGGAAAAAAATATGTATGTATATGTGTGTGTGTGTATGTGTATATATATGTGTATATGTATATATGTATTATGGGACTAGAGAAAGAAAGGAGACAACTATTTTAATTAAAATTTTTGTTCTTAGTTATAAGAACACTTTGAAACATCATTTTTTACTTCTAGATGAAATAAACAGTAATGTTCATAATACTGAGTCAGTGCTTTTGGAGATAGGTGAGATTTAGTTTTCTGTTCTTAACAGTGTATAACACATAGGAGTTGATCAATATTTATGTGTTGACTAATTTCTCATCTGAATCTGCAGTCTGGGTGCAGCTTGCGTTGTGTCAAATAAAAGACTCTTCAAAGCATTAATCACAGACATAGTTACTTGCTGGAAGTCACCTTTTGAAGACCTTGATTCTCCCTAGCCAGTTACCAAGTTCCAAATAGCTTTTCCTCTGATTTAGAAGTATGGATTTTGTATCAGGATCTATATTTGAAGCTTACTGCAGTAGCTTCAGGAAACACAACACTGGTTTGTGAATTTAAGACTACCTAAACTGGAGAAGTCTGTGCTTCTAGTGGAGCTAGGTTAATACTTGAAGATGTGATTTTGATGGTCACAGAAGCTGCATGGAAATAAAGAAAATTTTTCGAGGTGTGATTCGGCTTTATATTTGCATTTTGTTTTATGAACAATTAAAATCTGAGATTGGGCTTTGTAATAAAAATGATAAGGATAAGCTGGGCGTGGTGGCTCACACCTGTAATCCCAGCACTTTGGGAGACCAAGGCAGGCAGATCGCCTGAGGTCAGGAGTTGGAGATCAGCCTAGCCAGCATGGTGAAACCCCGTCTCTACTAAAAATACAAAAGTTATTCGGGCATGGTGGCAGGCACCTGTAATCCCAGCTACTCAGGAAGCTGAGGCAGGAGAATCGCTTGAACCTGGGAGGCAGAGGTTGTAGTGAGCCGAGATCACACCATTGCACTCTAGCCTGGGCAGACTCCTCCCAAAAAAAAAAAAAAAAAAGAAATGATAAGGAGAATAATAAAAGTGATAAAAATATGTAACATTAAAGGAAGCTTACTTTTACTGATCGCAAATTATGTTTTTTCTCTGCGCAGGTATAATTTGGCCTGCTGAGATTCTGCCTTAGCAAGAAAGGAGTGGGAAATATTCTTGGAAAGAAAACTACAACAGTAAGAAAGCCAAAACTTATTTTTACATGGTTGTCAGCACATTTACCGATATGGACGCTTTTCCCAATAATTTTCCTCCTGGTGGAGACAGCGGATTGACAAGTTCTCAGTCGGAGTTCCAGAAAATGTTAATTGATGAAAGGTTACGATGTGAGCATCATAAAGCTAATTATCAGACTCTGAAGGCTGAACACACAAGGTAAACTACTTAAATCTAGAATTGGTTTAGTTTTAAATCTAGGGGTTTAGTTTTAAAAAGTTATTGGCATTATCTTGGCTGAATGTTTGCTATAGAATATAGTATAATTTTGTTATTTTGCAGTGTATACATTTAAAACTTTTTTAATATAGTAAAATTTTTACTTTAAAATTATTTTGTTCCAAACTAAGTATGATATCAAGTGGGTTATGAATTTATACACCTTATTTTGAAAGTAGCAAAACATGTAAGATTAAATGTATCCAGATGGCTAAATGTGTTCCCCATCTCCCACCAAAGTAAAATTGCATTCCAAAACTACAGTGTTAATAATTAAATAAAACTCTGTAAAGAGAAGATATTTGTGGGTTTAAAGTAGTGGGTGATATTGGTCTTGTTTTTCTGTAGTGTTGATTGACTTTATATAAAGTAATGCAATTAGAAAGAAAGGATTTACTCAAAATTGAATTTTCTTTTAAAAAAACCAGGTTGCATAATGAATATGTAAAGTTACAAAATGAACTCAAGCACCTGTTTAATGAAAAGCAAACTCAGCAGGAAAAACTTCAGCTGCTGCTTGAAGAACTAAGAGGAGAATTAGAAGAGAAAACTAAAGACTTAGAAGAAATGAAACTGCAGGTGAGAAAATATATTTGAGTTAGTATAAAAGTAGTCAGATACGTAATGGAAGTAAGTAGTGTTGGTGAATTTGGCAATTTCTGTCTATATCCTTAATGATTACTTTGCTGTATCTCCAAGTGGTACAATTTAATCTTCTTTCATATATTTTAGAATGTTAGCTACCATGTAAGGGAGCCATTAAGCTATTATTTTATGTAAATTGGTATTATATTGCCTATTCTGATATAAATAATATTTTACCATTAAGAATAATTAGGGAAAAAGTGAGTTTGAATTGATAAAAATCCAGAATTAAAGAATTTTTTTAAAAGAAAGATTTACTAATATTTGTATATGCATTATAACTGAAAGTAAACTAAAAAAAGATAGCTGTTCGTAAGGGGTTTCTTAAAAGAGACTGTAAAAACAGTATGTGCACATAATTTTTGTGTACATCGTAAAGCAAATGGGTTTGTAAGCAAAAGATGGTTGTCTCTGAAGTGCTGAAGTACAGTTTCTTTAGATAATTTTCACACTATTCATTTTTTCATTTGTCTGGAAAGTAGAGCAAAGCCAGACTTTAAACTCCTGTCAAATTTCCTGTAAATTTTAAATTAGTAGGTTCTCACGAATAATTTTTCCTGTATTTATTTAATCTCTGAAGAGCACCAGCTATTTATTTCTGCCTAACAATCTGCTTGGTACAAATAATAAGGTATTATTAATATTAGAGTCAGAAGTTCAGAGAGTAAGAAGGCATCTTTCAAGTCACCTGTCTGTCATATCACCCAACTCTTAGATATTCTTTGACAGAAGCCTTGTAAGTTTGTCATTCAATAACTTTTTGAAATCTACCATTGTTGGGGACAACACCACGAAGCCTGGCTTGGAGCCTCCACTGTGCTGTTTCATTCCTAGGTATATTTAGGACATTTAAATATACAAATAGAAACCTCAGAAATGTAAATTGAAGAGGGAAATGTAATTTAAGCCTGTGCAATCAGTGCATTAATTTGTTTTGCAAAAATATAGAGCCCTGTATGAATGGAAGCTATGAATGCTAAACCCAAGATATTTGAGAGATTCTTCAGGTATTATAAATTTAATTCTGTTTTGTGAGAGTGACATCTAAATGTGATTATTTGTACCAAGCACATCCAGAAAGTAAGTAAAGCACATCCAGAAGGCTGGAATAGCTATATTAATATCAGATAAAAGAGACTTCCAGACCGAGAGTATCACTAAAGGTAAAAAGGACATTTTATAATGAAAAAAAAGGGTCAATTCTTCCAGAAGATGATACCTTCAACAAGTAACTATGTCTCTATGCCTAGTTTTCTTATGTGGTAAAGGGGATAAAAGTTTCTGCTTAACAAGAAGAGTTGTGAGGACTAATGAGATAACATCTACATTTTTACTACCATACTTGCCACATAGTAAATACTCATAAATGATGACATGTTTATTTGAATTCAGGCTCCATGAAGGTAGGAACTTTTTTTCAGTGTGTCTTCAGTGTTTAGGATAATGCCTAGTAAACACCTATTTGTTGAATGAATGACATGAAAAATGGAAATAAATGAATGAATTGGGATTATTGTTCATATATTGCACTGTCTGTGTCAAACATACCTAGAGCCTCAGCATGTTAGAGTTGGTAATCATCTGTTTTTTCTTTGAATCTATTATGGGTCGAGTTGTATCCCCAACCAGGATATGTTGAAGTCCTAACTCCTAGTACCTCAGAATGTGACCTTATTTGGATGTAGAGTCATTACAAATATAATTTGTTAAGTTGATGAGGTCATATTGGAGTATGATGGGCCTTTAACTCAGTGTTACTGGTGTCCTTAAAAAAAGAGGAGAAGAGAGATGGAGACAGATGGGTTTGAGGGGAACACTGTGTGATGGTGGAGGCAGAGGTTTAAGTGCTTCAGAAGCTTCCTAGAAAGAGGCAAGGAAAGATTCTTCCCTGCAGATTTTACGGGAAGCAAGGCCTGTCAACACACCCTGATTTCAGACTAATAACCTCCAAAACTGTGAAAGAACAAACTTCGGTTATTTAAAGCTGCATGGTTTCTGGTATTTTATTATGGCAACCTAGGAAACGAATACACTGTCCAAAGCAGAATCCGTTTTAGAACATCTTTCAGACAGAACTCTCTTCATTCTCTGCTTCAGTGCTTTCAGTGCTAGAGAACCTGGTGAACTTTTAAAAAAGTGACCCAATTGTATTTATAGATTAAAGTATGTTAAACATTTTCCGTCTCCTATTAAAATGAAGTCATCTACGCATAGCCTCCCTGTTGATAACTTTGGATGTTCCTCCATGTGAAAACTTCCCAAATGTTTGCTCACAAATGTAATTTATCTAGTAAGGCTTCTGTTTTTTAAGATACACACATCTAGTTTCTGTGTGATATTTATTCGGCAAAAATAAGCTAAAGAAACATCATGTATACATATGAACATATTTTGAAGCAATTTAGCTATTTATTTAATGGATGCTTGAAATTTACGTGAATTATAAGTTTAGAAAAGTAAATTCAACAAAGATCAAGAAATATTTCAATGAAGGTTTATGAAAGGTGATTATTTTTAAAATATACATGCATTATCTAGTCTACCTACAGAAATGCTTTTTCTAAGATTTAATGTCATCTCTTTGGCTTTTATAGGAAAAAGATATAAGAGATATTCATTTAAAGAACATTTCTGCATCAGTAGTGAATGGGAGTGATAGTAGTGCCTAGCTCATAGGATGACTGTAAGGATGAAATGAGACAATGCATGGAAAGTGTTAGTTCAGGCTGAGCATGGTACACTTTGGGAGGCAGGAGGATCACTTGAGGCTAGAAGTTCAAAACCAGCCTGGGTAACATAGTGAGACTCTGTCTCTAAAAAATAAAGTTAAATAAATTAGCCTGACGTAGTGGCATGCACCTGTAGTCCCAGCTACGAAAGAGGCTGAGACAGGAGACTTGTTTGAGCCTAGGAGTTTGAGGCTTCAGGGAGCTGGAGCCTGGGCAACACTTTACCCTGGGCAACACTTTACCCTGGGCAACAGTGTGAGACCCTGACTCTTAACCAAAAAAAAACTATAAAAATGAAAAGAAACTTGTACTGTTGATAAATGCTAATGAAAAAGAGGTCTCATTTTTTCTGAAACCAATAAAAAAGCACAGTTTCTTCAGCGAGAAATACAGTTTTTACCAAGGACCCAGAGATTGTAGTATTTTGTTTCTTATTTATCAAACAATAACTCAGAATTTTAGAGCAGGCTAAAAACAAATGAAAATTTGAAGCGGGGAAAAAAAAATCACAGGAAAAGGAATTGTGATGGTAGAAAGTCATCAAAAAAAAAGTATTAGTATGGTGCTTTGATCTAGTAAGTGGTCAGTACATGTTGTTATTGTGTTGCTATGTACCATGTTAGCAAAACCTTTTTACATATGGGGATCATTTGATATATTCTAATAAAACTAAATAAAAATTACTTTACCAATGATTAATATGCTCTTTTTGTGCTAATGAAAACTATAGCCTAGTATACAGTTTCCCATTTTGTTTTGACTGCTGGGAAGCTCAGATCAAAATATAATACTCAGTTTCAGTCATTAATTTATTAAGAATGTTTGACATAGCAGTATTTGCCTTCTTAAAGTATTCTTTGTAAAATATTGGCCTATTTTAGATTATTAAATGGCAAGTACTGCAGTGTTAAAGATTTGTTTTTATAGATTTAAAATAGGTAATGACACCTAGACTGTTGTATGATAAAGCATTCGTATGTTTCTTTGTAGACAAGTAGTGGCAATATTCCATTAGAAGTCTAAGACACTGCTGGGTGCAGTGGCTCATGGCTCTGATCCCAGATCTTTGGGAGGCCAAGGTGTGTGGATCTCCTGAGGTCAGGAGTTCGAGACCAGGCTGGCCAACATGGTAAAACTCTGTCTCCATTAAAAATACAAATATTAGCTGGGTGTGGTGGCGCATGCCTGTCCTCCCAGCTACTTGGGAGGGTGAGGCATGAGAATTGCTTGAACCTGGAGGCAGAGTTTGCAGTGAGCCAAGATCGTGCCACTACACCCCAGCCTAGGCGACAGAGCGAGACTCTTTCTTTCTCAAAAAAAAAAAAAAAAAAAAAAAAAGGTAGTCTAAGACAGAATATTTTCTCCTAAAATGGGATGGGAGAAATCCTCTAATTCAGTCAGTGTCTTTGGTTTATGTGTGCTTTGGAGATACAGAGGATAGGAGAGGGAGAGATGGGGAGAGACAGAGGAAGAGAGAATTTATTATGTGAGTATTTGTTTTTAATAAGATTCCTAGGAGTTAAGAAAAAGTTAGAGATCCTTTGTCAGAGACCTCAGATCAGAAGACCCCTAAACTGTTGTATGCTGTTAGATTGCACAGGCCAATGGTGAGGTGCACACCATCACAGAATTTAAAGCACTGTTGTTTCCAAGAGGCATCTGTGATGTCATTGAACATATAATATTAGGAGCTGCATGGATATTGTGCAGCTGCATCACTCTACAGGGTAGTGAGCACAGGTTATCTTTGTTCTTTGTAATGCACCTTGTCTGGTTTTTTGGCTGCTGTTCTCTTTATTGCTGGGTTTAAGCAATTTGATTGACATACTTTGCAGTTTTCTTTATATCTGTAGTGCTTGGGGTTTATTGAATTCCATAGGTCTATGAGTTTACAGTTTTTATCAAACTGAAAATTTTTGGAGATTACTTCTAAAAATATTTTCTGCCTCCTCTTTCACCTCGTTTGGAGACTCTTAATTACATTCTAACATTAGACCACTTAAAGTTCTCCCATAGCTTGCTGATGTTGTTTATTAATTTATTTTTAGTATTTTTTATCTCTGTGCTTCATTTTGGTTGGTTTCTGTTGCCATGTTTTCAGATTCATTGATTTTCATTGATTTTTTTCTTCTGCAATATCTAACCCACCATTAATTCCATGCAGTGTAATTTTCATCTCTGAAAGTTCAATTTTGGTCTTTTGTTGTTGTTGTTGTTGTTTTTGAGACAGCGTCTCTCTGTGTCGCCCAGGCTGGAGTGTAGTGGTGTGATCTCCGCTTACTGCAAGCTCCGCCTCCCGAGTTCACGCCATTCTCCTGCCTCAGCCTCCCAAGTAGCTGGGACTACACGTGCCCGCCACCACGACTGGTTAATTTTTTTATATTTTATTTTTATTAGAGATGGGGTTTCACTGTGTTAGCCAGGATGGTCTCAATCTCCTGAGCTTGTGATCTGCCACCATGGCCTCCCAAAGTGCTGGGATTACAGGCGTGAGCCACCTTGTCTGACCTTGGTCTTTTTATATCTTCCTTATCTCTATCTAACATGTTCAGTCTTTTCTCTAGTTCTTTGAACATACGGAATTCAGTTACAATAACTGTACAATAAAGTTTCAGTGATATCTATATCATTTCTGGGCCTGTTATAAGTTTATCCCCCCTGCTCCCACCACACACACACACACACACACACACACACACACACACACACTCTGTCTCTTTCTCTCTCTTTGTCTCTTATGCTTCTCTGCATGCCTGGTAAATTTTTATTGGATGTTAGATATTGTGAACTTTCTTTTTAAAATGCTGGATTTGTTTTGTTGTTTTTGTTTTGTTTTTGAGACGGAGTTTCACTCTTGTTCCCCAGGCTGGAGTGCAATGGAGTGATTTCAGCTCCCTGCAATCTCCACCTCCCAATATTTTTATATTCTGATACATGTTCTTGAACTTTATTTTGGGACACCGTTGAATTATTTGGAAACAGTTTTATCTTTCTGGGTCTTGCTTTTAAGTTTTTAAGTGGGAGCCAGAGTAGTATTTAGTGTAGTGCTAATTATTTCCCACCACTGATGCAAGTACTATTCTTCTGAGTACTATAACAATTTCTTTATGAAATGAAGGATTTTAATCTGATTTGGGGGAACAGAAACTCTTCTTAGGTCTCTATGAGCTCTGTGTATTCATCTTTCTACTCCTTTCAGGTGTTTCTTTGCCTAGCCTTAGGTAGTTTCCTTGCACACATGTGCTAATCAGTACTCTACTGAATGAGTCAAAACTTTTTGTAGGTCTTCATAGTTATCTTTCTGTGCCCTCTTTTCTCTGCTACCCTGTCTTAGGACTCTAACTACCCCAGTGTCCCTAGATGCTCAGTTTCATCTCCTCAACTCAGGGAGTCCATCATAACTGCAGGGGTATCCTTTCCTGTGCCAGGTCCTGAAAACTCTCAAAGCTCATCTTCTATGTTTTGTGCCTCTCAGGGATCTGCCTTTTGCTTTCTTATGTCTAGTGTCTTGCAAACTGTTTAATTTTTGTCTGTTCTTTTGTTTGTTTCAGGCAAGAGAGTGAATCTGGGCTCTTACTCTATCTTGGCTGAAAGGCTTTTTACTTTCAGTTAACTTTCAGTTTTGGAAATCTCAATCATGTACTGCATTCCCATGTACCCATCATCTAGCATTAATAATAATTCTCTCTGAGCCAGGCTTGTTTTATCTACTACTTTGTTCCACCCACTCCCACTTTTTCCCTCAATGTCTCTGGATTATTTTGAATCAAATCATATTATTTCAACAAATAATTGAGTATGTATCTCTAGAACAAACCAGTGCAGTCTCTCTTTAAAGCATAACCACAATACCTTTACCATATTTAAAATACTTATTCATTAATACCTTTTAATATCCCATCTTTGTTCAGGTTTTCTTAGTTTTCCCATGGTTTTGCTTGCTTAGTTTTGAAGTTAGATCATTTGAAACAGGAGCCATGTAAGCTTTACCTATTAATCTCTTCCTTTTAATTGCTACCTCATCTTAGTTTGGATTCTTGATGTTGTCACCCAGACTTGATACTTGATACCGTAAACCAGATTATGACATGAGCTTTCTATCTGGTTTCTTTGGCTCCATTTACTGCCTCCTCTTCCCACAGCTACAGCTACTCTCCCACTAAAGCTTTTGATTCATTTTGCTTCTTTGTAAAATATGGATATGGTAGTGTCACTCTTAAGCTTAAAAACCTTCAATAAATAAGTAACAGAAAAATATATGTACAATATCCTTTTTGTATAGAAATCAAAAGTGATACGTATGCTTGCGTATCTGTAGATTGTTTTAGGAAGGGTACATAAGAAGTTATTAACAATGATTGCTTCAATAGAAGAAAATTGGATTACTGCAGTGAGAAGACCTTTTAAGCTTTTGTTTGAATTATTTATGTAATTATATATATTCATTTTAAATAAAATTTTTAAGTAAATACTATTGAATACCGAATAAATAATAAGAGTCTAAACCTGGTATTCAGGAACCTTTCACTCTTTGGCTGCAACCTCTTTTCCTTTTGTTTCCAGCCAGGGTACAGCCCTCCAAGGTGGCATTTGGAAATGTTACAGTGTTCAGAGATTTCTACCAGTGTGAATATAGGGACCCACAATTTTAAATTTTCTGTAGTACTTAATGTGGTCACATTCCAAATGGCTTTAACTCACCTTTGAGAATCACTTTTCTGCCATACAGTCTCTGACACCCAGGCAAATTAAAATGTTACCTGGCTTGAGTTTGGGTTCTGTAAGCTTTCTATATAAGGGTTTTGTATAAGCTTTAGTTTTCCCATTCCTTTGATGCATCATGCCTTCTATCCTAAATGTGTTTTCTCTTTTTTATCTGTCTGGTAAGGCTGTATTGCCTACTTTTATAGTTATTTGTGTGTATGAGTTATTTTTAACACCAGAGTTTGGAGTTTTTTTGGGGAGATATGTACTTTACGTGAGTTTTTGTGATCTTTATAAAGTTATTTAGATACCTTGTATGCCTCAGTGTAGCTATACTGTGGGATTGTTGTAGGAATTAAATCAATGAATGCATATAAGGTGCTTAGAACAGGATAGTATGTAGGTTACAGTGCATTGTACAATGCTTTATATATAGTATACTCTCCATTCAATAGAATGTAATATTTTGAACATAGTATTTGGACTGTTCATAAAAAAAGAAACTGAACATTATCATTTTTGTAGAAATTAATATAAATACAAACTGTAGGCTTTTTTTTTTTTTTTTTTTACAGCTGGTATTTGTTCCTCATTCATTCATGAAGTAGTAGTTGAGTGGTTCCTATGTGCCAGACATTCGTGGGAGGTATTGGGAATACAATGATGAATAAAGACTGTGTCTTCCCATATGAGGCTTACATAAATATTTAATTGCTTATTAAAATATGAGTTCTATAAAAGAGTGTGACAAGGAGAAACCTAAATTAGGTACAGTGTGAGAGTACAAATGAGCCTTTACTAATTGAAAATAAGTCTGAAAGGTTCTCTTTGGTATAACAAATCGTTACACCTTTATTTTGCCTGCTTTGGAAAATAACTAGATTATTAGCCATTGTATACAACATGATAGTCTTAGTTGCCAACATAGTTATTCCTAACAATAGCAATAATAATCAGTAACTGTCTTTACTTCATGTTAATGGAATTTTTGACATCTCCAAGAGCCTGCAATTGAGATTCTTAAAGTATTATTTCAAATGATGATTCTATTTGTATAGTGATGACTATAAAAATAACTATATTGTGAAAACTTTCATGAATTCCATTTTCATAATTAGGAGAGAGGCTTTGAAATATGGAGAATTCTTGATTTGAATGTGATTTTATATTGTTTGCATTTCTCTACATATTAGATATTAACTCCACAAAAATTGGAATTGCTAAGAGCCCAAATACAGCAAGAATTAGAAACTCCAATGAGAGAACGTTTTCGGAATCTAGATGAAGTAAGTAACTTACGTTGTTTACTGTGCATTTATCCTCATGGCATAAAAGTCTCGATGAAAAGCGTCATTCCCCTACTCCAAAACCCTGCAGTAGTTCCCCCTTTTACTCAGTCATTACAGTGGCCTCTAAGGCTTCACAGGGTTGGACTCCCATTACCTCTCTTATCTCCTTTCCCTTTTCCACATTGGCCTACTGATGTTTCTTTGGCACTCCAGAATTGGTGCATTTCTTTATTTTTATTTTTAGTTTTAATTAAAAAAAATTTTTTTGAGACAGAGTCTGGCTCTGTTGTCCAGCCTGGAGTGCAGTGGCGTGATCTCGACTCACTTCAACCTCCGCCTCTCAGGTTTGAGCGATTCTCTTGCTTCAGCCTCCCAAATAGCTGGGATTACAGCCACGTGCCACCGTGCCTGGCTAATTTTTGTATTTTTAGTAGAAACGGAGTTTCACCATATTGGCCAGGCTAGTTTTGAACTCCTGATCTCAAGTGATTCACCAGCCTTGGCCTCTCAAAGTGTTGGGATTATAGGCGTGAGCCACCATGCCCAGCCGAATTGGCACATCTCTTCTGCCTTGAATACTCTCCCTCCAGATACGTCGTGGCTAACTTCATCTCTTGTAAGTCTTTGCTAAAATGTCACTTTCTCAGTGGGGCCTACTTTGACTGCTCCCATCTACCTATTTAATATTGTAACCTGCCTTTCCCATTCCTGCTTAGACCTTTAGACCTCCTTACCTTGCTCTGTTTTTCATTTTTTTTTTTTCTGGTATACATACCTTCTACTGTGCTATATACTTTACTTATTTATTGTGTTTATTTTCTGTTTTACCACCTCTAGAATGGAAGTTGCATGAGAGGAGGAACCTTTACCTGTTTTGTTCATTGTTATATTCCAAGTTCCTAGAACAGATTTTGGTATACAGTAGGTGCTCAATTAATATTTGTTGAAAGAGAGAATGAGTTTCATGCCACTTCATAAAAGTAAAAATCTGTTACAGTTTTACTTCAGGTTGAGACGGGTCTCCTTTGGTTAAGTGTTGGTGTAGTATGATTAAACGCTTAATAAAGGGGACAGGATAAGACTGCAGGTAATAAGTATATTAGATACTAGCTAGACATTTTATATATGTTACCTTATTTGACAAATATAGCTGGCCTTATACATACAAATGATTATTGTCTCCTTCAAAATGGGCCCCTTTGGAGAGCTGTAGTCTAGTGATGTGGTCATTACCCAAAACAGTGTAGAATCGTCTTTTATAATGGCTTACTGGTTTGATAATATGATCTTTCTAATACACACCTAGTGGCAAGCCATTATGGTTGGGGAGTAGATTTAATTTTTGTAAATAAACAAAATTTGACCCAAGATAAGTGATCAAATTCAATACAAGCTTTTTTTTTTTTTTTTTTTTTTAAATCAAAGAGAAGTGTATCTGTAGTAAAATCATGAAATCCATTTTCTTGGTTTATAAACTGGCTTAGAAATCTTTGAACTAAAGATTTTTGGTGAGCTGGGTGTTTTAGGAGACATGCTTTCCTAGTTATCGAATTTCCTGTTAGCATCTCCTGTATCTTTCTGCTCTGTTGCCTGAGTTTCTCGTTGGGTATTCAGAATGCCAGCAGCTTTCATAGAGTAGTGTTAGGAAGCAGGATGAGAGCACTCCAGGGAATTGCATGTGTTCCTGGTCAATCAGTAGAGATGATGCTGCATGTATTCTTCAGGTTGGTGTGTTGAGTTGAACTATCATTGTCATATTTAATTAGAGGTTAAGATGCTGTACTAAATATTACAATAACCTTTTATCTCTTTTGAATTTGTTTTACTTATACTAAATTATACATTTAAAAAATCTATGTTTTGAAAAGGTGTGCTGCATTCTTACATGTTGTTTAGTCCAGAGATTAACACTTTCCTCATACTATACACTTTTATTATAATGAGAATCAGTGAAGAAATAAGATTAATTGAATGGTAATTTACTTTTTGGGTATCTTTTGAGGAATGTACTAATTCTATATGTAGGATACTTGTTATGAGGACTTTTCCAAATTCATTTGTATTTCTGTTAAATTTGTTTTTTACTTTTAGAGTGGCTGTCATTATAATGTAATTTAAAATTATATTTATAAAAGTGATTATTGGAGTGAGTACAAATTTTGTTTATAAATCTATGATAAATTGCATTCTCCCTTTAATTTAGGAGGTGGAAAAGTATAGAGCTTTATATAATAAGCTTCGCTATGAACATACATTTCTAAAGTCAGAATTTGAACACCAGAAGGAAGAGTATGCACGTATTTTAGACGAAGGAAAAATAAAATATGAATCAGAAGTAAGTGATTGATTATATGAGTTTCTTCATTATTGTTCTAGTCAACACAATTTTATAATTATATATTTTTAAAAATTTCAAATTAGAGTTGATTGCATGATTTCATTAATTAGTGGTGGAGTATTCATCATGATTTTCATCAGCTCCGTATCAACAGTTTTCTTGTGAAAGTTCTGTTTTGACTGTAGATTTTTAAAATTCTATTTATCTTTTATTTTGTCTGAGCCAATGGAGATAGACAACTTTGGGGAATTTCATTATACAAAGTCTTTTGTCTCATATAGCCACAGAGATGGACTTCTCGCTGCAAATATAGTTAGTGTGATTCCTTACTTAGCATTGTTCTTTCTGCTTCTTGGAACCAAACCACATATAGGAAAGCTCTAGCTGTCAACCTGTGCACTTTGATATAAACAAGGGGTTTATACCTTAAAGTGTACCCATCAACTTCAAGAAGTACACTTTGTTTTTTCTGCCATTTGCAACTGGAGTGTTCTCTCTGTGCTGCCTACAGCATATATTCCTACTTCATCTCCATTGCTTTTGGCAGCCTTTCTACTCATTTTGTGGTTTGTCTCCTAGTTTTGCCCAAAATGGGGTTACTGTTTTTCATTCCTTGTGTTGCTTTTGGAATATTTTTCAAATGGAAAGAGAGAAATACTAGTTTTATCCTGCCATATTCATAAAAAATAGGTTGGTATCTATAGTTTTGTGAAATATTCTCTTTACAAACATATCTACATTTTAAATTTATTGCATTGTCTTTATTTGGAATTAAGAGTTAAAATATACTTACCTTCCTTTACCACTTACTAAATATTTACAGTGTTCTGGGCATTTAATAAAAACTAAAACTGTTCTACTTGGATCAGACTGTTTTATTCTTATTAGTGAGCAAACTGCTATGAGTGTTTCATCTGTAAGAAGCTATATGAACCTTGGATCATTTGTGTCTATTGACAGTGTAGTACCAGAACACTATAAATATTTATAATAGTTTTTTGCATTAAAAAAACTCTTCATAACTTTAAGGCTTTAAGTGCTTTATTCATATATTATCTCACTTCTATTACAATAGTCAGTGAGATGAGGCAGGACTGTCTTATTTGATTGATTGATCAAGAGAAGGTCTTACTCTGTGGCCCAGGCTGGAATGCAGTGACACAATAATAGCTCACTATAACTTAAGCTCAAATGATCTTCCTGCCTCAGGTCCCCAAGTAGCTAGGACCAGAGACATGTACTACCTCATCTGGCTAATAAAACAAACAAACAAACAAAAAATATAAAAACTCTTGTAGAGATAGGGCCTTGCTATGTTGCCCAGGCTGATCTCGGACTACTGGCCTCAAGCAATCCTCCTGCCTCAGCCTCTCAAAGTGCTGGAATTAGAGGCATAGGCTATTGTGCCCAGCCCTTATTTTCTTCATTTTAAATGAAACTGAGGCACAGGATAAGTGAATTTATTGGGGGAACTCACCCCCAATATTTCAATGTAGGTTCTTTCTATTTTCCTTAAGTGTCAGCCGGCTGAGAAATAAAGAGAAAGAGTACAAAGAGAGGAATTTTACAGCTGGGCCTCTGGGGGTGACATCACATATCGGTAGGAATGTAATGCCCACCGGAGCCTCAAAGCCAGCAAATTTTATTAAGGATTTCAAAAGGGGAGGGGGTGTAAGAACAGGGAGTAGGTCACAAAGATCACATGCTTCAAAGGGCAAAAAGGAGAACAAAGATCACAAGGCAATGGGCAAAAGCAGAATTACTGATAAGGGTCTGTGTTCAGTGGTGCATGCATTGTCTTGATAAACATCTTTTTTTTTTTAAGATTTATTTATTTATTTATTTATTTTATTTATTTTTTATTTTTTATTATACTTTAAGTTCTAGGGTACATGTGCATAACGTGCAGGTTTGTTACATATGTATATTTGTGCCATGTTAGTGTGCTGCACCCATCAACTCATCAGCACCCATCAATTCATCATTTATATCATGTGTAACTCCCAATGCAATCCCTCCCCCCTCCCCCCTCCCCATGATAGGCCCCAGTGTGTGATGTTCCCCTTCCCAAGTCCAAGTGGTCTCATTGTTCAGTTCCCACCTATGAGTGAGAACATGCGGTGTTTGGTTTTCTGTTCTTGTGATAGTTTGCTAAGAATGATGGTTTCCAGCTGCATCCATGTCCCTACAAAGGATGTAAACTCATCCTTTTTTATGGCTGCATAGTATTCCATGGTGTATATGTGCCACATTTTCTTAATCCAGTCTGTCACAGATGGACATTTGGATTGATTCCAAGTCTTTGCTATTGTGAATAGTGCCGCAATAAACATACGTGTGCATGTGTCTTTATAGCAGCATGATTTATAATCCTTTGGGTATATACCCAGTAGTGGGATGGCTGGGTCATATGGTACATCTAGTTCTAGATCCTTGAGGAATTGCCATACTGTTTTCCATAATGGGTGAACTAGTTTACAATCCCACCAACAGTGTAAAAGTGTTCCTATTTCTCCACATCCTCTCCAGCATCTGTTGTTCCCTGACTTTTTAATGATTGCCATTCTAACTGGTGTGAGATGGTATCTCATTGTGGTTTTGATTTGCATTTCTCTGATGGCCAGTGATGATGAGCATTTTTTCATGTGTCTGTTGGCTGTATGAATGTCTTCTTTTGAGAAATGTCTGTTCATATCCTTTGCCCACTTTTTGATGGGGTTGTTTGTTTTTTTCTTGTAAATTTGTTTGAGTTCTTTGTAGATTCTGGATATTAGCCCTTTGTCAGATGAGTAGATTGCAAAAATTTTCTCCCATTCTGTAGGTTGCCTGTTCACTCTGATGGTAGTTTCTTTTGCTGTGCAGAAGCTCTTTAGTTTAATTAGATCCCAATTGTCAATTTTGGCTTTTGCTGCCATTGCTTTTGGTGTTTTAGACATGAAGTCCTTGCCCATGCCTATGTCCTGAATGATACTACCTAGGTTTTCTTCTAGGGTTTTTATGGTATTAGGTCTAACATTTAAGTCTCTAATCCATCTTGAATTAATCTTCATATGAGGAGTAAGGAAAGGATCCAGTTTCAGCTTTCTACTTATGGCTAGCCAATTTTCCCAGCACCATTTATTAAATAGGGAATCCTTTCCCCATTTCTTGTTTCTATCAGGTTTGTCAAAGATCAGATGGCTGTAGATGTGTGGTGTTATTTCTGAGGACTCTGTTCTGTTCCATTGGTCTATATCTCTGTTTTGGTACCAGTACCATGCTGTTTTGGTTACTGTAGCCTTGTAGTATAGTTTGAAGTCAGGTAGCGTGACGCCTCCAGCTTTGTCCTTTTGACTTAGGATTGTCTTGGCAATGCGGGCTCTTTTTTGGTTCCATATGAACTTTAAAGCAGTTTTTTCCAATTCTGTGAAGAAACTCATTGGTAGCTTGATGTGGATGGCATTGAATCTATAAATAACCTTGGGCAGTATGGCCATTTTCATGATATTGATTCTTCCTATCCATGAGCATGGTATGTTCTTCCATTTGTTTGTGTCCTCTTTGATTTCACTGAGCAGTGGTTTGTAGTTCTCCTTGAAGAGGTCCTTTACATCCCTTGTAAGTTGGATTCCTAGGTATTTTATTCTCTTTGAAGCAATTGTGAATGGAAGTTCATTCATGATTTGGCTCTCTGTTTGTCTGTTACTGGTGTATAAGAATGCTTGTGATTTTTGCACATTAATTTTGTATCCTGAGACTTTGCTGAAGTTGCTTATCAGCTTAAGGAGGTTTTGGGCTGAGACAATGGGGTTTTCTAAATATACAATCATGTCATCTGCAAACAGGGACAATTTGACTTCTTCTTTTCCTAACTGGATACCCTTTATTTCTTTCTCTTGCCTGATTGCCCTAGCCAGAACTTCCAACACTATGTTGAATAGGAGTGGTGAGAGAGGGCATCCCTGTCTTGTGCCAGTTTTCAAAGGGAATTTTTCCAGTTTTTGCCCATTCAGTATGATATTAGCTGTGGGTTTGTCATAAATAGCTCTTATTATTTTGAGGTACGTTCCATCAATACCGAATTTATTGAGCGTCTTTAGCATGAAGGGCTGTTGAATATTGTCAAAAGCCTTTTCTGCATCTATTGAGATAATCATGTGGTTCTTGTCTTTGGTTCTGTTTATATGCTGGATTACGTTGATTGATTTGCGAATGTTGAACCAGCCTTGCATCCCAGGGATGAAGCCCACTTGATCATGGTGGATAAGCTTTTTGATGTGCTGCTGAATCCGATTTGCCAGTATTTTATTGAAGATTTTTGCATCGATGTTCATCAGGGATATTGGTCTAAAATTCTCTTTTTTTATTGTGTCTCTGCCAGGCTTTGGTATCAGGATGATGTTGGCCTCATAATATGAGTTAGGGAAGATTCCCTCTTTTTCTGTTGATTGGAATAGTTTCAGAAGGAATGGTACCAGCTCCTCTTTGTACCTCTGGTAGAATTCAGCTGTGAATCCATCTGGTCCTGGACTTTTTTTGGTTGGTGGGCTATTAATTATTGCCTCAATTTCAGAGGCTGCTATTGGTCTATTCAGGGATTCAACTTCTTCCTGGTTTAGTCTTGGAAGAGTGTAAGTGTCCAGGAAATTATCCATTTCTTCTAGATTTTCTAGTTGATTTGCGTAGAGGTGTTTATAGTATTCTCTGATGGTGGTTTGTATTTCTGTGGGGTCCATGGTGATATCCCCTTTATCATTTTTTATTGCGTCTATTTGATTCCTCTCTCTTTTCTTCTTTATTAGTCTTGCTAGCGGTCTGTCAATTTTGTTGATCTTTTCAAAAAAACAACTCCTGGATTCATTGATTTTTTTGGAGGGTTTTTTGTGTCTCTATCTCCTTCAGTTCTGCTCTGATCTTAGTTATTTCTTGCCTTCTGCTAGCTTTTGAATGTGTTTGCTCTTGCCACTCTAGTTCTTTTAATTGTGATGTTAGAGTGTCAATTTTAGATCTTTCCTGCTTTCTCTTGTGGGCATTTAGTGCTATAAATTTCCCTCTACACACTGCTTTAAATGTGTCCCAGAGATTCTGGTATGCTGTATCTTTGTTCTCATTGGTTTCAAAGAACATCTTTATTTCTGCCTTCATTTTGTTATGTACCCAGTAGTCATTCAGGAGCAGGTTGTTCAGTTTCCATGTAGTTGAGTGGTTTTGATTGAGTTTCTTAGTCCTGAGTTCTAGTTTGATTGCACTGTGGTCTGAGAGACAGTTTGTTATAATTTCTGTTCTTTTACATTTCCTGAGGAGTGCTTTACTTCCAATTATGTGGTCATTTTTGGAATAAGTGTGATGTGGTGCTGAGAAGAATGTATATTCTGTTGATTTGGGGTGGAGAGTTCTATAGATGTCTGTTAGGTCCACTTGATGCAGAGATGAGTTCATTCCTGGATATCCTTGTTAACTTTCTGTCTCGTTGATCTGTCTAATGTTGACAGTGGAGTGTTGAAGTCTCCCATTATTATTGTATGGGAGTCTAAGTCTCTTTGTAAGTCTCTAAGGACTTGCTTTATGAATCGGGGTGCTCCTGTATTGGGTGCATATATATTTAGGATAGTTAGCTCTTCCTGTTGAATTGATCCCTTTACCATTATGTAATGGCCTTCTTTGTCTCTTTTGATCTTTGATGGTTTAACGTCTGTTTTATCAGAGACTAGGATTGCAACCCCTGCTTTTTTTGTTCTCCATTTGCTTGGTAGATCTTCCTCCATCCCTTTATTTGATCTTCCTCCATCCCTTTATTTTATTTAGACATACATCCCTATGTATGTCTCTGAATGTGAGATGGGTCTCCTGAATACAGCAGACTGATGGGTCTTGACTCTTTATCCAGTTTGCCAGTCTGTGTCTTTTAATTGGAGCATTTAGTCCATTTACATTTAAGGTTAATATTGTTATGTGTGAACTTGATCCTGCCATTATGATATTAACTGGTTATTTTGCTCGTTAGTTGATGCAGTTTCTTCCTAGCCTCGATGGTCTTTACATTTTGGCATGTTTTTGCAATGGCTGGTACCGGTTCTTCCTTTCCACGTTTAGGGCTTCCTTCAGGGTCTCTTGTAAGGCAGGCCTGGTGGTGAGAAAATCTCTAAGCATTTGCTTATCTGTAAAGGATTTTATTTCTCCTTCACTTATGAAACTTAGTTTGGCTGGATATGAAATTCTGTGTTTAAAATTCTTTTCTTTAAGAATGTTGAATATTGGCCCCCACTCTCTTCTGGCTTGTAGAGTTTCTGCCTAGAGATCTGCTGTTAGTCTGATGGGCTTCCCTTTGTGGGTAACCCGACCTTTCTCTCTGGCTGCCCTTAAGATTTTTTCCTTCATTTCAACTTTGGTGAATCTGGCAATTATGTGTCTTGGAGTTGCTCTTCTCGAGGAGTATCTTTGTGGTGTTCTCTGTATTTCCTGAATTTGAATGTTGGCCTGCCCTACTAGGTTGGGGAAGTTCTCCTGGATGGTATCCTGAAGAGTGTTTTCCAATTTGGTTCCATTTTCCCCCTCACTTTCAGGCACCCCAATCAGACGTAGATTTGGTCTTTTTACATAATCCCATACTTCTTGCAGGCTTTGTTCATTTCTTTTTCTTCTTTTTTCTTTTGGTTTCTCTTCTCGCTTCATTTCATTCATTTGATCCTCCATCGCTGATACTCTTTCTTCCAGTTGATCGAGTCGGTTACTGAAGCTTGTGCATTTGTCACGTATTTCTTGTGTCACGGTTTTCATCTCTGTCATTTCGTTTATGACCTTCTCTGCGTTAATTAGTCTAGCTGTCAATTCTTCCACTCTTTTTTCAAGATTTTTAGTTTCTTTGCGCTGGGTACGTAATTCCTCCTTTAGCTCTGAGAAGTTTGATGGATTGAAGCCTTCTTCTCTCATCTTGTCAAAGTCATTCTCTGACCAGCTTTGATCCGTTGCTGGCGATGTGCTGCGCTCCTTTGCAGGTGGAGATGCGCTCTTATTTTTTGAATTTCCAGCTTTTCTGCCATGCTTTTTCCCCATCTTTGTGGTTTTATCTGTCTCTGGTCTTTGATGATGGTGACATACTGATGGGATTTTGGTATAGGTGTCCTTCCTGTTTGATAGTTTTCCTTCTGACAGTCAGGACCCTCAGCTCTAGGTTTGTTGGAGATTGCTTGAGGTCCACTCCAGACACTGTTTGCCTGGGTATCAGCAGCAGAGGTTGCAGAAGATAGAATATTGCTGAACAGCGAGTGTACCTGTCTGATTCTTACTTTGGAAGCTTCCTCTCAGGGGTATACTGCACCCTGTGAGGTATGGGGTGTCAGACTGCCCCTAGTGGGGGATGTCTCCCAGTTAGGTACTCAGGGGTCAGGGACCCACTTGAGCAGGCAGTCTGTCCGTTCTCAGATCTCAACCTCCGTGTTGGGAGATCCACTGCTCTCTTCAAAGCTGTCAGACAGAGTCGTTTGTGTCTGCAGAGGTTCTGCTGCTTTTTTGTTGTTGTTGTTTAGCTGTGCCCTGTCCCCAGATGTGGAGTCTACAGAGACAGGCAGGTTTCCTTGAGCTGCTGTGAGCTCCATCCAGTTCGAGCTTCCCAGTGGTTTTGTTTACCTATTTAAGCCTCAGCAATGGCGGGTGCCCCTCCCCCAGCCTCGCTGCTGCCTTGCGGTTAGATCGCAGACTGCTGTGTTAGCAATGAGGGACGCTCCATGGGCGTTGGACCCTTCTGGCCAGGTGTGGGATATATTCTCCTGGTGTGCCCGTTTGCTTAAAGCGCAGTATTGAGGTGGGAGTTACCCGATTTTCCAGGTGTTGTGTGTCTCAGTTCCCCTGGCTACGAAAAGGGATTCCCTTCCCCCTTGCGCTTCCCAGGTGAGGCGATGCCTCGCCCTGGTTCAGCTCTCGCTGGTCAGGCTGCACCGATTGTCTGGCACTCAATAGAGATGACCCCAGTACCTCAGTTGAAAATGCAGAAATCACCGGTCTTCTGTGTCACTCGCGCTGGGAGTTGGAGACTGGAGCTGTTCCTGTTCGGCCATCTTGCTCCGCCCCGATAAACATCTTAAACAGCAGAAATCAGGGTTTGAGAGCAGAGAACTGGTCTGACCCCAAATTTGCCAGCGTGGGGTTTTCCTATCCTAGTAAGCATGAGGGTATTGCAGGAGACCGGGGCGTATTTTGTCCTTATCTCAACCGCCTAAGACAGACACTCCCAGATTGGCCGTTTATAGACCTCCCGCCAGGAATACATTCCTTCCCCAGGGTATTAATTATTAATATTCCTTGCTAGGAACAGAATTTAGTGATATCTTCCCTACTTGCATGTCTGTTTATAGGCTCTCTGCAAGCAGAAAAATATGGCTCTATTTTTCCTGACCCTGCAGGCAATCAGACCTTATGGTTGTCTTCCCTTGTTCCCTGAAAATCGCTGTTATTCTGTTCTTTTTCAAGGTGCACTGATTTCATATTTTTCAAACACACGTTTTACAATCAATTTGTACAGTTAACACAATTATAGTGGTCCTTAGGTGACGTACATCCTCAGCTTACGAAGATAACAGGATTAAGAGATTAAAGTGAGACGGGCATAAGAAATTATAAAAGTATTAATTTGGGAACCGATAAATGTCCATATTAAAATTTTAATAATTTATGTTCCTCTGCCACGGCTCCATCTGGTTCCTCCATTCGGGGTCCCTGACTTCCTGCAATATGAATTGTTCAAAGTCTCAGAGAAAGTCAGCAGCCAGATATACCAACTCCCAGCCCACAACATGTTTTATTTGTTATTGTTTTCATTTAATGTCATTATATTGGCATATGCCATAACATTTACAAAATGCCCATTCTCTCCAGCTTCAGCTGAAGAGGGAGTGGGGAGGCCATACATAGACTAAGTCCATGTTCAGTGTTGCACTCCTACACTTTGCACAAAGAAGAATTTGTAGTCTCCCACACAGATCCTCAAACCCACAAACCAGTCCACCACTCACATTCCATATGCCCTAAACCTGGGTCTTGACAATGTGTAGTCAACACAAATCCTAGACCTTACCCACTGGAAGGTAACCGGCAGTTTGAAGTTATCACTCTGATTATGGGCCATCCCGCAACTGCAAATTTTGTTAAGTAGCCAGTTGATCGACACTACATGTGGTATAAAGAGTTTTGAATCCAAGGAATTACATGTAAAAATTATCTTGTGGAAAATAGGAATGATAAAGATTGCTAGCCTAAAATGAAGATTTAGTATATTGAAGAGAAAACACTAAGGTTTCATATAGTGGTGCTTTATTTTATACTTTCCTTTTAAAATCTAATGATGATATTTATCTGATAAGGATTATTTGTATTCTCTAGTTTCTTAGTTTTGTTATTTTTCAAATAGTGAAACCTGCATTTGAAATCTGATGACTAATCTATTTTTCACTTATGAAGGACTGATATTCATTAAAATTTTTAAGGGGTTGGTATAATCATTAATTTATCATTATTATTAGTTTTGAGATGGAGTCTTGCTGTGTCATCCAGGCTGGGGTGCAGTGATGCAGTCTCGGCTTACTACAGCCTCTGCCTCCTAGGTTCAAGTGATTCTCGTGCCTCGGTTTCCCAAGTAACTGGAATTACAGGCAGGTACCACCAGGCCTCGCTAATTTTTATATTTTTAGTAGAGATGGGGTTTCACCATGTTGGCCAGGCTGGTCTCGAACTCCTGACCTTAAGTGATCCTCCCACCTCAGCCTCTCAAAGTTCAGGGATTACAGGCATGAGCCACCACACCTGGCCATCATTAATTTTCATATGTGATGTTTCATGATAGTCTTAAGAATCTGAAGATAAACTGCTAGCTAAGAAGGTGGAAAAGTAAGACTGATGTTTCTTTCATTTTACTTCCCAATTGATTATGTAGGAGCAGTATTACTGAGTGGATAACTGTGGATTTACTTTTGTTCAATCACCTTCATACTTGATTTTCTATATACAAAAACAGTAAAAACCTGGTGAGATGACTGTGGATCATGAAACAGCAAGTACAGTTTCAAATATACTTTATAGAAACAACAAATTTAGTTTGAAAACTTCAAAGTAGAGCTGACTCTTGTCATCTTCCATTTTTACAATTTAGTGTAAAAGGAATTCATGGAATAAAAATATTTGGATTTTCTTGTGTTAATTAGGACTTATACAATACTTGCACATTTTTACTTATACAGATGAAAGTTATGGTATTCTTTAGTGTGTTGGTTCTCAGGGGAATACTTTAGGAAGATTTAGGAATACACATGTCCCTGATGATATTATAAACTAAAAAGAATATATGAAATAATATATGAAAGAACATATCTCATCTTACGAATAAATACAGCGTCGGCCAGGTGTGATGTCTCACATTTGTAATCCCAGCACTTTGGGAGCCTGAGGTGATAGGATCACTTGAGGCCAGGAGTTCAAGACCAGCCTAGGCAACATAGCAAGACCCTGTGTCTACAAAAGAAATATATATATATTTTTTAATGAGCTGGGCATGGTAGTGTGCAGCTATAGACCTAGCTACTCAGGAGGCTGAGGTGAGAGGAATGTTTGATTTCAGGAGTTCCAGGCTGCAGTGAGCTATGATTGTGCCACGCACTGCAACCTGGGCGGCAGAGACCCCCATCTCAAAAAAAAAAAGAAAGAAAAAATAATGTCGACCGGGTGCTGTGGCTCACATTGAGAGGCTGAGGTGGGCGGATCACGGGGTCAGGAGATCGAGACCATCCTGGCTAACACGGTGAAACCCTGGCTCTACTAAAAATCCAAAAATTAGCCTGGTGTCGTGGCACACGCCTATAGTTCCAGCTACTCAGGAGGCTGAGGCAGGAGAATCGCTTGAACCCACGAGGAGGAGGTTGCAGTGAGCCAAGATTGTGCCATTGCACTCCAGCCTGAGTGACAGAATGAGACTCTGTCTCAAAACAACAACAACTACAACAACAACAAAAAAGTCATGCTTTTTCATATGACTGTAAGAACGTATTAAGTCTGGGACTTCATACAGGTGAAATGCTGAAGTTACATATGTAGTCATTATTCAAAAGTGGGACTATTTTGTTTTTATTAGGACTCTTATATTTTCTGGAAATAGTAATGACAATACAGAGTTGTAGGCACAGGTGATTATAATGGTAGACTGAGTGAAATAGTCAATGGTAATTCAGTGGAGACAAAATATTAAGATCTCAGGAGAGAGGGAAGAGGAGCACTACATCCTGTGAAAAACCATCAAAGCGACAGTACATAATGACAGGCCACTGAGTTTCTTCCATCATGCTTCGCAAATTGGCTGTGCTGTTCCTTGACGTTATGGGTCAGGTGCAGAGCCAAAGTTCCTATGGCAAAAAGGAGACCTCCCTTGATTTCCTAGAAATGCTGGCGTTCTTTTTTTTTTTTTTCTTTTCTTTTCTTGAGATGGAGTCTCGCTCTGTCCTCCAGTCTGGAGTGCAGCGGTGCAATCTCGGCTCACTGCAAGCTCTGCCTTCCAGGTTGATGCCATTCTCCTGCCTCAGCCTCCCGAGTAGCTGGGACTACAGGCGCCCACCACGCCCGGTTAATTTTTTTGTATTTTTAGTAGTGACGGGGTTTCACCATGTTAGCCAAGATGGTCTCGATCTCCTGACCTCATGATCTGCCCACCCTGGCCTCCGAGAGTGTTGGGATTACAGCTGTGAGCCACCGTGCCCAGCCGAAATATGAACTTTAAGTATATAAGTAATTTAAGTGATATTTTATTCGTATAAGGAATGACAAAACGTTTTTGCATAAAACATGCCATCATTAATTTAGGAAAAATAAATTATAGTACATAAAAGGAAAAAGAGGAAACTCAGTATAGTAGTAATTATTGTTTTCTTTTTTTTTAATTTGTTACTTTTTCATATGTCTGATTTTTTTTTTAATTATACTTTAAGTTCTGGGGTACATGTACATAATGTGCAGGTTTGATACATAGGTAAGGAAGTGATCCAGTTTCAGCTTTCTCCCTATGGCTAGCCCATTTTCCCAGCACCATTTATTAAATAGGGAATCCTTTCCCCATTTCTTGTTTTTGTCAGGTTTGTCAAAGATCAGATGGTTGTACATGTGTGGTGTTATTTCTGAGGGCTCTGTTCTGTTCCATTGGTCTATATCTCTGTTTTGGTACCAGTACCAAAAGCTGTTTTGGTTGCTGTAGCCTTGTAATATAGTTTGAAGTCAGGTGGCATGATGCCTCCAGCTTTGTTCTTTTTGCTTAGGATTGTCTTGGCAGTGTGAGCTCTTTTTTGGTTCCATATGAACTTTAAAGCAGTTTTTTCCAATTCTGTGAAAAAAGTCATTGGTAGCTTGATGGGATGGCATTGAATCTAAATTACTTTGGCCAGTATGGCCATTTTCACAATACTGATTCTTCCTATCCGTGAGCTTGGAATGCTTTTCCATTTGTTTGTGTCCTCTTTTATTTCATTGAGGAGTGGTTTGTAGTTGTCCTTGAAGAAGTCCTTCACATCCTTTGTAAGTTGGATTCCAACGTATTTTATTCTCTTTGTAGCAATTGTGAATAGAAGTTCACTCATGATTTGGCTCTCTGTTAATGGTGTGTAGGAATGCTTGTGAGTTTTGCACATTGATTTTGTATAACTGCTGAAGTTGCTCATCAGCTTAACGAGATTTGGGGCTGAGATGATGGAGTTTTCTAAATATACAATCCTGTTATCTGCAAACAGGGACAATTTGACTTCCTCATTTCCTAATTGAATACCCTTTATTTCTTTATGTTGCCTGATTTCCCTGGTCAGAACTTTCAACACTATGTTGAGTAGGAGTGGTGAGAGAGGGCATCCTTGTCTTGTGCCAGTTTCCAAAGGGAATGCTTCCAGTTTTTGCCCATTCAGTATGATATTGGCTGTGGGTTTGCCATAAATAGCTCTTACTGTTTTGAGATATGTCCCATCAATACCTAGTTTATTGAGAGTTTTTAGCATGAAGAGCTGTTGAATTTTGTCAAAGGCCTTTTCTTCATCTATCGAGATAATCCTGTGGTGTTTGTCTTTGGTTCTGTTTATATGATGGATTACGTTTATTGATTTGCATATGTTGAACCAGCCTTGCATCCCGGGGATGAAGCCGACTTGATCATGGTGGATAAGTTTTTTGATGTGCTGCTGGATTCGGTTTGCCAGTATTTTATTGAGGATTTTTGCATTGATGTTCATCAGGGATATTGGTCTAAAATTCTCTTTTTTGTTGTGTCTCTGCTAGGCTTTGGTATCAGGATGATGCTAGCCTCATAAAATGAGTTAGGGAGGATTCCCTCTTTTTCTATTGAATGGAATAGTTTCAGAAGGAAAGGTACCAGTTCCTCTTTGTACCTCTGGTAGAATTCAGCTGTCGGTTCTGGTCCTGGACTTTTTTTGGTTGGTAGGCTATTAATTATTACCTCAATTTCAGAGCTTGTTATTGGTCTATTCAGAGATTCAACTTCTTCCTGATTTAGTCTTGGGAGGGTGTATGTGTCCAGGAATTTATCCATTTCTTCTAGATTTTCTAGTTTATTTGCGTAGAGCTGTTTATAGTATTCTCTGATGGTAGTTTGCGTTTCTGTGGGATTGGGGGTGATATCCCCTTTATCATTTTTTATTGTATCTATTTGATTCTTCTCTCATTTCTTATTAGTCTTGCTAGCAGTTTATCAATTTTGTTGATCTTTTCAAAAAAACCGGTTCCTGGATTCATTGATTTTTTTGAAGGGTTTTTTGTGTCTCTATCTCTTTCAGTTCTGCTCTGATCTTAGTTATTTCTTGCTTTCTGCTAGCTTTTGATGTGTTTGCTCTTGCTTCTCTAGTTCTTTTAATTATGATGTTAGGGTGTCAATTTTAGATCTTTACTGCTTTCTCTTGTGGGCATTTAGTGCTATAAATTTCCCTCTACACACTGCTTTAATGTGTCCCAGAGATTCTCGTACATTGTGTCTTTGTTCTCATTGATTTCAAAGAACATCTTTATTTCTGCCTTTATTTTGTTATGTACCCAGTAGTCATTCAGGAGCAGGTTGTTCCGTTTCCATGTAGTTGAGCAGTTTTGAGTGCGTTTCTTAATCCTGAGTTCTAGTTTGCTTGCACTATGGTCTGAGAGACAATTTGTTGTGATTTCTGTTTGTTTTTTTTTTTTTTTGCATTTGCTGAGGAGTGCTTTACTTTCAATTATGTAATCAATTTTAGAGTAAGTGCAATGTGGTGCTGAGAAGGATGTATATTCTGTTGCTTTGGGGTGGAGAGTTCTGTAGATGTCTACTAGGTCTGCTTGTTGCAGAGCTGTTCAATTCCTGGATATCCTTGTTAACCTTCTGTCTCGTTGATCTGTCTAATTTTGACAGTGGGGTGTTAAAGTCTCCCATTATTATTATGTGGGAGTGTAAGTCTCTTTGTAGGTCTCAAAGGACTTGCTTTATGAATCTGGGTGCTCCTGTATTGGGTGCATATATATTTAGGATAGTTAGCTCTTCTTTGTCTCTTTTGATCTTTGTTGTTTTAAAGTCTGTTTTATCAGGGACTAGGGTTGCACCCCTGCTTTTTTTTTTTTTTTTTTTTGCTTTCCATTTGCTTGGTAGATCTTCCTCCATCCCTTTATTTTGAGCCTATGTGCATCTTTGCACATGAGATGGGTCTCCTGAATACAGCACACTGATGGGTCTTGACCCTTTATCCAATTTGCCAGTCTGTGTCTTTTAATTGGTGCTTTTAGCCCATTTACATTTAAGGTTAATATTGTTATGTGTGAATTTGATCCCGTCATTATGATGTTCGCTGGTTGTTTTGCCAGTTAATTGATGCAGTTTCTTCATAGCATCGATGATCTTTACAATTTGGCATGTTTTTGTAGTGGCTGGTTCCGGTTGTTTCTTTCCATGTTTAGTGCTTCCTTCAGGAGCTCTTGTAACGCAGGCCTGGTGGTGACAGAAATCTCAGCATTTGCTTGTCTGTAAAGGATTTTATTTCTCCTTCACTTATGAAGCTTAGTTTGGCTAGATATGAAATTCTGGATTGAAAATTCTTTTCTGTAAGAATATTGAATATTGGCCCTCACTCTCTTCTGGCTTGTAGTGCTTCTGCTGAGAGATCTGCTGTTAATCTGATGAGCTTCCCTTTGTAGGTAACTTGACCTTTCTCTCTGGCTGTCATTAACACTTTTTCCTTCATTTCAACCTTGGTAAATCTGACATTTATGTGTCTTGGGGTTGCTCTTCTCAAGGAGTGTCTTTGTGGTGTTCTCTGTGTTTCCTGAATTTGAATGTTGGCCTGCCTTGCTAAGTTGAGGAAGTTCTCCTGGATAATATCCTGAAGAGTGTTTTCCTGCTTGGTTCCATTCTCCCCATCACTTTCAGGTACACCAATCAGACATAGATTTGGTCTTTTCACATAGTCCCATATTTCTTGGAGGCTTTGTTTGTTTCTTTTTACTCTTTTTTCTCTAACCTTGTCTTCTCGCTTCATTTCATTAATTTGATCTTCAATCACTGATACCCTTTCTTCCACTTGATAAAATTGGCTATTGAAGCTTGTGCGTGCGTCATGAATTTCTCGTGTCATGGTTTTCAGCTCCATCAGGTCATTTAAGGTCTTCTCTTCACTGTTTATTCTAGTTAGCCATTCATCTAATCTTTTTTCAGGTTTTTATTTTCCTTGCAATGGGTTCGAACATCCTCCTTTAACTCGGAGAAGTTTGTTATTACCAACCTTCTGAAGCCTACTTCTGTCAACTCGTCAAAGTCATTCCCTGTCCAGCTTTGTTCTGTTGCTGGCAAGGAGTTGCGATCCTTTGGAGGAGAAGAGGCGCTCTGACTTTTAGAGTTTTCAGCTTTTCTGCTCTGGTTTCTCCTCATGTTTGTGGTTTTGTCTACCTTTGGTGTTTGATGTTGGTGACCTACAGATGGGGTTTTGGTGTAGATGACCTTTTTGATGATGTTACTACTATTCCTTTCTGTTTGTTAGTTTTCCTCCTAACAGTCAGGTCCCTCAGCTGCAGGTCTGTTGGAGTTTGCTGGAGTTCCACCCCAGACCCTGTTTGCCTGGGTGTCACCAGTGGAGGTTGCAGAGCAGCAAATATTGCAGAACAGCAAATATCACTGCCTGATCCTTCCTCTGGAGGGCTTCGTCCCAGAGAAGCAGCCACCTATATGAGATGTCTTTTGGCCACTACTGAGAGGTGTCTCCCAGTTAGGCTACTTGGGGGTCAGGGACCCATTTGAGGAGGCAGTCTGTCCGTTCTCAGAGCTCAAACGCCATGCTGGGAGAACTACTGCTCTCTTCAGAGCTGTCAGACAGGGACGTTTAAGTTTGCAGAAGTTATCTACTGCCTTTTGTTCAGCTATTCCCTGCCCACAGAGGTGGAGTCTAGAGCTAGTAGGCCTTGTTGAGCTATGGTGGGCTCCACCTAGTTCGAGCTTCCTGGCCGTTTTGTTTACCTGCTCAAGCCTCAGCAATGGGGGACACCCCTCCTCAAGTCAGGGTGCCGCCTCGCAGTTCAATCTCAGACTGCTGCACTAGCAGTGAGCAAGGCTCCGTGGGCATGGGACCCACCGAGCCAGGCATGGGAGAGAATCTCCTTGTCTCCCAGTTGCTAAGACCTTGGGAAAATGCAGTATTTGGGCAGACGTGTCCTGTTTTTCCAGGTGATCTGTCACGGCTTCCCTTGGCTAGGAAAAGGAAATCCCCTGACCCCTTGCACTTCCTGGGTGAGGCACCCCTCCCTGCTTTAGCTCGCCCTCTGTGGCCTGCACTCACTGTCCAGCCAGTCCCAATGAGATGAACCAGGTACCTCAGTTGGAAATGCAGAAATCACCTGTCTTCTGCGTCCATCACGCTGGGAACTGCAGACCAGAGCTGTTCCTATTTGGCCATCTTAGAACACCCCTCTCCTATTGTTTTCTTAAGTAATATAAAAAGTTAATGTAATAATTTAAAACTAAGATCTGGGAACTTGAAACTTCATGTGCAAAATATTTACCATAATGTCTGACACAATAGATACTCAATTAATGGTATTCGTATCATTCATACCTGACAGTTATTATCATGGTACCAACTAACATAATAAATATACAGATATTTTAAGTTGATTTCAGATTTGTAAATCAGACTTTACAGAAGTTGAAGAAGTGAAAGAAAGAAATAGGGGCAGGAGACACATTTACCTTTAATTTATTGAGTGAAACACTTTATATATAGTTTAAAGATTATTACATATTTATTTCATGGCATTTTCTTTCCTTCCTTCCTTCCTTCCTTCCTTCCTTCCTTCCTTCCTTCCTCCCTCCCTCCCTCCCTCCCTGCCTGCCTCCCTCCCTCCCTCCCTCCCTCCCTTCCTTCCTTCCTTCCTTCCTTTCACAAAGTCTTACTCTGTTGCCTGGGCTGGAGTGCAGTGGCACGATTTTGGCTCACTGCAACCTCTGCCTCCTGAGTTTAAGCCATTCTCCTGCCTCAGCCTCCTGAATAGCTGGGAGTATAGGTGTGCATCACCACACCCAGCTAATTTTTGTATTTGTAGTAGAGATGGGGTTTTGTCATGTTGGCTAGGCTGGTCTTGAACTCCTGACCTCAAGTGATCCACCCACCTCAGACTCCCAAAGTACTGGGATTATAGGCATGAACCACTGCACCCAGCCACATTTTTTTTTTCAATTTAGCAAAATCACTATACTGTTATAAAGAAGCTTCCTACATGTTTGTTTTCCATTAATAATAACATGTAGAATTAAAAACCAAAATGCAATTGTATTCAAAATGTAATAAGTGAAATGTATTTTCATCAGAAGCACAAATTAAAGTCAGTGTAAAAAAAAGTTTCCGAATTATTTTCTTTTCTCTTTTTTTACTACTTATAGTATTTTATTCTACTTAACTTTTCTTTTTTAAAAAAATAATTTCAAGATTTATTTTAGATTCAGCAGGTACATGTGTAGATTTTTTACATGGGTATATTGCGTGATGCTGAGGCAGAACTTTGGGGTAATAAAGATTCCGTCACCTAGATACTGGGCGTAGTACCTTATAGGAAGTTTTTGAGCTCTTTCCCCCTCATCCTCTCCCCTCTCTAGTAGTCCCCAGTTCTGTTGTTCCCATCTTTATGTCCATATGTAGTCAGTGTTTAGCTCACACTTTAAAGTGAGAACATGTGGTATTGGTATTTGGTTTTCTGTTCCTTTGTTAATTTGCTTTGGATGATAGTCTCCAGCTGTATCTGTGTTGCTGCAAAGGTCACGATTTCATTCATTTTTATGGCTGCATAGTATTCCTTGGTGTATATGTGCCATATACAAGGAAATACATTCAAAACATTATAGATAAAATGGAATCCTGAAATATGTTCATGTAACAGGCAGGAAAAACAGAGAAACTAAAAACAGAGAAGAAATAGAACAAAAGTGACTTAGTATATCAATGATAATAAATGTAAACGGTCTGAATACGTGAATTAAAATTCAGAGATTTACAGTGTAGATTTTTAAAAATGACCTAACTGTACTGACAGTCCCCAGATTACAATAGTTGAACTTGGATGATTTTTCAACTTAACGATGAGTTTATTGGGATGTAACTCCATTGTTAAGTCAGGGTGCTCCTTATGACATAGTGTGTTTATGGTTTCTACTGAATGCATGTCACTTCATACCATTGTAAAGTTTAAAAGTTGTAACTTGAACCATCATAAGTCAGGGTCCATATGCTATGTTGCCAGCATAAACTGCATTTTTCACATATATTTTTCACTTTTCATGAGTTTATTGGGATGTAATTGCCTCATAAGTCAAGGGGTACCTGTATGATGTCTGTAGGAAACTCCAAGTATAACCGTATAGGCAGTTTGTAAATAAAAGGATATAAAAAGATACATCATGGAATCATTAATTAAAAGCAGGAGTGGCAGTATTAATATCAGATAGAGCAGACTTTGGCGCAAAGGAACATAACAAAAATACCAGATTTAGGCCATGCGCAGTGGCTCACGCCTGTAATCCCAGCACTTTGGGAGGCTGAGGCAGGCAGATCACAGGGTCAGGAGATGGAGACCATGGTGAAACCCCGTCTCTACTGAAAATACAAAAAATTAGCCGGGCGCGGTGGCGGGCGCCTATAGTCCCAGCTACTGAGGAGACTGAGGCAGGAGAATGGCGTGAACCAGGGAGGTGGAGCTTGCAGTGAGCCAAGATCGTGCCACCTGCACTCCAGCCTGGGGGACAGAGCGAGACTCCGTCTCAAAAAAAAAAAAAAAAAAATACCAGATTTGTATAGAAAGAGATTATATAATGACAAAAGAGGTCAACCCAGCAAGAAGACACAGGAATACTAAATGTAAATGTATGTGCACCAGAGGTGCAAAATGTTTGAAGCAAAAATTGATAGAACTAAAAGAAGAAATAGACAAATCTATAATTATAGTTGGTGACTTCATACCCCACTCTCAACAAGTGATAGAACAATTAAAAATCAGCAAGGATAAATAAGAATGCAGTAACACCATCAACCATCAGAACCTAAATAACATTTATAAAACATGCCACCCAAGGAGAACACCCAGACGTATTCTTTTGATGTATTCACTGAATGTATATAAATGCTTACTGAACATATGCAAGATAGACCATATCCTGGGCTATAAAATAAACCTCAACAAACTTACACAACTTGAAATCATAACAAGTGAGTTTTCTGACCACAGTAGAATCAAACTACAAATTAATAACAGAAAATAACAGGGAAATCTTCAAACACTTGGAAATGAAATGACATACTTAAAAAAAATTTATGGGTCAAGGAAGAAATTTCAAAGAAAAACATTTCAGTGAGATTACATTTCAAAAAATACATTGGATGAAAATGAAAAGGCAGCATATCAAAAATTTTAGGACACAGCTAAAGCAGTGCCAAGAAAAATTTATAGCACTAAATACATGCATTAGAAATGAGAAAACAAGTCAGTAATATAAGCTCCCATCTCAAGAACCTGTAAAAAGAGTGTCAAAAAATAAATAAATAAAGCAAGCAGAAGCAGAAGAAGGGAAATAATAAACATAGCGGAAATTGAAAACAAATAATAGAGAAAATCAGTGAAACAAAGAGCTAGTTCTTTGAAAAGATAATAAAAGTGACCAACTTTTAGCAAGACTAACAAAAAAGATGGAAGATACAAATTTTACCTCTCAGGAATGAGAATATCACTCATGACCTTGCAGACATTAGAAGGGAAATGAGATAATCCTTTGAACAACTCTACTGTAATAAATTTGACAATGCAGATGAAATGGATCAATTTCTTAAAAGGCACAAACTACCACAACTCATTTAATGTGAAATCTGCAGTTTGTGTAGAGCTATTACTGTTAGGGAAATTGAACCTGTAATTTTAAAACTCCCAAAATGAATAGTTAACTAGAGAATTTTGCCAGGTGTTTAAAGAAGAATTAGTACCAATTCTACATAATGTCTTCCCCCAAAATGGAAGAGGAATGTTACCAATAGGGGAATCTTGGTTAAAGGATATACAGGATCCCTCTATATTAATCCTTATAATAATTCTTTGTGAACCTACCATTATCTGAAAAAGTTTAATTTTAAAAGGAGTAACTGGAGAAAGAAAAGACATCTTATACAGAGGAACAAAGAATGACAACAGACTTATTTTTACAAGTAGTACAAGCCAGAAGACAGTAGAGCAATATCTTTAAAATACTGGAAAAAAAAAAAAAAAAGAAACCTAGGCACTTTGATTCCAGAGCCTTTTCTCTTACCCATATCCCTATGTTGTATCGTAAAGGTAATAAAAACAAGGAAGGATGGAGTAATTAGATAACACTACCTTTCCCTCTTGTGTGCCTTGGGGAATTGACGTGCTATCATTTTTTGAAAAGAAATCAGTCACTATTCCTAGTCCTATTGTTTCTGTTTAGTTTCCTTTACTTCAATAACTTTTTAAAAAGTAATATTAGTTAGCACATTGTCTTATCTGTCAAGCAGGTTTATATTTAGAATAGAATACAGTAAATGTAGAGGTAACTGTAATACAGGCGGATTTAGATAAAGTTCATAGAAGAGAAATTTAAACAAAGCCCTTTGGAAATTTAGAGGAAAGTTTGAGAGCACAAGAAATTGAGGACATCAAGGAAGATGACATGTGAGTCTGATTGAAAATGGCGAAAAAGGGAAGAGCTGAGGCTTTATCCAAGATCTGTGCCGAATTTCTGGGACACGAGTAGTGTTATGGCAATGATTGTAATAAGCTCTGCATCAGCAGAGATTTTGTGTTGGTTTGCTTATCTGCTGGGTTGTGTCCTTACTACCTAAAACAGTGTTGGGTACTTAGTACTCAGTAAATATTTGTTGCATGAATAAATAAATGAATAGTAAAATTAGATGGCAGTTTTGGTAAGAATGATTTGATATGTCTGGTTTAGGAGTTATAAACATGGAATCTAATTCTCAGCCATCAGCTAGCTGTCATCCAGTCTCGTAGCTTCAACTATGACTTCAGCTATCACACAGATGCCTCTGAAAACGTGGAAAGAAAGCAATAATATAGGAAGTATATAGGTCAAGAACATTGTGGACTGTGTGACCCCATGTGTAAAATGAGGACTACAAGAGAAATTATTAATATTGATTTTACATGTGGAGCACTTAGCTCAGTATTTGATCCATAGTAAGTACTCAGTAAAGGGCACCATTGTCTGAAACTGAGTTACACATTGACTCCTGACCTTAGATGAGCCATCAGACCTGTAATATAGCACATTAAAACCATATTAAGTTACCTCATGTAAAAGGTAAACAGGATCTTAAAGATCAGCTAGCCCAAGTTCTTCATTTAAACTGAGGACAGAATATGGTGAATAAAAAGGTAATCTGGGACCAAACCAGGAAGTAATAGTTATTTGTAAAGTGTGGGAGGAAAAATAGGAGAGAAACACCAATTAGTTGGGCTTTGAGGGCTTAACTCTAAATACCACAGCTGCCTTCAAGGATGAATTTTATTCTCTGGAAAATAATATTTGTCTACTGGATAGCTCTACCTATATTTCTCATTGGCATTTAAATTCAGCATGTCCAGAAACAAATTGGAATCACTATGTGTTAAAATTAAAAAGGTTGTTACAGTGCATCTAATTCCGTTTCCCATTTTACAGGTGTGGAGAACAGGTCCTGCTCTGGGGTGGAGGTCTTAAACTTTTTAGATTCATTGATAGTGCTGTGATCAAACAGTTGTTCCTTGGACCACTTTTGCCTAGGTTGTGGAGCATTTCTTTAGGTTTTTTTTTTTTTTTTTTTGCCTGGGGAGCTTACAGTGAGCCTTTGATGTTCATCCTGGCTGTAAACAACCTCTGTCTTGTTTTGAGCAGCGGTTTTCAACTTTTTAAAAAACAAAAAAACCCAGCTGAATCTTTTACTTAAGTTGAATCATATGAAGAAACCCCAAAAAGAGACTAAAAATAGAAGCTTATGTTTAATGCCAGAGATTTGGTGGGGGTGGTCGTAGGGGATAGATAGTTGGGGAGATCAGGAAAGGGAAAGAATGAGTTATAGACCCTTGTTGCTTGCCACTGGTCTCCAGAGGTGAGGAGCTTCTGAAATGCCTTAGAGGTTAGGAAACAGTTTGAAACCCACTGATTTGGAGGCCCATGAAGTCCAGCAGTGATAATTGACATGAATGACAACACCACTGGTGTCTCTGCTCTGCAAGTTCCCCAGTGACTTTAACACCTGCCCTGGAGTAATGATTTTTCAATTCTTTCTTGAATCTAAGAACTAAGAACTAGGCCATCATTACAATTAGGACTTTAATAAACTCTCAGCTATCATTTAAAAACTCTCATCAATCACATTTGCTTTTATGTACACAGACAGGCAGTTTTTGTGTGAATTAAGTTGCCCTGACATAGATAATTTTATTAGTATAGACATAGCTCAAGAATTACAGTCATGTGAGGAAAAGCTTAGGAGTAGTCAGAGTTTTGGTCATAAACCCCTATATAATGTTATGATGAATTTTAAAATACTTGATATATTTTTAATAATTATTTTTATAGTATTATAATTTTAAATTTTAGTCAGCAACTGATTAAGCCCTGTGCTAGACACCACGTGGAAATAGAGGGAAAAGAGGACACAGTCCTTGAACTCACATTTGAGTCTAAGAACAGAAAGAAGGTGATACTTAAAAATTTTTCCTTTGTTCTTTGTTTCAGCACCCGAGCTTTGATTTTGTGCAATTTTTAATTTTACTGACTTGTAAAGCATGTTCATGACTGAAAGTTTAATTAACCTTGTATGCTTTCTTTAAAATTATTATTAGATTGCAAGACTGGAGGAAGATAAAGAAGAACTACGTAACCAGCTGCTTAATGTTGATCTCACAAGAGACAGCAAACAAGTGGAACAACTTAATGGAGAAAAAGTCTATTTGTGTCAAAAATTAAAAGGTTTAGAGGCTGAAGTAGCAGAATTAAGGGCTGAAAAGGAGAATTCTGACGCTCAGGTGGAAAATGCCCAAAGAATACAGGTGCGGCAGTTGGCTGAGATGCAGGCTACAGTCAGATCCCTGGAGGTAAGATTCTGATTACTTCCCAGTAGAGTATGGCATACTTTTTAAAAGTGCAATTGATGAACTTTTGATTTTCAGAGCATAAATGTATGCTCTCCAAGCTAATGCTGACACATTTGTGTAATCCCAAGAGTATTTATTCTTTTAGTAAAGAAGAATGCTATTGATTCATAAGCAATACGTATGCTACCACATTTATAAGGGGATATTTATTCTGTGGGAGTTAAGTCACCTATCTGAAACGTCTTAACTCTTAAAATGCCACATAATAGAATATGCAAAATAAAAATATATGTATTTGAGTTTCTGAAAGTAAAGTCATCTCAAACCAGAAAGAATAATTTCTTTCAAGATAGTACATTCCTTACACTGGGATTTGAGATCTTAAAGTCACAAATCCTGCTTGAACAGAAATACTATACTGATATATCTTATGACAGCTTCTTCCCAGACTAGTAAAATCCAACTGTAAAGGTATACGTGCCTTTGCAGAATTATTTCCCTGGGTTCATTAGAGAAAGATAAGTGTTGGCAGACCTGACTGCTACTCCTAGGGGTATTGCCTTATGAAAATTTTTGGTTTCCATTTTATTCAGATACACTTATTCTTCTTAGTTCTTAGTGCCTAACTTGTAGCAAACATACCTGTTTAATTGTTTTTATTTATTTTTTAGAGTTCAAAGTGTTTCTTTTTCCTTTGGAATAGTTATAAAATGATTTGGGTGGGGGGAGGGACATTAGCGGGCATTTAATTTGTAGTTAAAATCAATATCCAAATCCAAGATGGTGATTTTTTTCCCCCCAGCCAGTGATACAGGAATACATTGGTATGTTTTGAAGAGTAGAAGTTACTTTTTTATTTTGTTACATGACGCTAGATCAATATTTACTAGTTTTCTGAATTAAAAGTTGTCAGTATCATTGTACCTTAAACATGAAGCAGTTCATTGTGAGACTGTTTATGTTGCCATCCTTCCATCCTTATGTATTTTACACAGTGACAGAATAAGACGATTGCAGTTGAATATAGTGTACAGTTCTGATGTGAAACTGTCCATTGAGGTCCTTTAGAGTGATTATTTTCAGGGCAAGTTGAATGATGACAAAAGATTTGTGACATTTTCATAAGAGCCTATATTTTTATCATTTGTCAGATGAAATGAAAATAAGCATATGACAGCAAGCATTTCTTTCTTCTTTAACTTTCTTGGCTATCATTGTGCCCAGGGAGTATTATTTCATATATGAAGAAAATAGGTTTTTTCCCTAATTATTTGTCGAATATAGTCCTTAATATATTTAAGATAGATGTTCCCCAACTTAAGGTGGTTTGACTTATGATTTTTTGACTATACAGTGGTGTGAAAGCCATATATGTATTTATGTACTTTGAATTGTGATCTTTTCCTGGGTTACTGATATGTGGTATGATACTCTCAATGCTGTGTAGCTGCACTGAGCCACAGTTCCCAGTCAGTCACATGATCATGAGGGTAAATAACCTCTTTACTGAGTACTGTGTTGCCAGATGATTTTTTCCAACTATAGGCTAATTCATGTGTTTTGAGGATGCTTAAGGTAGGCTAGTCTAAGTTATGGACTTAGATATTTTCAATTTGTGATAGGTTTATTAGGATGTAACCCCATCATAAGTTGAAGAGCATCTGTATGTACGAAATGAGATGTTATGAAACTGAAGCATATCTTTTAAATGCCAAAACGTTTTCATTTTGATTATGTTGAGGTCGGGTATGGTGGCTTATGCCTGTAATCCCAGCACTTTGGGAGGCTGAGGTAAATGGGTCACCTGAGCTCAGGAGTTTGAAATGAGCCTGAACAATACGGGTAAAACCCTGTCTCTACAAAAAATACAAAAATTAGCCAGGTGCCATGGTGTGCACCTGAAGTCCCAGCTACTTGGGAGGCTGAGGCAGGAGAATTGTTTGTGCTCGGGAGGCTGAGGTTGCAATGAGCCAAGATCATGCCATTGCACTCCAGCCTGGGAGATAGAGCAAGACCTTGTCTGAACAAAAATACGTGTGTGTGTGTGTGTGTGTGTGTGTAATGTTGAGTAGACATGTTTTTTAAAAAAGGTTTTAGTTCCCCTCCCCTCATGAAAGAGTACTATCAATATTACCAACCAGAAACTTTTTTGACAACCTACAGACTTCATTAACAATCTTAATTGTGTCATGAGGTCAGGAATCTCTTTGCTTGTACTTAAGAAGTCTGCAGATTAGCTGAGGATTTTGAAATAATATCTTTCGCTGTTTCTTTTTTGAAAATCATTGATTTTAGATTTTCAATTTGTACTTGTTACTATCAATGAGCCCTGTCTTCTACTTTCTAATATGCTTTTTTCTATCTGTTATAGACTGGAAACTTCCAAAAATGTTTGAAATAAGTCAGTGTTAAGAATAAATAGACATCAAATGAATGCCTTAGGTACTTTCTCTCCTGCGAGAAGTATATAAACTTTATTTTGTTGGTGGTCATTCATATGTTGTTTGTCTACATACCTTTATTGCATATTTCCTGAAGCACTATCTTTCATTTGAATTCTACCAATTAGTTTGAGAAAATGTTTGTTACATTGGTATATGTTAATGTTGAGGTTTTGAATAATTTTTGCATAATTATAAAAGTATTTTAAATAGTGCTTATTTGATTTTGAAATACTTGAAAAATAAATGAATTTTAAAATATTTTGTTTGAATGAAAGGCTGAAAAACAATCAGCTAATTTACGGGCAGAACGCTTGGAAAAAGAGCTACAATCAAGCAGTGAACAAAATACGTTTTTAATTAATAAATTGCATAAAGCTGAACGAGAAATAAATACATTGTCCAGTAACGTAAGTTGTTTTATCTTTCTGTTTCATTCTTTAGAATGTTTGTTACTATATAATGATAAATTTTATTTTTAATAATTTATTTCTTTATACTGAAATGTTTTATTATATCATTCTACCTTCCAAGAAATAAATACATTGATCAGTAGAGTATGTTATCTTATGCCTCTACTTCATTCCGTAGAATACTTGATACTGTACAGTGACAAATTTTGCATTCTCTGTATTGAAATATTTTTAATCCTGTCAGTCTGCCTTCCAAATACATGCCGAATCTGATCAATTCTTACCACATCCACTGTGACCTTTCTAGTCCAAGCCATGAATTTTTTAGGCTCAATTTCTGTGCTAGGTTGCTTACTGGTCTTTCTGCTTTCTACCCTCAGAGCTCTGTGTGATCTGGATTCTTTTCACAGCCATGACCATGTATTTTTCCTCCTGTTCACTTTGCTCCCTTTGGCCTTCTCACTCTTTGAGCAAACTCACGTCTTGCTCAGAGTTTCTGCACTTGTCTGACCTTGACTCAGCCTTCTCTCATATCCACATAACTTGCTTCCTCACCCCCTAGATGTTGCCTAACCAGAGAGGCTTTCCTTGTCTTCACATTGTAAAATAGCATCTTCCTTCTTTCTCTGTCTTTCTATCTTCCTTACCTGCTTCATTGCTCTTAATACTATCTGATATAGTTATTTGGTTTTTATGTTTTGGTCTCTCCTTTTCTTTCCCACCACCTTCCCCTCAACCCAATATAAGCTCCAAGAGAGCAGGGACATTGTTTTCATCACTGCTACTTTTCCAGCTTCTAGAACAGTACTGGCACATAGTAGGTACTCAATAAATGTTTCCTCAATGAATAAATTAGTAGTAGCAGCATGATCTACATTTATATTCTCCTTAACAGACTGGATTCAAATTCTGATTTTTCCATTACTAAAAAAAGCTGTGTGACCTTGGGCAGTTCACCGTCTCTCTGAAACTTAAGTGCCTTTGTCTATGAAATGGGACTAATACCTACCTTATAGAGTTGTGGCAAAAATTAAATGTAGCTGATGATGAAAATGATAATAGCAGTGATTATACACTGGTGATATCCTTAAATAAGAAAATATTGTAACATAAATAATACAGAATTTTTAGTCCATTGACTAGTCTGTATCTCATTGTCTCAATAACTGTGTAACCTTAGGCAAGTTACCTAATATCATTAGGATTCAATTTCCTTATATCTGTAAGAACTCTTCCAGTCTACTAAGACTGTGTAAGAACTACTAGGAAATAATTTGATTGCCTCCTGATTAACTATAAGTAGATTATATATTCAACAGATACACATTGAACGCTTGTAACTATAGAGTATACAAAAAAATAGATATAAAACACAAGTAAATTCAGGATATAGGGAGTTTCCATGCTTTTCTTCCAATTCCAGTATAAATTATTTTCAGTTTTGTAAAATAATATTGAATACCTAGTATTTGCAGCACGTCGTTCTTGACCTGAGTAGCCAGACTACACTGCTGGCATAATTGGAACCACACATGTCGCAACAGGACATGGGATATGCTGGCTTGTGCTGTGGCTTCTCTCTTCGGGGGTCACCAAGTATAATACTTTTCATGCAGTACATTTTACCTGAGCTCCCTGGCTCACCTTTGTGTTGACCCTGATTTTCCTTCTTTTTTTCCGTATATATACTCTTCCCTATTATAGCTCTTTCCTTTTAGAGTTAGAACATAGGTGATTTCTCCTACTCTGCTGGAGAAAAAACAGCAATCTAGTATAGTATTTATTTCTTTGTGCTTGTTTATTAATACACATTGCTAAGAGTTGCCTGTCTTTTTAAAGGCACACTTGCATTATTTTGCATATAAATGGAGTATTAAATACCATCCTTTAACTTAAACAAACCAAGTTTCATTTGAAGTCTTGCATGTAAAGATTCCATTGGAAGGGTAAATTTTAAAATAATACTTCAAACATGACTGCCACAGTTTTCTTTGCAACTTGAAGTTTTCATCAACATTTTGCAATTCTAGCAAATGGTAGTTTGCAGTGCAAAGGAACACCTGGGGTGTGTTGTCTAAGTTATTCAAATTCATAAATGTTTGTCAGATTTTAGAACAAAGTTATGTCAGTGTGAGTATCAGTGTCTTGGATTAAAAGGATTAAAAGGTGTTACCAAAGATGGCCTGAAAATGATGATTAAAAAGTGTTACCAAAGATGGCCTGAAAATGATGA
>NC_045443.1:91783352-91816628 GCF_002776525.5 Piliocolobus tephrosceles | reverse complement strand
AAAATGATGATTAAAAAGTGTTACCAAAGATGGCCTGAAAATGATGACCTTAAGGAGATTTCACATTCAGCGAGGTAAATTCTTCTAGTTCCCTCATAACGTTTTTCATTTTCAGAATGCCAATAAAAGATAGTTTTAAGGAAGCCACCCAACAGAGTTGTCCTTATTTACCTAAATTAATGAGGTAATTATGTCTCAGAACTTTGAAAAAGATCAGGATTTAAGTACTGTCTCTTTGGAATCTGTATCCAGGGCTTCTTAGATAATACATACTGTCAATTATATTTCCGTTTCTTGCTTGTTTATACTGTGCTCTTGTGTGTCTTTTTGTGAGTATGTGTACTTTAACAGATCCTGACCCCCTGTAAAATGCCCAGTATTGCCAGTTTTGACATTTATTAAAGTTTTGTTAGTAATATCTGAATACTTCCATTGTGTCAAAAGCATAAAGCAAATTCACAACATGAAGGCCAGAATCTATATGGCAGACATTCTGTGAAGAACAGGGTGACTTGATCCAGTGGAGCTTCAGGAGACCATGAATTACTTGAAATTTTATGCAACATTTTAACATGAGCATTTTATTTTTTAAAAATCCCTAATTTTCCTAGGATTCGGGACTTGATCACAAAGAAGATTAAGAACCAGGGATCTAGGGGCAGAAAGAAACCTTATTGTAACATTTGGAATTTGGTTCAGATTACTCATAGAAAAGTGCTATTATTTGTCATTACTGGGTAATAAATGTTCATATGTTATTTTAAGTAAAATTCTGTTTAGTATATTTTTAGGAAATTAACAGTATAAGTACATCGGTGATGTTAGGATGATATAAATAAGGCAATAAAGAAAAGCTTAAGATCCATAGATGAGTAAATTTGAATGCAGAGAGGACAGGTAAATTGCTTGAGCATATACCACTGGTTTAACAGCAAAAGTAGGCCTGAAGACAGACCTCACTTGTTGCTTGACTTCCTATTCGGTGTTCTTTCAGTTTCAATAATTATAGTTTAGTTAAAAATGTCTTCTCATTTCAATAAATCTTAGGGTGAAATGAAAAATAAGTTTTTGTAGATCTTGAAGTTACCATGAGATGAATCAACTTCCTATGAAATCAGATGGCTCTAATTTTCCACCTTATGCAGCTATAGTATGTTTGTTAATGAAATGCTGTGTCATTCTTCCCCTTTTACAGTTAGTATATAATAGCAGGTTATAATTACATTTGTCATAGTGATTGGATTTTCTTTGTAATTGTATTTCTTCAAAATTTTAAAGTATTTGTAATTTAAATTCTGTCAATGAAATTATAATGTAGTAAAACTCAATCTACAGAAAGTTTAAGTATTAAAACAAATTCTCAGCTGCTTTCATGTGAACATCATTTTATAAAACTTACTTTTGTAGAAAAGAACTTCCAAAAGGAAATTTAAAATGCAGGCTGGGCGTGATGGCTTGTGCCTGTAATCCCAGCACTTTGGAAGGCCAAGGCGGGTGGATCATGAGGTCAGGAGTTCAAGACCAGCCTGGCCAAGATGGTGAAACCCCATCTCTACTAAAAATACAAAATTTTGCCAGGTGTGGTGGTGCATGCCTGTAATCCCAGCTACTCGGGAGGCTGAGGCAGGAGAATCGCTGAACCCAGGAGACGGAGGTTGCCGTAAGCTGAGATGAAGCCACTGCACTCCAGCCTGGGCGACAGAGCGAGACCCTGTCTCAAAAAATAAATAAAGGCCGGGCGCGGTGGCTCAAGCCTGTAATCCCAGCACTTTGGGAGGCCGAGACGGGCGGATCACGAGGTCAGGAGATTGAGACCATCCTGGCTAATATGGTGAAACCTCGTCTCTACTAAAAAATAAAAAAAAAATTAGCCGGGCGAGGTGGCGGGCACCTGTAGTCCTAGCTACTCAGGAGGCTGAGGCAGGAGAATGGCATAAACCCGGGAGGCGGAGCTTGCAGTGAGCTGAGATCCGGCCACTGCACTCCAGCCCGGGCGACAGAGCAAGACTCCGTCTCAAAAAAAAAAAAAAAAAAAAACTAGCCAGGCGACCAGGCAGGCGCCTGTAGTCCCAGCTACTTGGGAGGCTGAGGCAGGAGAATGGCGTAAACCTGGGAGGCGGAGCTTGCAGTGAGCTGAGAACCGGCCACTGCACTCCCGCCTGGGCGGCAGAGCAAGACTCCGTCTCAGAAAAAATAAATAAATAAATAAAAATAAATAAATAAATAAATAAAAATGCAAAACTGATGTCAGCACAAGGTCGCCATTTTATGAACGGTCATTTAAAAATCTATGAGTTAATTTGGAGGGATGTCTTATTGTAGTTACCAGTACAAAGGCAGTACTCACTTTTCTGTTTATTTCCTTTAAATGAGGATTTTGCATGAAACTATTCCTTGAAACATTTTCAGGACCTTTTGTTGATGGAGTCTCTTCCAGTAAGACACTTCTGTTTCTCATCCTTGCCCTCTTTGGCTCTAAGACCTCTTTTTGATTTGTGTCTGACTCCCAACTCCAGTTTTTATGGGGTTTTTATTGGACTCTTAAGTAAATTGTCTTTTACTTTCTTGTTTCTACCATCTCACATTTTCTGTATTTGACTTGTATATATTTGTAGTTTCCTACTCTGATTCCATAGTTTTCTATATTTGGGTAATATATCAGAAAACGGGTCATCTAATCTTTATGTTTGTATTGATTAAATCCTTATTATATGACTATATCTAATTTTAGAAGCTCCTTACCAAAGAGAAGGGCTATGGAAAATGAATTTATGTGATTTATACTTGTTCCTGCCTCTATCCCCTACCTCATACTTGTGCACATGCGCACACAGACACAATCTATACACAGACTATTTTGTCACCAGATTTAATTGATTCTTCCTTCCCCCCCTTTATTCATTCTTTGCCTCTTAATTGATTTATTTACCTTCAGTTCTTAAGCCAACAGATTTGCATTTATTAATTGTACCACCTTCAACAGCTAACCGAAAAACAATGCTTTCGTATGGTATATAAAGTTTATTCCCTGCCATTCCTCCACAGATTTCACATCTGCTAGTGCTCTCCATGTAATACATAGCTTGTTTTAAGAGCAGACCATGTGATGTTATACACATAATAACATTTTATATGCTGTTCCTTCTACCTAGAGTACCTTCTTTGTCCCTAACACATTTTTTATTCTTAAATTTAATTTTAATTTTTTTAGAGACAAGGTCTCACTCTGTTGCCGAGGCTGGAGTACATTGGCACAATCATAGTTCACTGCAGCCTCAAACCCCTAGACTCAAGTGATCCTCTTAGTCTCCCCAATGGCTGGGACTAAGGGGCTAATTTAAATTTTTTTTTTTTTTTTTTTTTTTAAGAGAAAGGATCTCACTATGTTGCCTAGGCTGGTCTCCAACACCAGGCCTCAGACACTTCCTTTTGCCACAGCCTCTTGACTCAGCTGGGATTTTAGGTGCAAGTTACTGTGTCCAGCTATGGACACTTTTTAAAAGGAAGGTTTCAGGCCAAGTGCAGTGGATTACACCTATAATCCTAGCACTTTAGGAGGCCAAGGCAGGAGGATTGCTTGAGGCCAGGAGTTTGAGACCAGCCTGGTCAACATAGCAAGAGCCCATTGCTACAAAAAAATTGAAAAATTATCTGAGTGTAAGTGATGGTGTGCACCTGTAGTCCTGACAGCTACTTGGAATGCTGAGGAGAGAGGATCACTTGAGCCCAGAAGTTTGAAGTTAAAGTGAGCTATGACCGTGCCACTGCACTCCAGCCTGGATGACATAGTGAGACCCTGTCTTTTAGAAATATTAACAAATTTAAAAAGTTTCAGGATTTTTTCCCTGCAGATTTTCCAGTCATCAAATATTTGATTTTAGATACTTGTAATTAAGTCTTTAAGGCAAGATTAAGCCAGAGGACCATACATAGATATTCGTAAAGAAATGCCTCAGTTCTGTTAGGAAAGAACAGTGTTTTCTTGATGTCTCCTTATTTGAACTACTGTTGCAGGCACTGACACTCCTTTCTTCTTGGAAGGTACTTAGACTCTACTTTACTACCAAAGCGTTTTCTCGTTACCACTTATGTTTTGGGGTAAGTATTGAATGACAAGAAAATGACGAATAGTAATTTCAATTTTCAATTATCAACAGGTGAAAGAACTTAAACATTCAAACAAACTGGAAATAACAGACATCAAACTGGAGACAGCAAGGGCTAAGAGTGAGCTAGAAAGAGAAAGGAATAAGATTCAAAGTGAACTGGATGGTAATGTGTGATTTCCCTTGCTGCTGCTACTGCTTATTTTCAGATATGAACTCAAATTATTAAAATAGTTGAACCTGAATTTTTATTTCCAGATTTTCAACTTAATTTAGTTTAAATTTTGGAGTACATATGAAATGTTTATTATATGTTGAGTGTGTTGTTCATTGTAAGATTTAATAACTTTTAAAAAATCAATCATGTTTTTATCATCGTTTTTGGATACATAAATGAACTTTGTAAATGGGATGCCATACTTCGTCATTTATAAATCTTAAATCTATTGTATAGTTTATTAGTCTCAGGACATTTTAAGTCTAGAGAATGTGAAGAAGATAATTGAGTTCCAGGCTTAATTTTTTTCAATTAAAAAAAATTTTTTATGTAGACCCTAGGCCAGTCATTGTAGCCTAGTGCAGAGTAGGCTTATTTTCTTATTTTTTATTTATTTATTTTTTTTTTGAGACGGAGTCTCGCTGTGTCCCTCTGGCTGGAATGCAGTGGTGTGATCTCGGCTCACTGCAAACTTCACCTCCCAGGTTCATGCCATTCTCCTGCCTTAGCCTCCCGAATAGCTGGGACTACAGGCGCCTGTCACCAGGCTGGCTAATTTTTTGTATTTTCAGTAGTGACAGTGTTTCACTGTGTTAGCCAGGATGGTCTCGATCTCCTGACCGCATGATCTGCCTGCCTCGGCCTCCCAAAGTACTGGGATTACAGGTGTGAGCCACTGCACCTGGCCAAGTAGGCTTATTTTTAAGTTCCAGTTTAATCTTAGAACATCCATCTCATCAGGTTTCCTCATTATTTATGTTGTTTCTTACTTGAAGTATTTAAATAAGCTTACATTTGGCCTGTAGCTATCCTTGAGTTGATCTGTAGTTGAACTCATTTCAGACAGAGTTTATGATGAATGCCTTTCATGTTTTGAAACGGGGTCTCACCTTGTTGCCAGGCTAGCCTTGAATTCCTTGGCTCAAATGATCCTCCTGCCTAAGCCTCCTCAGTAACTGGGACTACAGGTGCTAACACCGTGTCTGTATGCTGTGAATGATTTTTTCCAATTATTAATTTCTGTTTATTTGACTCATGGATTTCCATAGAGGTAGGGAATAAATTTTTTTATGAACTTAAAGGATGCTGCATTTTGTTTTTACTTGAGTTAGATGTGAGTTTGCTTTAATTATTCCATCTGCAAAGTATTTGCCATTTCATCACAAAGATTTCTGAATTCATTGTATGAACTTGAAAGTGTCCATGTTATTTATACTTCTGCTAGAAATCTGGCAATTCTGCTAGAATCAATAGGTTTTGAAGAGTTTTGTGATTTATTTCACTCTGCTATCAGCTAGCTTTGTCTATGATGCTGTCTTAGAGGCTTAGGTCACAGAACCCCTTTAGAGGTGAGGAAAGTAAACCTCTGGTTTATCATCCAGGTTGTTCTCAACTCTCAGTGTTTGAATGAGGAAATGTATGTAGCCTTTTATTAAAGTTTTTATATGTGTATGCACTAAATAAACAGTGACAGGAAAATTTGCTCTGAGTTTTATCCTGTTTCATTCTTATTTTAAGAGAGTTTATTAATGATGTGAGTATTATTGAGAATATATATTCATAGAGACTTTCTACATTCTTTTAGTTGTCTTACAGCTTATGAATGCTTGCTGTTAAATGTGACTTGTCATCTTAGTGACATTGAATATAGTACATTTTTCTCCTTAAAAAACACTAGGATTACAGTCAGACAATGAAATTCTCAAAGCAGCTGTTGAACACCACAAAGTGCTCTTAGTAGAAAAGGATCGTGAATTAATACGTAAAGTACAAGCTGCCAAAGAAGAAGGTTATCAAAAACTTGTGGTATTACAAGATGAAAAGTAAGTACTTAATTACCTTAGTTTGACTTAAATATCCTTGCAAATGAAAACATTTTGCTGTCATATCATCTATATTATAGTTCTTGTAACATAATTATGATCTCTTGTTTTAGGTTAGAACTCGAGAACAGATTAGCAGATTTGGAGAAAATGAAAGTGGAACATGATGTCTGGAGGCAATCTGAAAAGGATCAGTATGAGGAGAAATTGCGGGCTTCACAGATGGCAGAAGAGATCACCAGGAAGGAGCTTCAGAGTGTTAGGTGATATATACATATATATTTAAAGTTTTTCATGTTGAAATAATGTCAGAGTTAACAAAATGATGTACAAGTAGTACAAAGAATTCCCATGTGCCCTTCACCCTGATCTCCCAAATACGGATACCTTATGTAACCGTATTATAATAACCAAGATTAAGAAATTAATATGAATATAATCAGGAAATCAGACATTACTATTATAAAATCTATTAACTGTACTCAAATTTTACCAGTTGTCCCACTGATGTCTTTTTTCTGGTCTAAAACCCAATCCAGGATCACACATTGCATTTAGTTACTTTTAATATGGAACGTATGAACGCTTTGACAAATACTTGTCAGTATTTTGTATATCCTCTCTCAATTTGGTTTTGTATTGCATTTTTCATGGTTAAATTCAGGTTAGGTATTTTTAGGAAAACATCAAAGTCATGTGTCCTCAGTGCATCATAATAGGAGGTTCATGATTTGGCCCCTTAACTGGTGATTTTAACTTTGATCACTTGGTTAAGGTGCCGTCTGCCATGTTTTTCCCCTATAAAATTACTATTTTTTCCCCTTTGTAATATATAATTATCTTGTGGTTGCCCATATGATATTTCAAGTCTAGGTAAATATTCTCATATTTTGCCTTTATGTATTCTTCCATTAATTTTAGTATCCATTGATAATTATTATCTGAAACAGTTATAATTCTAGCGTTTGCCAAATGGTGATCTTTCCATTTCTGTGATCCTTCCACATTTATTAGTTGAAATTCTCCTGAAAGGAAGAGCTTTCCATTCTCCTCTAGATATATTTATATCACTATGGATTTATACATTCATATTTTTTCTATAGATTATAATATTTTGTTATAATATTTTTTGTTGCTCAACTTTTCTCAGATTTGACTATTGGAAGATCTTTCAAGTTGAATCCCATGTCCTTTTGACATAATCCCATGATTTATTGTGACTTTTTTCTGTCATTACAGGATGTTCTATGATTCTCTTTCACTTTCCCTGCCCCAGCCCTGGAATTAAGCATTTCTCTGAGGTGCTTTGATTCCTTTTTAATTGGAGAATGGCATTTAGAAACCAAAATCTCGGCTCTAGGTATGCTTGTTGGTACTAGAGAATCACTGCTTCTAGGTCCTCTCAGTGAACTGAAAAGTACACATTTATGTGTATTTCTTTATTTTTTTCTCTATATTAATAATCTTGAGTTTACATTGATATTTCCGGCTCTGTTCCAGCACCATGGAGTTCATTCTGGCCTTCCTCTTTTCCTACTTGCAATTCTTTTGACAGTGAGAAAACTGATACTCATTATTCATACTGTATTTACTTATTTCCTCAGTCCTAGAATATAAAGTTGTTTTAGAATTGCTAACTCATCACTCAGTGAAAAACAGACCCATTAACTTACATGTAATATTTGTGTATAGTTGTTTTTATCTTTAACCTTAGAGTATATAGTCAAAATATTGTTTTCCAAAGTTACTTAGGATTTTTCTCCCTGAATTCTCCTTTAATGTGGTTTGTTATTTACTTATAAAGCAGGTTGATTCTTTCTGTTCTATTCTATTTTGAGTCCATACCTCATCCTTGTTTATTTATTTATTTATTTGTGTGTTGGGCTTTTGAAATATCTACATGGTTCTAAAAGACAGAACTGTAATATACCAAAAAACAAACAAACAAAAAACAAACAAACAAAAAAACTCAAAAAGGTGCCACTTCCCACATCTACTCTACCCTGTTCCCATTTCCCTCATCTTTTCTCCTCTATCCTGCCCCATGTGAGATTAATCTCATTAGCTTCTGGTTTAGACTTCCTACATTTTTTGTTGTTGTTGTTGTTCCTCACAAATATCAGATGTCATTGTGTTTTTCCTTCTTTCTTATCAGTGTACCCTGGAAACTGCTTCAGATTAGTTCATCGAGATTAACTTCATTCTTTTTTATGGCTGCATAGCACTCTACTGTATGTTTCTATCAGTGTTTAGTGAAACAATCTCTTATGTTTATGTAGTTTCCAATATTTTGTCTTTTATTTTTTTTCTGAAACAGAGTCTTGCTCTGTCGCCCAGCCTGGAGGGCAGTGGGGCGATCTTGGCTCACTGCAGCCTCTACCTCCGCCTCTGGGATTCAAGTGATTCTCCTGCCTCCTGAGCAACTGAGATTGCAGGCATATGCCACCACAACTGGCTAAAATTTTGTATTTTTAGTAGAGGTGAGATTTCACCATGCTGGCCAGGCTGCTCTCAAACTCCTGGCTTCAGGTGATCTGCCCACCTCGGGCCTCCCAGTGTACCGGGATTAAAAGTGTTGAGCCACTGCACCTGGCCTCCAGTATTTTGTGATTGCAACTGATGATGCAATTAATAATGTTGTACATGTAAATATTTTCATTTTCTGGAGGTGTATCTTCAGGGTGAATTTCTGAAGTAAATTGGTGGGTCAAAAGGTAAATCATATGCAGTTTTGTTGGATATTGCCAAATTTCCATCCAAGAGAATTATATCACTTTGCATCTTAGTGTAGTTTAATTTGCATTTCTCACATTATAAATGAGATTGAACAATGTTTCATTTGTTTAAGGGCCATTTTTACATCATTTTTGTATGAATTGTTTGTTCCTGTCTTTCCCTATTGTGCTTGGTTTTTTTGGCCTTTTTTACCTTGCTTAAAATTTTTTTTTTTTTAATTACCTTGCTTTTTAGGAGTTCTTTATATATTAGGATTATGCTGCAGATATTTTCTGTCAGTGTGTGTCAGCAGTCTTTTGAGTTTGCTTCTGTTATTTTTTTGCCATGCAAAAATTTTTATTATGTAATCAAATTTAATCTGTTATTGCTCTGGGTATTAAGTCAGAGTTAGTAGTCTCTCCCTGAACTGAGGTTAAAGAGGAATTCACTTCCTTTTGCTTGTATGGTTTCATTTTTTACATTTAGTTCTGTGATCTATTTGAAGTGTATTTTTTTGTATGCTGTGAGGTATGGATTTAATTAGTTTTTTCTAAGTAGCTAATTGATTGTCTCACACTTTTATTAAAAACCTGTCTTTGCCGCAGTGATTCATAATGATGCTTTTATTGTATTTTAAATTTCCATATATACTTGGGTATATTTCTGGACTTTCTATTCCGTTTCACTCATCTGGTTGTCTGTTCATGTGCCATTTTACAATTTTTTTAAAAAATTTTGTTTCAATTTTTATTTAGAGACAGAGTCTTTCTTTGTTGCCCAGGCTGGAGTGCATGATCATGGCTCACTGTAACATTGAACTCCTGAGCTCAAGCGATCCTCCCTCCTCAGCCTCCCAAGTAGTTGGGACTTTAGGCACCTGCACCATTATTATGATACTTTAATTATAGAGGCTTTATAGTATGCTTTAATATCTGGTGGTGGTACTCGGTCCTTAGAGTTTTTCTCTCAGTATTTTCCTAGCTAGTGTTATATGTTTGTTTTTTCATATCAACTTGAATATTAATGTCTAGCTCCATAAAAAAGTTTATTTGCAGTTTTATTGGGATTTCATTAATTTTTTTCCAATATTTGAAAATTGATAAAATACATATAAAAATAAAATCTCGCATCTTAACTAATTTTTTGTTTTGTTTTGTTTTTTGTTTTTTTTTTTTATCTTAACTAATTTTAAGTGTACAATTCAGTGGTATTGAATACATTCATATTGTGGAACCATCATTACCATCCATCTCCAGAGTTCTTTTCACCTTGTAAAACAAACTGTACCCATTAAACAATAACTCCCCATTACCCCATCCTCCCAACCCTGGATAATCACCAGTTCACTTTCTGTCTTTTAGGATTTTTGACTACTCTACATACCTTTGTAAGTGGAGTCAAGCAGTATTTGTCTTTTTTTTTGTTTTTTTGTTTTTTTTTTACTGGGTTATTTTACTCAGCATGATGTCTTTTTTTTTTGGACTGGGTTATTTTACTTAGCATAATGTCATTATTATTAATGTTATTATTTTGAGACAGAGTCTCACTCTGTTGCCCAGGTTGGAGTGCATTGGCATGATCTCAGTTTACTGCAACCTCCGTCTCCCAGGTTCAAGCCATTCTCCTGCCTTAGTCTCCCAAGTAGCTGGGATTAAAGGCGCCTGCTACCAAACCTGGCTAATTTTTGTATTTTTAGTAGAGATGTGGTTTCACCATATTGGCCAGGCTGGTCTCGAACTCCTGACCTCAGGTGATCCGCCCACCTCAGCCTCCCAAAGTGCTGAGATTACAGGTGTGAGCCACCACGCCTGACCTAATGTTCATTATTGTCTAAGGCTTAATGATATTTCATTCTGCTTATATGCTGTATTTATTGATTTGTTTACAGACACCTGGATTGCTTCCACATTTTAGCTGTTAATGATGCTATTATGAACATGTATGTACAAATATCTCCTTACAACCTTGGTTTCAGTTATTTTGGGTGTATATCCAGAAGAGGAATTACTGGATTATATTGTAATTCTGTTTGTAATTTTTTGAGGAACTACCATTCTGTTTTCTTCAGTGGCTGCACCATTTTAAATTCCCACCAAAAATGCACAAGGCTTCTAATTTCTCCATATCTTCACCAGCACTTATTTCATGTTTTTTAAAAACTTAATTGACACACAGTTGTACATGTTTACAGGGTACAGTGTGATATTTTGATTCACGTATACAGTGCGTAATGATCAAATCAGGGTAATTAGCACATCCATCACCTCAAACATTTAATGCGTTCTTTCATTTGGGAACATTCAAAATCGTCTCTTCTCGCTCAAATATACAATAAATTAGTGCTAATTATAGTCAGCCTGTAGTGCTGTAGAACACCAGAAATTATTCTTCCTATCCAATAGTAATTTTGTATTTGTTAACCAACCTGTATCTTCCCTCCTCACTACCCTTCCAGCCTCTAGTAACCACTATTCTACTCTCTAGTTCCATGAAACAAACTTTTTTAGCTTCCACATGTGAGAACATGCAGTATATATCTTTGTGTGCCTGACTTATTTAATTAACATATTGTCCTCCGTATTGTCCATGTTGCCATGAACGACAGGATTTCGTACTTTTTAATGACTGAATAGTACTCCATTGTTTATATGTGCCACATTTTCTTCATCCATCTGTTGATGGGCACTTAGGTTGATTCCATATCTTGGTTATTGTGAATAGTTCTACAGTAAACATAGGAGTGCAGATATCACTTTGACATACTAATTTCCTTTGCTTTGGGCATATACCCAGTTGTGGAATTGCTGGGTCCTGTGGTAGTTCTGTTTCAGTTTTTTTTGAGACAGGGTCTCACTTTGTCACCCAGGCTGGAGTACAGTGGTATGGTCGTGGCTCACTGTAACCTCTGCTTCCGAGGTTCCAGTGATTCTCTTGCCTCAGCCTCTTGAGCAGCTGGGATTACAAGTGTGTGTCACCATACCCAGCTAATTGATTGATTGATTGATTGTATTTTTTTGTAGAGATGGAGTTTCACTGTGTTGACCAGGCTGGTCTCCAACTCTTGACCCCTCATGATCCGCCTGTCTTAGCCTCCCAAAGTGCTGAGATTACACGTGTGAGCCACTGCACTTGGCCTGTTGTTAGTTTTTTTGTAGAGCCTCCGTACTATTTTTCTTAATGGCTATACTAATTTACATCTGCACTAACAGTGTATTAGAGTCCCTTTTCTCCTCATTCTTGAAAACATTTGTTTTGTCTTTTTGACGGTAGGCATTCTAGCTGGTGAGATGAAATCTCATTGTGGTTTGATTTGCATTTCCCTGATGAATAGTTAGGTTGAACAATTTTTCATAAATGTTTTTCATAAGTTCATAAATCCATTCAGATCATTTGCCCATTTTTAAATGGAATTATTTGGGGCTTTTTGCCATTGAGTTGTTTGAGTTTCTTGTTTATTCTAAATGTTAATCCCTTGTCAGATAAATGGGGTTTGCAGGTGGGCCAGGTGTGATGGCTCACACCTGTAATCCCAGCACTTTGGGGAGCCAAGGCAGGCAGATCACCTGAGGTCAGGAGTACAAGACCAACCTGACCAACATGGTGAAACCGCGTCCCTACTAAAAATACAAAATTAGCTGGGCCTGGTGGTGTGCGCCTGTAATCCCAGCTACACGGGAGGCTGAGGCAAAAGAATTGTTTGAACCTGGGAGGCAGAGGTTGTGGTGAGCCGAGACCATGCCATTGCACCCCAGCCTGGGCAAAAAGAGGGAAACTCTGTCTCAGAAAAAAAAAAAAAAAAGGTTAGTTTGCAGGTATTAATATTTTCTCCCATTGTATAGGTTGTCTCTTTACTCTGTTAATTGTTTCCTTTGTTGTGCAGAAACTTTGGTTTGATACAATCTCATTTATCTATGTTTGCTTTTGTTGCCTGCATTTTCTGTTGTTATGGTTGTTTTATTTATTTTGTTTTTGTAGTTATATAAAGGATGGGGTTTTGCTGTGTTGCCCAGGCTGGATTGCAGTGGGTATTCACTGGTGCAATGCTACTATTCTTCAGCATAGAGTTTTGACCCACTCTGTTTCTGACCTGGGTCAGGTCAGCCCTCCTTAGGCATTCTGATGGTCCTCTACTCCTCGGAGGTCATTATCCTGATGCGAAACTTAATGTGGATGCCCAATTGGAATAGCACACTATAGCACCTACAGCACAAAATTTCTGGACTCAGGTGATCTTCTTGCCTCAGCTTCCCAAGTAGCTGGGACTATAGGCATGTGCCACCATGCCCAACTTGTTGCCTGTGTTATTGAGGTCTTACCCGTAAAATCTTCACCCAGGGCAATGTCCTGAAGTCTTTTCCTTGTGTTTTCCTGTAGTAGTTTCATAGTTTGGGACCTCATACTTAAGTCTTTGATTCTTATATATGATGAGAGATGGACCTAGTTTTATTCTTTTGCATTTGGATATGCAGTTTTCCCAGAATCATTTATTGAAGAGGCTGTCCTTTCCCCAATGTATTTTCTTGGTGCTTTTGTTGAAAATCAGTTATCTGTAAATATGTGGAATTATTTTTGACTTCTCTATTCTGTTTCATTGGGTGGGTGTATCTGTTTTTATGCCAGTACTATGGTGTTTTTGTTACTATAGCTTTGTAGCATATTTTGAAGTCAGATAGTGTGATAGATATCTCCAGCTTTGTTCTTTTTACACAGGATTGCTTTGACTCTTTGGAATCTTGTGACTCCATGCAAATTTTAAGATTTTTTTTTTTTTTAATTTCTGTGAAGAAATTCATTGGTAATATGGTAGAAATTGCGTTGACTGTAGATCACTTTTGGTAGTATGGTCATGTTAACAGTATTAATCTCCCAATCTGTGAACAAGAGATTTCTTTTCATTTTTTGGTGTCTTCAATTTCTTTAATCAGTATTTTATAGTTTTCCTTCTAGAGATCTTTTACCTCCTTGGTTAAATTTATTCATAGATATTTTAATTTTTATAATAAAGAAGATTTCTTTCTTTTCCAGTTAGTTAAGTATGTAGAAATGCTACTGATTTTTGTATGTTGAGTTTTTATCCTGAAACGTTAATGAATTACAAGTTCTAAGAGCTTTTTGGTAGGATCTTTAGGTTTTTCTGTATATAAGATAACGTCACCTTAAGTGGACAGTTTTGACTTCCTTCTTTTTTATTTGGAAGCCATTTATTTCTCTCTCATGTCTAATTGCTTTGGCTGAGATTTCCAGTGCTGTTTTGAATAAGATTGACGAGGGTGGACATCCTTGTATTGTTCCGGTTCTTAGAGGAAAAGCTTTCAATGTTTTTTTGTTCAGTATGTTGTTAGTTGTGGTTTTGTCATATATGGTATTCATTGTATTGAGGTGTGTTTCTTTTATACCTAATTTTTTTTAGTTTTTGTCATGAAGGAAAGCTGAATTTTTATCAGATGCTTTTTCTGCATGTATTGAAATTATCCTTTTTTTCTTCATTCAGTTGATAGGATGTATCACATTTATTGATTTGCATATGTTGAACCATCCTTGCATACCTGTGATAAATCCAACTTGATCATGGTGAATAATCTTTTTAATGTGTTGCTGGATTTGGTTTGCTAGTGTTTTATTGAGGGTTTTTGCATCTGTATGTATTAGGGATACTGGCCATAGTGCTCTTTTTTTGTTGTGTTCTTGTCTGGTTTTGGTGTCAGGGTAATGCTGGCCATATAGAATGAGTTTGGAAGATTTCTCTCCTTTTCAATTTTCGGGAGTAGTTTGAGAAGAATTAGTATTAGTTCTTTTTTAAAAGTTTGGTAGAATTCAGCAGTGAAGACATCTAGTCCTAGACATTTTTTCTTGGGAGACTTTTTATTGATGATGCAGTCTTGTTACTCATTATTGATCTGTTCAGGTTTTGTATTTCCTCTGGTTCAATCTTGACAGGTTTTGTGTGTTTAGCAATTTATCCATTTTCTCTAGGTTTTCCAATTTGTTGTCCTACAGTTGCTCATAATAGTCTCTAATGTTCTTTAGTATTTCTGTGGCATCAGCTGTAATTTCTGCTTTTTCATTTTTAATTTTATTTATTTGGGTCTTCTCACTTTTAGTTAGTCTAGCTAATGTTTTGTCAGTTTTGTTTTTTCAAAAAACCAACATTTTGTTGATATTTTATGGTTTTTTAGTCTCCTTTTTTGTAAATTTCTGTACTGATTTTTATGTTTTATTTCTGTCTACTAACTTTGGATTTTGTTCTTGTTTTTCTAGTTCCTGGGGGAACATGATTATGTTGTTAATTTGAAGTTTTTGTACTTTTAGATGTAGGCATTTATTGGTATAAACTTTTACTCTTAATTCTGCTTTTGCGGTATTCATTGCATAGGTTTTGGTATGTTGTATTTTTGTTTTTATTTATTTGTTTTTAATAAATTTTTCTGTTTGTTTTTTGTTGTTGTTGTTTGTTTTTTTGAGACAGAGTCTCACTCTGTAGCCAGGCTGGAGTGCAGTGGCACGATCTCCGCTCACTGCAGCCTCTGCCTCCCAGATTCAAGCAATTCTCCTGCCTCAGCCTCCCGAGTAGCTGGGACTACAGGCCCGTGCCACCACACCCATCTAATTTTTGTATTTTTAGTAGAGACAGGGCTTCACTATGTTGGCCAGGATGGTTTCAATCTCTTGACCTTGTGATCCTCCCACCTCAGCCTCCCAAAGTGTTGGGATTACAGGTGTGAGCCACCACACCCGGCCTTCAGTTTATCTTTTAATTTCCTCCTTGACTCATTGGTCATTCAGTAGCGTGTTATTTAATTTTCATGTATTTGTACACCTTTCAGAGTTCTTGTTCCTGATTTCTAGTTTTATGTTGCTGTTGTCAGAAAATATACTTGATATGATACTGATTTTTAAAAATTTATTGAGACTTCTTTTGTGGCCTAACATATGGTCTGTCCTATGGAATACTCCATGTTCTGTTAAGAAGAGTGAATATTCTGGCCAAGCATAGTGGCTCATATCTGTAATCCCAGCACTTTGGGAGACCAAGGTAGGCAGATCACTTGAGGTCAGGAGTTGGAGAGCAGCCTGGCCAAAATGGTGAAACCTTGTCTCTACTAAAAATACAGAAAAAAATTAATTGGGCTTGGTGGTGTGTGACAGTAATCCCAGCTACTCGAGAGGCTGAGGCACAGGAACCCAGGAAGTAGAGGTTACAGTGAGCCGAGATTGTGCCACTGCCCTCCAGCCTGGGTACCAGAGCAAGACTCTATCTCAAAAAAAAAAAAAAAAAAAAAAGAGAAGAAGAATGAGTATTCTGCATTCTGCAGCTACTGGATGAAGTGTTTTACAAGTGTCTGTGAAGTCCATTTGGTCTATGGTGTAGTTTAAATCCTATTTTTCTTTCTAGGTGATCTGTCTTGTGCTGAGAGTGGGGTATTGAAGTCCTCTACTATTAATGCATTGGTGTCTGTCTTTCCCCTTAGATAATAATTATATTTGCTTCTCTGGTGTTTGATGCATACATATTTACTATTGTTAATCCTCTTGCTGAATTGTTTTTTTTTTTTTTCCGTTATATAATGAACTTCCTTGTCTCTTTACAGCTTAAAAACTATTTTTTACAGTTTCTTTTTACAGTGTGACAAACTTTTCACAGTTTTTGACTTAAAGTTTATTTTATCTGATATAAGTAAGTTACTTCTATTCATTTTTGGTTTCTCTTTGCATGGAGTTTTTTTTTTTTTCACTTCGTTTTCAGAGTATGTATGTCTTTATGGGTGAAGTGAGTTTCCTTTAGGCAGCATGTATTTGGGCTTTGAGTTGTTATGCCTTTACCCAGTCTGTGTGTCTTAATTGGGGGATGTAATCTGTTTACATTCAAAGTTATTCTTGATAGGCAAGGACTTAGTCCTGTCATTTTGTTAATTGTTTTCTGGTTGTAATGTAGATCTTCTGTTTGTTTCTTACTCTCTTAATTGTTTATATTTGTGATTTGGTGGATTTCTGTAGTGACAAAGTTTTATTTCTTTCTCATTTGTATATCTATCTGCTCTACTAGTGAGTTTTATTCTTGCATGTTTTCATAATGATAGTCATTGTCTTTTCATTTTCAGTTGTAGGACTCCCTTAAGAATTTCTTGTTGAGTAGGGGTAGTGGTGATTAATTCTCTCAGTTTTTGCTTGTCTGAGAAAGACTTTGTTTTTTCTTCATTTCTGAAGGATAGTTTTGCTGGGTATAGTATTTTTGAATGGAAGTTATTTTTCTTTCACTACTTTTGAGTATATCATTCTGTTCTCTTCTTGCCTATAAGGTTTCTCTTGAGAAATCTGTTTGTCTCATGGGATTTTCTTATATATGACTTGATGCTTTTTTCTTGTTGTTTATAGAATTCTTTGATTTGATTTTTGATGTTTGAGTATAGTGTGCCTTGCAGAGGACCTTTTTGGGTTGAATCAGTTTGGGGTCTTTGAGCTTTTTGGATTTGGATATTCATGTCTCTCCTAAGACTTGGAAACTCTACAGTTAGATTTTGTTTACAACATTTTTGATACCGTTTTCCATCTCTTATTTTTCTGGAATTTTATGATGTGAATATGTGTTCACTTAATGGTGTCGCATAAATCTCATAGGCTTTCTTCATCCCTTTTATTCTTTATTATTATTTGTCTGACTGGATTATTTTAAAAGACCTGCCTTAATGTTCAAAAATTCTTTTTCCTGCTTGATCTAAACTGTTGCTGAAATTCTTGATTGTATTTTTAATTTTCTTCATGAAATTCTTCAGCTACAAGGATTCTGTTTGGTTCTTTTTTATGATATCTATCTCTCTAAAATTTCTCATTCATATCATGATTTTTTTCTGATTTTGTTGAATTTTGTATCTGTATTCTCTTGTATCTTTCCAAGTTTCCTTAACATTGTTATTTCAAATTTCAGGCATTTTTAAAATTTATTTTTCATTAGGGTCTATTACTGGAGAATTATTGGGTTCCATTTGAGGTGTCATGTTTTCTTTTTCTTTTTCATGTTTTTTTTTTTTTTTTGAGACAGTCTCATACTGTCACCCAGGCTGGAGTGCGGTAGTGCATTCTTGGCTCACTTCAACCTCTGCCTCCCGGGTTCAAGTGATTTTCCTGCTTCAGCCTCCCAAGTAGCTGGGATTACAGGTAACCGCCACCAAGCCCGGGTAATTTTTTTATATTTTTAGTAGAGATGGGTTTCACTATGTTGGCCAAGCTGGTCTCAAACTCCTGACCTTGTGATCTGCCTGTCTTGGCCTCCCAAAGTGCAGGAATTACAGGCGTGAACCACCACGCCCAGCTTTTTTCATGTTTCTTGTGTCCCTAAGTTATTAGGTGCATCTGGTAGAACAGTTGCCTCTTTCTATTTTATGGAGTAGCTTTTGTAAGGAAGGACTTTTTTCTGTATATTTGTCATGCAGTATTGTTTGGGTAGGTGCTTTGGCTTTGTTTCTGGATTAGTGCAGTAATGTAGTTGCCATGTGATATCTTTGGCTATAATTCGTGTCAGCAGTGTCTGCAAGTACCTCAGTGGTCCCTACTGTGGGTTTTTGTTGAGTGAGTCTCATGTCTTTGCTGTTGATAGGGGTCTCTAGGTGGAACAGTTCTCAGGCTTTGGGTGGTGGGTACTCATTGGGTGTGGTGGCTTTGCCAGTTGTGGGGCAGGTTTGCCAGTGGTGGCTGTTGCCACATGGGTCCATCCTTGGTCCCTACAGGTATGTGGAGTGCATTTCTGCTTTACCAGTTGTGGGAATGGGATTGCTGGCAGTGGCTGGCAGCTAGTTCTTAAACCCCAGGGACTGCATGCACCAGCGCCCTTGGTCTTGGAGGTGGCCTCCCTGCTGTGCTAGATTGCTTGTTCCTTTAGGTCCACTATACCAGCTCAGGTGCTGGAGTTTTGGCTTTACTGCTCTGTGTAGCTGAGGTTGTGGTGTTGGACCCTTTTATTTGGTTGTGGTGTGATTACTGTGGGACCCTTCAGATGTGGAAATACCAGGTCTGTTGAACCCCATGGCAGCATATATTTTAGCATTGGCTCGGTTCTCAAAATGGTGCATGCTGTAGCAGCTTGGGTTACAGGGAGTGGGGGTACCCAGTGTGTGTGCCTTCTCTGGAGCAATGTAACCATGTGGACTCCAAACAGCTCCCTGTACTGGATTCAGGGCCTGTTAGGACTCTAGGGCTCTTCTGTAGCTAGGTTTACACATGTCCACAGTGGTATTAGGGACTGCTAAGGAACTCCTATGTACCATTTCTTGCACAATGGGGAGTCTTTCTTGGTTCTGAGCCAATCCCAGCTGGGTGCTTTGCTTTCTTCTCTATGCTGCCATCTCAAGTCTCCATGATTAAGTAGATTTTTTTTCCCCTTTCATGTGAATTCTGTTGTTCTCCGTTGGCAACTCTACTTGAAGTGCAGTTATTTACTTGTTATTTTGGACCTTTGTGGAGGAGTGTTGGTCCTCTAGTCAGTCGTCTTAATGATGTCTTATGTTTTTTTGATAGTAGCCATCCTAATAGATGTGAGGTAGTATCTCATTGTAGTTTTGATTTGCATCTTTCTGATGATTAGTGGTGTCAAGCATCTTTTAATATGCCTGTTAGCCACTTGTATATCTTTTTTGAGAAACAGCTAGTCAAGTTTTTTGCCCATTTAAAATTTTTGTTTTTTATTTTCATTTAGTTTTTCCTCTGTATATTCTGGATATTAATGCCTTATCAGATATATGATTTGCAAATATTTTCTCCTATTCTGTAGTGTTTTACTCTGTTGGTAAATATCTTTTGTTGCAGAAAAATTTATTTTCATGGAGTTCATTTTGTCTGTTTTTGTTGTTGTTATTGTTATTGCCTATGCATTTCGTGTCATATCTAAGAAATCATTACCAAATCAAATTCCATGAAGTCTTTCCCCCATCATTTCTTCTAAGAGTTTTATATTTTTAGGTTGTACATTTAGACCTTTGATCCATTTTAAATTAATTTTCCTATATAGAGTTAAAGAGAGATCCAAGTTCATTCTTTTGTATGTGTGTGTCCAGTTTTCCCAGCACTGTTTGTTGACAACATTGCCCTTTTTTAATTGAATGACCTTGGTACTCTTGTCAAATTCATTTGACCCTATATGGGATGGTTTATTTCCTCATTCTGTATTCTATTCCAGTTGTTTATATGTTGGTCATTATGTCAGTGTCACACTATTTTGATTATTATAACTTTGCAATAAATTTTGAAATAAGGAAGTGTGAGTTCTCTAGTTTTGTTCTTCAGGAGTATTTCATCTACTTGGGTTCCCTTGAGATTCCATATGAATTTTAGGATAGATTTTTCTATTTCTGTACAAAGTACTGGGATTTTGATAGGAATTGCATTGATTCTGTAGATTATTTTTGGTAGTATTGACATCTCAACAATATTAAATCTTTCAATTTATGAACATGGGATGTGTTTCCATTATTTATATCTTCTTTAATTTCTGTTAGCAATGTCTTTTAGTTTTCTGAAGTATTTCACCTCCTTGGTTCAGTTAATTTTTATATATTCTTTTTGATGCTATTGTAAATGGAATTATTTTCTTCATTTTCCTTTTCATATTATTCATTGTTAGTGTATAGAGATGCAGCTAATTTTTGTTTGTTGGCTTTGTATTCTGCTACTTTGCTGAATTCATTGTCTTTCTCTTGCCTAATAGCTCTGGCTGGAACTTCCAGTTTCATGTCGAATGGAAGTGGCAAAAGTGGGAGTACTTGTTTTATTCCTGATCTTAAAGGAAAACATTTCAGAGTCTCACCATTGCTTATGATACTCACTGTGGCTTTTTAATGTATGGCTTTATTATGTTAAGGTAGTGTCCTTCCATTCCAAGTTTGTTAGTGTTTTTATCCTGAAAGGGTATTGAATTTTGTCAAATGCTTTCTCTGCATCAGTTGAGATGATCATGCATTTTTTTCTTCATTCTTTTAGTATGGTGTATTATTAGGTTGTTGCAAAAGTAAATGTGGTTTTGGACCATGAATTTTAAATCAGTGTAACTAGGCTGAAACACATCTTTATTAATCAAAATAGGAACCATTGCAGTCAACACTTTTTTGCCAATAAGTTTGTTTATTCTTGTAGTATAAAAATCCATGCTTGGGGATTCGACAAACTTTTTTTTTTTTTTTTTTTTTGAGACAGTCTTGCACTTATCGCCCAGGCTGGAGTGCAGTGACACAATCTTCGCTCACTGCAACTTCCACCACCTGGGTTCAAGCGATTCTCCTGTCTCAACCTCTCGAGTAGCTGGGATTATAGACACCCGCCACCACGCCTAGCTAATTTTTGTATTTTTAGTAGAGACAATGTTTCAAGATGTTGGCTAGGCTGATCTCGAAGTCCTGGTCTCAGGTGATCCGCCTACCTTGGCCTCCCAAAGTGCTGGGATTACAAGTGTGAGCCACCACACCTGGCGGGATTAGACAAACACTTAGAAAGCATTTTGTGCATCCTGCTCGTTGTGGAAGGATTTTCCCTGCAAAAAGTTGTTGAGATGCTTAAAGAAGTCATAGTCAGTTGGCAAGAGGTCAGGTGAGTATGGCAGATGAGGCAAAACTTCGTAGTGCCGTTTGTTCAACTTTTGAAGCATTGGTTGTGTGACATACAGTCGGACGTTGTTGTAGAGAAGAATCGGACCCTTTCTGTTGATCAGTGCCGGCTGCAGGCACTGCAGTTTTCAATTCATCTCATCGATTTGCTGAGCATACTTCTCAAATGTAATGGTGTCCTCGGGATTCAGAAAGCTGTAGTGGATCAGATTGGCAGCAGACCACCAAACGTTGACCATGAGCTTTTTTGGCACAAGTTTGGCTTTGGGAAGTGCTCTGGAACTGCTTCTCTGTCCAGCCACTGAGGTGGTCATCGCCGGTAGTCGTATGACTACTTTTTGTCGCGTGTCACAATCTGCTTGAGAAATTGTTGTTGTTGTTGCATAGAATAAGAGAAGAGGACACTTCAAAATGACGATTTTTTAAAATTTTCACTCAGTTCATGAGACACCCACTTAACTAGCTTTTTCACCTTTCTAGATTGCTTCAAATGCCAAATGACCATAAAATGGTTGACATTTAGTTCTTTGGCAGCTTCTTGTGTAGTTGTAGAGGATCAGCTTCAGCGATTGCTCTCAGTTGGTCATTGTCAACTTCTGATGGCTGGCTACTGTGCTCCTCCTTTTGAAAAGTAGACCTCTTTTTCTTTTTAGATTTTTTTCTATTTCAATGCTTATTTCCCCTTTGTTATTTTTTGTTCTCTACGTGTGCTTTCTTCCTTTCTTTCTTGGTCAAGTCAGCCACTGCTTTGTATATGTATATTTTTATATTGTGGTAAAATATACATAAAATTTACCATTTTAACTATTTTAAAATGTACAGTTCAGTGCATTCATTTAAATTAGGATTTTGATTTATTAATTAGATCAACTGGTTTCCCATTTTCTAACTCATTAATTTCTGTTTTTATCTTCTGGTTCTTTGCCCTTAAAAAGTTTGTATAGTTTTATTGTTGTCATTTAATGTACCTAAAATAAAATTCACCCATTTTGTATACAGTTGTACAGTCATCACCACAATAAAAATATGGAATAGTTTCATCACCCCAAGTTTCCTCATGTCTCTTTATAGTTGACTTCCTTTCCTGAGTCCCAGCATTAGGCAACCCGTGACTTATCCATGCTCTGAGTGTATCAGTAGCTCATATCTTTATTGCCGATTAGTATTCATTGGATAAATATAATATGATTTATTTATTCTTCTCTTGATGGACAAATGTCGGGTTGTTTTTAGTTTGGGGCTATTATGAATAATGCTGCTGTGAACGTTCATTTACAAGTCTTTGTGTGGAAATATGTTTTTATTCTCCTAGTTAAATACCTAGAAATGGGATTACTAAGTCATATGGTAAGTATATGTTTAATTTTGTAACATATAGAAATACTGTTTTCCAGTGTAGAAACACTTGACAAAGTTTTTTTCATTCCAACTAGCAGTATATGAGGATTTTGTTTGTTTTACATCCTTACTGATACTTGTTATTTTCAGTCTTAATAATTCTAATTGGATGTGTTGTAACATGTCACCTGTGGTCTTAATTTGATTGTCTCTGTGACTAGTGGTGGTTAGCATCTTTTTATGTGCTTATAAGCTACTTCTGTGAAGTTTCTGTTCAACTGTTTTGCTCACTTTTTACATTCAGAAGTTATCTTATTGATTTATAATAGTTATTTAGGTGTTACACATGTAAGCTCTTTCTTAGATACGTATTTTACAGATATGTTCTCCTTATCTATGACTTGCCTTTTCATTTACTCAATTGTGTGTGTATGTATATGTATGTGTGTGTGTATATATGTGTATGTGTATATATATTTATTTATTTGTTTATCTCTGTTACTAGTGGTGGTTAGCATCTTTTTGTGTGTTTGTTTATTTTTTGATACAGGATCTTGCTCTGTTGCCCAGGCTGGAGTGCCATGGTGCCATCTCAGCTCACTGCAAACTCTGCCTCCTGGGCTCAAGTGATCCTCCCACCTCAGCCTCCCCAGTAGCTGGGACTACAGGTGTGCGATACTGTGCTTGGCTAAATTTTATATTTTTAGCAGACACAAGGTTTTTCCATGTTTCCCAGACTGGTCTCAAACTCCTGAGCTCAAGTGATCTGCCTGCCTTGGCCTCCCAAAGTGTTGGGATTACAGGTGTGAGCCCACTGCACCTGGCCACATTTACTTAATTGAGTATATTAAAGTGGATTTTATAAAATCTACTTGTGTGGTGTTTTTTTCCTGTGTTTTCACGCCACAACAACGCAGAAAACTTCTGTGACCAAATGTATGGATTTCTACCCATCAACAAGTAAGCATTCATTTCTGCAGTGGACACCAGCCTGACATCTTCTACTCTAATTTGATTCTACTGCTCTCTACATGGAGATAGCATCAGATCCTGTGGGTTGAAAGCTTTTCCCATTTCAGACACCAGTCTCACTTTCAGACCTCTGGAACTTCTGACCGACCAACTTTTTAAGTTGGGGTTTCCATAACCTTTTCTTTCAGCTAAATTTACTAGAGTGGTTCAGAAGCTTAAGGAAACACTTTATGTTTCCAGGTTTTTGAAGAGGATATTTTTAAAGAATACAAATAAACAGCTAGATGAAGAAATAATAGGCCAGGTGCAGTGGCCCATGCCTGTAATCCCAGCACTTTGGGAAGCTGAGGTGGGTGGATCACCTGAAGCCAGGAGTTTGAGACCAGCCTGACCAACATGGTGAAACTCCGTCTCTACTAAAAGTACAAAAAAATTAGTTGGGCATGGTGGCAGGTGCCTGTAATCCCAGCTACTCAGGAGGCTGAGGCAGGAGAGTTGCTTGAACCTGGGAGGTGGAGGTTGCAGTGAGCCAGGATCGGCCATTGCACTCCAGCTTGGGCAGCACAGCAAGACCGCATCTCAAAAAAAAAAAAAAAAAAAAAGAAAAGAAAAGAAAAAGAGAAAAGAAGATAATAATAGGGTAAGGTCTCAAGGGTCCAGAGCTCAGGAGCTTCTTCTGTTCCTCTGAAGTTGGGGTGTGCCATTCTCCTAGCACATGGGTAAGTTCTTTTACCTTCATGTAATCCTCCATGAGTTCAGCTGTCTGGAGGCTTGCGGTACCCCGTCCTCTTGAGTCTTTTTTGGAGACTTCATTGGATAGACATGATTGAAGAATGGACAATCGTATGGAAATCTTATTGGGCAAAAAGGGCATGATCTAGTACTAACAGACTGTGCAGAGAATCGTAACAAGTCCTGTGTGTTTAGATTCTTCATGGCCCCTCTGTGTAGCATTATTTCTTCCTGGTAAGGGTCAGGACCCCTTCAGAAATAGGGGTCTTATGACCTACTGTCAGATAAGGTAATTCAGAAGATTTTTTTATGACCAGCTCCAAGACAGAAAGGTGGGGGAAGATTAGAGTATATTTTTAGTGTGTGTGGCCTGCCTTGGGGAGAAAAAGGCGCAGGTAAAAGGACAGAAGGTCAGAGAGAGATTCTGTTTTCTGAGGTCTGTTTCTGAGGCCCAGAGCACCCCAGTATTATAACCAAAGACTGTCTTTCACCTTTATCATTGTGAGGCTGTTTTGAAGCTGCCTCCCGAACCATGATCAAAGGGCCAAATATGGTTAACAAAAGATATGTGTATTGTTTTAGTCCCTTAGGAAATGTGGACAAGGGCTATGGAAGTTATGAGCCAGGAACCATGGATGTAAACCCATATGTATATATGTAAACCAATATATATACATCATAATACCACACCACTTTATCAATTTTTTTCTTGTTTGTATTTTTTTGTGTTCTCTTCAAAAAGTCTTTGCCTAATTCTGTGTTAAAAAGATATTTGGTTTTCTTCTAAAACATTAATATTTGGTTTTTACCTTTAGATTTTAAGGTCTAATAAATGTTAACTTTTATGTGGTGTAAGGTAATGGTACACATATGCTTTTTATTTTCATGTAGGTATGCAGTTATTCCAGCACCATTTTTTGAAGACTGTCTTTTCCCCCATTGAATTACAGGTGTGAGTCTATTTCTGGACTCTGTTCTGTTTTACTGATCTTTGTCTGTATGCCAATATCATACCATTTTGATTAATGTAGCTTTATAGTAAGTTTGATTCAGGTAGTGCACGTCCTCTACCTGGTTCTTTTTTGTCTAAATTATTTTGGCTTTTCTAGGTCCTTTGCCTTTCAAGTATTAATTTTTTAATCAATTTCTTACCTTTTTAAAAAAATCTTGTTGAAATTTTAACTGGGATTGTATTGAATTTTTAGGTCAATTTGAGGGGAATTGTTACCTTAACAATATTGAGTCTTCCAATCCAAAAATATCATACATCTCTCCATTTATTTAGGTTTCGTTTCTGTCATCAGTGTGTTTCAGTTTTCATTGTATAAATCGTGCTCATCTTTTATTCAGTTTTATTTCTAAATATGTTGTAAATGGAGTTCATTTTGACTTAATTGTTCATTGCATATAGAAATATAGTTTACTTTTATGTGTTGATCTTGAATCCTGTGACCTCACTAAAGTCACATATTTTCTAATAGCTGCTTTGTTGATTTCTTAGAGTTTTCTAAGCTCATGTTATATACCATGGGCTTTCTTTTAGTTTACTTTGTTCATTTGGTTGTTTTTGAGTTGACAATTTAATTTTACTACAGTTTATTCTTTCATTCTTATTGGTAAGAGTATTTAGTGCTAATAATTTTCTTCTCATCAGTACTTTAACTATATTCCATAAATTATGATTATATAGTGTTTTAATTATTATTTTTAAAGAAATTCACTAATTTTAATTTGTATTTTTCTTTCTGCCAAAGAGTTATTTAACAGAAGATGTAATAGTTTGCTAAGTCTGCCATAATAAAATACCACAGATGGGTGATCAAACAACAGGAATTAATTTTCTTACAGTTTTTGGAGACTAGAAGTCATAGATTAAGGTATTGCCTGGCTTGGTTTCTCCTAAGACCTCTCTTCTTGACTTGCAGGTGGCCACCTTATTCTCACTTTATCCTCACCGGCCTTTTCTCTGTGCCTTTGCATCTGCTCGTGTCTATCCCTTTTTTTTTTTTTTTTTGAGATGGAGTCTTGCTCTGTCACCTAGGCTGGAATGCAGTGGCGCAATCATCTCGGCTCACTGCAAGCTCCCCCTCCCGGGTTCTTGCCATTCTCCTGCCTCCCGAGCAGCTGGGACTACAGGCACCGGCCACCACGCCTGGTTAATTTTTTGTGTGTTTGTTAGTAGAGACGAGGTTTCACCGTGTTAGCCAGGATGGTCTTGATCTCCTGACCTCATGATCTGCCCACCTCGGCCTCCCAAAGTGCTGGGATTACAGGCGTGAGCCACCGTGCCGGGCGTGTCTACCTTTTTATAAGGACACTAGTCATTGGATTAGGGCCCACCCATATGACTTTAACCTTAATTGTCTCTTTAAAGGCCCTGTCTCCAAATGTAGTCATATCTTGAAGGAACATGTTTCAGTCTATAACAGGAGTTTTTTAAAATTTCCAGTTAGGAGAACCTTTTTAAAAAGTTAATTTCTACTTTTATTGCATTGTGATCAGAATATTTTTGTATTGTTTCTACTTTGTGGAACAGTCTCATGTTTCTTTGTATCCTAATCTATCAAGGGCAAGACTAGGGTAAAGCAAGTGAGGCAGCTAGGGTGCAAAATTTAAGGAAACAGTCTCATGTGCCGACCCTGCACTTGCAGGAGTCTTAGAATGGGTGTCTTCTTAAGTTTCGCTTTCTGGACATGTCACATGCCCAGCGACTATAGGACTATAGTCAGTTAGTCCTATAGTATATGTCAGTTATTGTGTTACATAAACACATGGAAAGAGTCTTATAAAAGAATATGAAGTTATACACACACACACACACACACACATATACATATACACACATAGGACCTACCTTGTTAACTGTGATGTTTAGGTCTTCTGTTACTTGCTTATTTTTTGTCCACTTGATTTGTTTTGTACAAAGAATGATATATTAAAGTCTCCTTTTATTACTGTGTTTCTATATGTGACTCTTTGTATATCTTGTAGTTTTTGCTTCATAAAGGTGAGTTTCATGGTATTTGGTACAGAATATAAATATTCATAGCCATTCTATTTTAAGTGTGAATTGTAGCTTTTAGCATTAAAAAGTGCTTTGTCTTTTTTTTGCTTGACTTGTCTGATATCACCACCTCTGTTTTCATTTAGTTTCTATTTGCCTGGTATACTTTTATTGTCTTATTTTTCAATTTTCTGAATCATTTTGCTTTTTTAATGTGTGTTTTGTATATAGCATTTAATTGGGTCTCGTTTTGTGGGCCAAATTTTAATAAATTAAACCTTTTATTTTAATGGGCAAATTAAGTACATTCACATGCAGTGAGCCCTTACCTACAAAGATTTGCAGGCAGGAATGGGAGAGATCACTTGCTGGGATTTGGTGTTTTTTCCTTCATTTTACTTACAGTTACTTTGAGGTTTTGGGCGTTTTCTGTCTGCCGGTTATGCTAAGGGTATGGTTTTGTGTGGCTTTATTTGTTCTCTTTGCTTTTCTGTATTGTTTTTGCAGAATATATGGATAGCACAGAGCTAGACATCTGCTTTTATCTTCAACACTTGGAAATTCTTTATGTCTGCTTTTCAAATTCTAATATCTTAGTGACATCTCTAATTATATAAAGTTTGAGTGGCTTTTAAAAATCATGTTCATTAAGTGATAGGCTATGTTTTGAGACAGGGTTCTTGACCTGCATTACTTAGGAAAGAATTACTTCAGGCAGAGGTGTACTTACTATTTACTTAGGTTTCATAACTTTATTTAAAGTGTTAGTGGCTGTGATTCTAAAAGCATTAATCTGTAATAGATTTTAAGAACCAATCTTGTCTGTCCTTTTGCTTTTAGGTGGGTACATTTTTTAGGACATATTCAGGACAGGTAGGTTTTAAATGTCTCCAGAAAGTTGGGGGAGACCCTCCCCAGGCATCCTACTCTAATGTTTTATCCTATTATAATCCCACAATTTGGCCAGTTAGAATCTTTTCTGTTAGAATTTAAGCCTGTTTCTCCTGCTTTGGGTTTCTGTTGCCATAGTGATAAAATGTTCAGCATTCTGTCATTACTTGAACACAATAATGAACTTGACCCTTAGGTTTTGTTTTGTTTTGTTTTTTAGTTTATTGCTATATAAAACAGCTTTCATTCCTTTAGCTTTTCTTAAATATGAATAATTTTCTATTCTGTTAGTCACATTGATAATTTTTCTTTTATTCCTCTGTAGTTTCACTTATAATGCATAAATGACCTCAACTTATTTTTAAAAAAAGACATAGTAACCAACATAAAATCTAGCAGGATTAATTCACACGGTTGGCATGACTTTTTTTTTTTTTTTTTTAATGTTCTACAATTGTGGTGGTAGTTTTTCCTTGACAGTTATGATTTACTGATTTGTAAGTCCAGCTACATCAACCAGGTCTGTTGTGATCACTCATTAAAATGATCATAATTGCAACACCTCCTATTTAGATAACCAGAGACAAATTGATCAGAGACTTACCTGTGGAGCAAAAGGTCTTACTGAGGAAATGGAAAGTATAAATCATGCAAAGCAGAAATACCCATTTATTTACAAATAATATATATCTGTGATAAGTAAATATTAATCTATTACATATAAATCACTGCTTTGACAGATCCTTTATTAATTATATACCAGTCTTTTCTCTTCATTAAAGTGTTTTTTTTTACCACTAGCCTATCATAGTGCCAAGAGTAATAAAAAATTATTTTTGTAAAAGTACTGTATTTCAAAAGGCTGCTCCACTGCACATTTATTCAATTTGCAAATTAAAACCATGTAAAAATTAAAGGAGTTTAAATATAATAGAATATGTAATCAACTTTTGGTTATGACAGTAACCCAACTCCAACTAATGCAAGCACAACAAAAGGGACTTTCTTCATTTACACAGTTGTGGGAAAGATAAGGGTTATGCTGATTTCACAGACACCTGGATCTGGGAACTCAAATGTAATTAGATAATAGTGAGTTTTCCCTTCCTTTTCTTTTCTTCCTCTTCTCTTATTTTCTCTCTTCTTTGTCTGCTGTTCTATCTCTGTGATGCTAGGAACATACATTGAAGCCAAGAGGACAAAGTTCTTGTTAGCAAACTCAAGTTTAAAAAGTCTAGAGTCGAGGCTGGGAATGGTGGCTCACGCCTCTAATCCCAGCACTTTGGGAGGCCAAGGCGGGTGGAACACCTGAGGTCAGGCATTCGAGACCAGCCTGGCCAACTTGGTTAAACCCCATCTCTACTGAAAATATAAAAATTAGTAGGGCGTGGTGGTGACCACCTGTAATCCAAGCTACTCCGGAGGCTGAGGCAGGAGAATTGCTTGAACCTGGGAGGTGGAGGTTACATTGAGCCAAGATTGTGCCACTGCACTCCAGCCTGGGTGACAGAGTGAGATTCTGTCTTAAAAAAAAAAAAAAAAAAAAATCTAGAGACAAGTTTGGGTCTGGTTCACATGCTCATCCCTGGACCTACCAGGGCGATTGTGGGTATCAGGCACTCTGACTCAGCCAAGGTATATGCCCATGTCTCTGTGTGGAGTGGGGTGAAGGAGGAGGAAGGAAATGATGTGCAGTTTGATATTAAAAGTAGGGGGAGGTTTTTGGGGAAATAGCAATAACCAAGGAAAGGGAACCTGAACATTTATGATATCCTATAGTCAATACCCCCTTAATTTATTTTTTGCATGGCTTAAAGCCAGGGCTATTATTTCCCATTTGGAGCTTTCTGTTTTTTTCTTAAACTTTTAATAAACATTTAAATTTCATCAGTTTGGATTTCTTTGCTGTCAGTAGTAGATATTTGCTTTAAAAAAAAAAAAACGAAAAGCTATCATTTAATATATCCACCTTTCTACTTACACTACATCTTGAGAAGAATTATATTGGCCCATTGGACATGTTGTCTCCCAAGAATTTAAACTGTGAAGTAAGGGATGAAAGGATATGTGCCAGTGTTTGAAGGACCAGGCAGGCCTGTGGCATGTCTTTGCCTGTGATTCCTGTCAATTATTGTATCCTAGTTTTGGTTTTCTAGTTCTCTTTTGAGCGGGTTCTTATATTCTTTCAGGAAAGTTTCTTTTTGCTAATAATGGCCAGTGGCAATTTCCAGTGCTCACAAGCAAGAACCATGCTTTCAGAAGGTATGAGAAGGCCACTGCCATTCTCATGAGACTTACAGGACTCTTTGACAGTAGAGAAATCACAATTACAACTTCTGTTGTTTGCCCTGTATGTTGCTTCCCTTTGGTAACAGAGACTCACGTTAAATGAAGCCAAAAAGTTACATTAGAGGCTTTGCTGCCCATTATGGTATTACTAATCACAGATGACTGTTGAAACCTAAATTTAAATTAGGATTTTAAAAAATTAAAATTCAGTTTCCTCAGTCACACGAACTCAGTCATGTTGCTAGTGACTATCATACTGGAAGGCACAGATTATAGAATATTTCCACCATCAAAGAAAGCTCTATCAGACGACACTGTTGGAGTATAAACTCCTCAAGGGTAGGCATTCTGTCCTTGTTATTTTCTGATGTATCCACAACACTTAGAATGGGCTCAGCATGTATAGGTACTCAATAAATATTTGCTGAATGTTGAAACAGCATATATTGGCAGGCGAAGGAGGGCAGATCACTTGAGGTCGGGAGTTCAAGACCAGCCTAACCAACATGGGGAAACTCCGTCTCTACTAAAAACACAAAAAATTAGCCAGGCAGGGTGGTGGATGCCTGTAATCCCAGCTACTTGGGAGGCTGAGGCAGGAGAATCACTTGAACCCAGAAGGCCGAGGTTACAGTGAGCCAAGATCATGCCATTGCACACCAGCCTGGGCAACAAGAGCGAAACTCCATCTCCAGAAAAAAAAAAAAAAAAAAAGAAATAGTATATATCAGTATATCAGCTGCCTGCCACAAAAGACCTAGACCATGATCCTTACAGCTGACTTCCCTGTACTTTGAAGGGAACTTGAAATAGCGCCATCTTAATGTTATTCCAAAGTTTCCACTTAAACTTATTCATAGCTACATTGTCTGTTGTAACTTGGCCCTCCAGTTCACGTACTTTATAATTGCTTTAAAAGTATAAAGTACTTGATCTCATAGTTACTTTTCCCCCCACTTACTCATCCTTCACCTTCTGATTTCTCCCTATCACCTACTCATTAAAACTTTTAACAATTTCCACTTACCAATAACTTTTTTTGCAATCTCAACATTTTTTTGAATGCCTCTCCCCCAACTGAAAACTGCTTTCTTCTCATGGCATATAACCTGGAACACCTTTTAAGCAGAAATTACTCTTCCTTCCTCTCTCCTACAAGAGACCAAGGAGAGAAATCAACATTTGTAAACCCCGTTTGTGCTTCCAGTTCATTGTTTGAGTATAGTTAAAGTGATTTTTTTCTTTGATATTTGTTGCATCCAGTTTTATACCTGTCTTTTATCTCTTCTAGTTAATGACCTACAATGTATTCCTTAACAGTCACTGACGACTTTGATATCTGGCTCAACTTTTTTCTGTTTTCTGTTTCTCTTGTCATCATTCTTAGTGACTATGTATTCATATTGTTGAACTACCCAACACCTTAGCCTTATAGTTTCTTCTATCTGCACTCTGGCATTCTTTTATCTTTATCCTACTTTAGCATCTTGTACACCTAGACACTTCTTGGACCTTGTCATCACGTAGAACTGATCACTTCAAAGATGTAAATATCTTTTCTTTCTCTTATCCATGCTACTCTCACTGAAGATACTGATATTGGTAGTCTTTGGACTTCTCTTTTTCTTCCAGCCTATTATCCTGGCTCCCTTGCTTCCTTTTCAGCTTGGAAACTGATGTTCTTACTTGTACATGAGCAAAGGATATGAATTTTCTCAACTTCTTGCCATCGTAGAATGTCGGTATCTTCATCCATTCTCTCCTCCCTTTCTATTTTGAAAAAGTCATCTCTTTTATGTAGCCTTAACTTATCCTCTAATGAAAGTTAATTGCAGTTTTTTTCTGTTCCTTGTATGTCTATTATAAGGTATATTTTCTTTTGACTTATTGTGACACACCTTGAGTATTCAAAACCTAATAAAAAGAGATACTGTACTCCTAAATTTACAGCACTGTCTTTTGAAACATTATTTGCCTTTTTGAACCTTAATACCATTAGTCTTATTCCTATCTTACTTAAGTTAAGATCCGTTATCCCATAGAATCCTAAATGTAATGATCTTAAATCATGGACTAATTTTCTCCTTAAAAAAATTAGTTTTAGATTCTAACCCAGTACTGCTTCAACAAAATGAACTGAAGAAGGCCTCGTTGTATATCATCTTCTATAGTCTACCACAATGGTGCTTTTACTTAGTTCATATTTCATTTAGTTTTTCTCCCATCCTTTCATATTTTAATGATTTTTCAGATACTCTTTACCATTGGTTTCTTTGGCTTCAGCTTTTGTATGTAGGGCACTATTGTTTCTCTTCATGTCTGTGTAACTTACATAGAAAGCATTAGGCCATGACTTTCTTAACTGGGTTATATTTCTTGTTAATTTACCAATTGTATCCAGATTCTCAGCTGGAGCTAGGATATAGTTAGGGCCTAAGTTTTCTAACTGTGGACCTGAACTGGGACCCACAGTGTTCTCTCTTCCATTTTCATCTTCATGATTTTCTGGAAAGAAACCTTTACTAAGCCAGTAACCTAAAAACCCCAAGTTAGCCATCCTGCTGAGAGGCTGAGGCAGGATGATTGCCTGAGCCAAGGAGTT